>NC_057945.1:35831400-36172650 GCF_018555375.3 Anguilla rostrata | reverse complement strand
TATAAATAACCGACTGGGATACTTCGTGCACTTCCAGATCAAATGATCGAAAGGAACGCTGGCGGATTACAGCTCATAACACCGTGCGTGAAACAGCAAAAGAGCAGCTAACCAAAACAACACTGACACTGATCTGAGAAGAAGTGGCCTCTCGAGCCGATTTCCACTCACAACCACCGAGAGATTCATTGTCATAACGGGGAGAAACACTCGTAACGTGCGTGATAAGTACGCGCGCTACAAACATTAACGCTCCCAGCCTGTACATGAACTATATGAACTGCAAATTTAAAAACAAAACAAAAAAAACATTTAAATTCTTAAAGGAGACTCACAGGAAGCTGCACTCGGTTGCACGGAAACAGGCTTCACACCAACACGATATGGCACTGACATCTCGTTTCCTTTCAGTACCCACAACTCCTCCCCCCCCCCCACCCCCCTACAGTGCGATTGTGGCAACCCAAACACCAGCACTTACTCCACAAACACATCATTCTTTTTTTTTCAGTTTTTTACAACTGATTAATTTTCTTAATTTTCATAACCACCTGTGCATTTATCTGACCAGGTTAGACAGGGAGAAAGCCTCAGTGTGTCAACATAAGCACACGGTCAGTGAAAATGCTCTAAGCAAATAGCCTCAATAATAATTTCGCCAACGGACACAGAACATAGTTTAGGCTTGATGTGATTATGGCTCAGAACTGGCCCGACCCAATAAATGACATAAGCAGCTGTTTAGAACCCCACAGCTGCCAGGGGGCCCCCCTAATTTATATATATATATATATATATATTATAGTGGGTGGTTAGATTGGGGGGCCCCCAAAATCAAATTCTGTTTCGGGCCCCTCCTAGGCCTGACACTGTCAAGGCTATAAAAACAGCAAATGCAATGGGACCGAACTCTACCCCCTATTTTGATCCTTAGTAATGAATTTAATTTAATTCCTAGAGACACTGAAGAATACAAACGGCACTTTGTATCCAAGTAAAAACAACAGGCAGGGACTTGTGATAATACTGCTATCATGTTTCAGAAATGCTGAATTAATTGTATGTGTTATATGGGCACCCTCAGCGAAGATATCTGTGTAAAATATCTGAAAGATGGTTGTCCTCTTTTCACAACAATAACTGCAAAAAACTGACCTGGCCTTCTTTGCATTCTGGCTGAATCAAGGCAGCAAACTAGTACAGTTGAGGAAGTATTAAATGTCTTCCGAGAGTCACATGACTGATTCCCACAAGCATAAAGCAGCCAATCGATAAGCCTTTGGAAATATCAGTGGCTCTTTTGTTTACTCAGACAGCTGTAAACCCGAGAACCCATATCCAGGTAGGACACCTGTTGAGACTGGGTTACCATGGCAGCGACAAAGACTGTTTTTGAAAATGAGAGGAAAACACTGCAGATGAGTTGGTCACAGCATGAATGAATATGTGTTAAACAGACAAAAGAGGCATTTGATTTCCAAAAAAACAAAAAAAAAAAACAGCTGCTTCGTTGTACACAACATTTCACGGGCAGATTTAGACAGACAGGCTGGCGTATTGTGCTGGAAAGTCCCGCCGGACCGGATCAAGCTGGAGCCAGCTTGAAGCCAGGCTCCAGATCACACTGACTGGGCTAGCTTCAGCACAGCATTAGCTCAAGCTAATTTAGCAGGGCTGGTTTCACACATCCAACAGCTCTCGATCCAACTTAAAGACGGACACTGAGCATAAGGAACTAACAAGTTACAGTCGTCATAAACACACCAAAGGGTGTGCGTGTGGACGGCTGTTTCTGAGAGTGCAAGTGACAGGCAGAATGCAGCCCAACGGTTTTCGTTCAGCGCGTATGAGCAAGGCAAGAGTAAGCTCAGGAGGCTTTCCACTTTCATCCATCCATCCATCCATCCATTATCTAACCTGCTTATTCCTGGTCAGGGTCGAGGGGAGGCTGGAACCTATCCCAGCATGCATTGGACAAGAGTTAGGAACACACCATTGGAGGGGCACACACACCATTCCCTCGTGCACTCACACCTACGGGCAATTTAGAGTCTCCAATTGGCCTAACTTGCATGTCTTTGGACTGTGGGAGGAAACCGGAGTACCCAGAGGAAACCCACACTGACACATGCAAACTCCACACAGAAAGGTTTGAATCTTGCTCTGAGGCAGTTAGGCTTGCTCATTCCTTAGAACCTAATATACAGAAGCAAACAGCCCAATATTACATTCATAACACCTGCCCACCTCAACATCTTTTTTGAACACCAAAATATGGTCACCCTACTTAACATTTATTCTCTTATATTTATTTGTGTTGGTAAGACACACAGGCCAACCGAGACAAGAAAAGGCTCAGATGATGAAGAAGTACATTGTTTGTGAAAGGCTGTACATATGTAAACATTTATGCACATTGTGTGTGTGTGTGTGTGTGTGTGTGTGTTTGTGGTTTGTGAGTGCCTGAGTGTGTGTGTGTGTGAGTGTGTGTGTTTATGTATTTGTGTGTATGTGCGTGTGTGTATGTGTATGTGTGCGTGCGAGTGTGTGTATGTGCGTGTGTGTATGCGTGCGTGCGTGTGTGTGTGTGTGTGCCTCCCTGTGAGTAAGATGTATAACTCTCAGGCAAATCATCCTACTGTAGCAGAACTCCAGTCTATTATTTCCGTTCTAAGGAAATAATTATGAGCCTACATCAAGCTGTTTAACAGGTTTTATACAGTTACTCAGTCAACAGACATTGTGTGAGTCAGCAATGACATTAGCCAGTTCATCACAGAATGGATTAAAATGACTGTGGCACAACTGTAACTAAGTGCTGGGCTTGGTTTGGCTACGCCTGTGGTACACGAGAACGTATGCAATAGCTTACAGAGATTAGATCAGCAGTTTTCTGAATCAGCTGATAGCAAACATAACCAAAGCTCAGGTGGCTACTGGATTACATGTGATGTTCAGTTTCACACATTCTCTGTGTGAGGCTGACCGGTCTCCTTTCTGCCTGTCTGGGACTGGGTACAGTCCACTGTGAGTGTGTGTGTGAGCATGTGAGTGAGTGAGTGAGGGAGTGAGAGAGAAAGAGTGAGTGAGTGAGCATGTGAGTGAGTGAGTGAGAGAGAGAGTGAGTGAGTCAGTGAGTGAATAAGTGAGCATGTGAGTGAGTGCGAGTGAGCATGTGAGTGTGAGTGAGTGAGTGAGTGAATAAGTATGTGAGAGAGTGAATGGGTGAATGGATGAGTGAGTAGGGGAGTGATTGAGTGAGTGAGTGAATGAGTGAGTGAAAGTGAGTGAGTGAATGGATGAGTGAGTAGGTGAGTGATTGAGTGAATGAGTGAGTGAGAGTGAGTTTGTCAGAGTGAGTGAGTAAGTGAATGAGTGATTTTCTTAGAGTGCGTGAGTTAAAGTGAGTTAGATCTTCAGAGAGAGTGAGCTTGTAAGAGTGAGTGAGTGAGTTTTTTAGAGTGCCTGGGTGTGCGCGAATGGCCGTTTGGATGCAGGATTTTAGGAATTTTAACTTGTGAGAAATGATCACAACTTGGGTTTCCAATCAAACGTGATTTGATGTTAACCAGAGTAAATGATGATCACGATGCGTAAGTACTCCGGTTAAAGCAAGGCAGGGCAAACACCCAGAAGAGTTACAGCTGTTGCTGTCTGTATAATGAATCAGCTGATGCAATGGTTGAGAGATCGCACGCTGTTATTTGTAGGCCACACCAACATACAAGAACCTTCCGGGAGACTTCCGAGAGATGTAATCAAATTAATCAATATTCCCTGGCCTACAGAAGCGTGGTTCAGCAAGCGACTGAGTTGATTTAAAGTATTTTCAGGGTTTATTTAGGTTTCAGCATGCTAAAGACTTTTAAAAACTTCCTTAATACCACTTCTCATTATTTAATAACAAGTTCACTGTAAAAAAAAAATCAGAGCAAAGAAAACCGATTTCCAAAAAAGTTTTCAAAAACAAAAATGAAATGAATTTTTTTTGTGGTTCTTGTTACAAGAGCTACTGTTGCATATTCATATTTGAGTTTCTAGTTTTCCAACAGAAGACGTGGCATAGGAGACTAGTAAGCAATACTATTTATCTCACCAGAGAGTAAACAGCCCACCTAGTACTAGAAACCTAACAAATTTAGGTCTGCTAGCTAATGTTAGCAACCAGTGAGTCGACAATGGCATTACAGCCACACTGTTTAACCAAAAAATTATAACTTCATGGGTTTACTGAACAAAGCATGTATATAACTAGGTGGACAGATAGGTAGATAAAAACCATAAAGCATTAATTTTTTTTGTTTGCTGTCAAACCCTAACCCCACAGCTGCCGTTTCCATATACTGATCTCTTGCAAGGCGAGGGAACGCTCTCTGACATAATTCTACATTCACCTGCCTCTCAAAAGTCTCATGTGACCGCTTGCGTAGATGTTGCGTCGTGTTTTGTGAGTTTGTCAGTGTCGGAACTTGCCTCGGAGGCAGATTAAAATGTAACCATGAGCTTCACCCTAACACCGTGGGACTACTTTTGAAAACGTAGGATAACATGGAAATGAGGGGTAAATGTGAAGTAGCCTACGTAGCTTAGCTTTCAGAATAGACTGTATTTAGTTTTACATGTCTGTATTGGGCTATGGGGAAATATTAACCCGATAATATAAAATGTTATGTGAACTTCACCATCAGTTTATTTATACTGTGAAACCGATCGACCGGAATCACGTTGATATTATTAGGTTAATATCCACTGGGGGGCAAATAAAATAACTTGTATGTATAACAATAACATTAACATGGCAGCTTTAACTTGTCCTAAATTAATTTTGCTACTATATAAAGAAAAAAAGCAACATGTTTTTTTTAAAATGGTAAATAAATATAAAAATGGTACAATAGGAGCAATGTCCGATTCTTCAACTACTCGCCTTTGAACTTGGGCCACCTCTGATTCTAGTGCTGGACTTCTCTTGCCTCCCGAGAAGGGTGTAGAGGGTCTCAAATCACGCTCTTAAAAATAAATTAAAAAATAACACAGATAAAATGTACGGTATAAATAATAGGTGAAATTCTGATTTACAATGCAGCCATAAGAAAGTAATTTTATACAGCGACATCGGTGGAAATCAATTGAGCATGCGTCTCCAAAGCCACTTTTCGATGGTAGCTTCGTTTACACCACAAATGATCCTGTTTCCCCCGAGAAATGGTCATTGCGCAGTAGTTTAAAAAAAAAAATTAATTAATTATTTTTTTAATCAAAGCAGCAAGCTCTTGAGGAACATTACAATTGACAGCTGAATGAGGAAAAAACCTCACCAGGTCTAAGGTGGACTGACGTTCAAGATGCAACATTTACCGTGCTCTATAGATCCTTAACGGACGGTTTTAAGTTTTTAACCGCATGGTTCGGATTAAGAAGAATTTCAGCAAACGACAGGACGATGGAGATGGTTCAGCTTTAAGAGAAAATGCTCATAGCGGCTGCGACTAAAAATGTAACGTGCCTGACACTTAGCAGCTTCACTTCTTCCGTGTTGACAACCGACATTGCAGAAGAGGCGTGCAGCGAAGCCAGACGAGGTGACGGTAGCGTAGCAGCTATTTAGGAACGGGGCTGAATTTCTGACTAAGTTTACTAGAAGTGACGCTGTAGATGCGCTTTCAAATATTTATAACTAGCCTACTCTGTCAAGTATACAGCTGGAGAATGGCACAATGTCGCGCCGGATATGGCAATATACTTCACAAAGGTACAGTAGACTAAATGCTTAATGAAAGTATATTAGAAAACATTTATAGCATAATCCAGATTAATGTACGTGCATAAAGATCGTCCTGTTACATTTAATTTGGGTCTATGACTTGCTTACCATACCATGGCAGATTTCCCAGCAGCACTACTTAAACTCATTGTGGGAATGTATCCAAGATGACAAAAAAACAAAAGCATGTGCTAAGCAACAGTGGTAGGCTACTGCTCTTACTCATCTCGGGATCTCATATTTACCATATTATATATAATTCATATTTACCGTTAAAACCTAAAAGTGAAACATTTAGAGCTGCTGAATGATAAAAAAGTTAGACGATAAGAGAGCTGTCAACAAGCTAGCAGACTATGACAGGGCAGCTCGTAAACTGTGGTTAAGCCAAAACAGCAGCACCTTGTGGTTCAGCTTGGTATAGCACACAGACTTACAACATGGAGAAACCACCTAGGTACAAGTGGAGAGGACGTTTATTTCAGCATCATAAAGCTTTGGAATGTTATTCTGTGAGGAACTGTAACACAGTGTGTGCTCTATTAACGGTCATGACATGACAGCTTAGATTACCAGAGAAAATTCACGGAGAGAGAAAACGCGTTCATCACAAAACAACTATGTTAAGCAGTATAAAAAGTAGGTTGCTTTTATTAGAAGCTGGGAAACCATTAATCATCATCAACATCACTGTCATCATTAATACCATGAACCACTGTATTGCCTTCCCCACATCTTCTCCAAAACATGCACCACAGTTCAGCAGTTAACTCCTTTTAGACATTGTTGACAAAAGGCTTCTTTTTCAGTACCCTTACCAGCAGGACGCACAATGGGCATAGTTACATTGCCAGCACACAAAGATTACTGTAATTTGTTCCACTTTTTCTTTCTTGTCAAAATGAAAACAACTGCCGTTTAGAAAGAAAAATCCCATACTAAGCACAATGTTTATGTTTTCACTTAAAAGCGGTATAAAACGTATTCCCTTAATCAAAACAAATGCCTCTTCACGACTCCCTGACCCGTTTTTCTTAAGGTTACTCTCAAGGACATTTAGCGATGATTTTTTTTTTTCCTTTTCCTTTTCTTGGGAAATAGTCAAGAGGTATCCCATGAACTAGCTTAGCGTCTACACAAAAGAAAACATTGACATTCATCACAACTGTGTACATGTCTTTACAATGAATTTACCCCACCAATTCTGAATCTGTCAGACTTGGGTGAAAGGAACTCTACATTTAAAAAGTGTTCATATACATCATCCCTCCATTTGATGATTGCAATCAGGGAAACTGTTTTCACTTGTAAATTTACTCACATGGTTTCACAAATCACCATTTTGCCCTAATTGGAAATTGATTTGACATCAACCATTTATCATCTTTTCGTGATATTTCATCACATTTCCAGACGGATAAAAAAAAGAAGAAAAAAAAAGACACTCGAGGCCAGGGACTGGTTTTGGTCTTTACCACTTTAACTTGTGGTCTTAAATCTCAAGTCTCGGTCTTGAAAAATTTAGTTTCGTTTCTTGGTTTTGAAAAAAAGCGTTTGGTCTCGGTCACATTCAGCGCTGAATAAAAACGTGCGTCCGATACGATGCGCCGCCTGTTAGTGTCAAAATCTAAAAGCAGCTCAGCGTCGGACTCAAAGTCACCGTGGTTCGGACACAGCGGCCTTCCTTCCCGCCAACGACGTGCGCCAAAGGCCATCTAATTCCCCCCATTTGATTGCAGCAGCAGCAGCAGCAGCTAAACGTCCGCGGACTGTCACGCGCCACCAATAAGCGAAGCGGTTCGTTGCGACCGAGCATTCGCCCCAAAGAGACCTCGCGCAGACTTCACGATCCCGGCACTAGACTAATCTATTTAAAGGACAGATTCTGCTGCGAGCTTCAGAATACACAAGGACTGGTTTTACACGTGGAAAACCAAAGGAAGTGCAATAGCGCGTGAGCGTCACGGTAAATGATGATAATGCTACACAACGTGCAGTGCTATTTTGCTGCAGCGCTCGACAAAATCAAATGGGCAAAAACTGGACACGGACGTTGCTGCTTTGGCGCACAATATAAAACATTGCACAAGCAAACTGAAAATAGCAGGCTCATCAACAGAGATCGCAGGATAGGGCCGGCACAGGACGTCCCATCAGTTACACTTGTGGGCTCAACTGACTAAAAAAGCAGGTACTTATTTTTTGGGTAAGGAGGCTAGGTCTTAAAGACAGCACCCCCCTCACCCTAAAAAAAAAAAGTCCATCATACATAGCCTATGCAACGCCTACAAGAAAAGCACACCGGCATGACTTTCAGTAAGAGGAAAGGGGGGGGGGGGCGCGCTACAAAATGCTTTTTATTGGACAGTCACTGGAACACTTATACCTCTGTAGCAAAGCAACTGTAGGAAAAGAACAGATCTAGGTATAAAGGAAACGCCTCTATTTCCAGTACAGCCTCACACAGTCCTCCCCCTCATCTTATAACCGTCTAACTGACACGCGCGAACGTACTAATGTACACACTGCCCATTTGAAATGGACGCAAATGTGAGCAATTGTTGTCCAGTTGCATGTCACATACAACTATGAAACACAAAAACCACAGGATACAATTTTTGGGTCATTTCATTTTAACAATAATTACAAGATTCTTGGTTGCTGCTGTTTTTTTTTGTTTTTTTTTTTGTAATTCCACACTTTGCGCTTTCTGTAATCAAGTAAACTTGACAGTGAAATTTGAATTCAAATATACCAATGCACAAAAAAAAAACAACTGTGTGACCGCAACTGACCATAGATGTACAGTACAGCAAACATGTACTGGATTGCAGCAAGTCATCTCGTCCTTGGCTAAAGCACAAATCTTCTCAGCGTTGAAAGAACATTGCGTTAGCCGAGTTCATCCCACAGGGGGCGCTAGACACAATCTCCGAGCTCTGAATCTTGCAGAAAGAGGTACAAACTGGCCAGCTCTTAGTTGCTGGCATCACTCTCCATGTAACATGAAGGATGGTTCTGCCACCACGCACCCGGTCCACCCCACACCTGGGTCTACCACCGCTTAAATCTCTCCAGGTCTCCACCACGTCGGCCAGGGTAGGTCATTCTTCTGTCACGTCGCCGTTTGCCAGACAAGACACAAATTAAGGCATTGACAATGAAACCGATCGTCAGAGAGAAGGAAAGAGAGGAAGAGAGAGAGAGAGAGAGAGAGAGAGAGACAGAAGCTTTTCAGAATTAGCAGCTTTTAACTAAGGACAATATACAGGCATAGTAAAACATTTTTACAAAGATAATTCCACTTCACACCACCATCTTGGAGATGCTTGTCGCGTGTGGAAAACATAACCAGAAGAAAAAAGGCGATAGTTGAACTCACAACACGCAGTAAGAGTAATTTAAAACATTCCCACAAAGGCTTTAAAATTGAGTTTTCCACCAGTGTGTCACCGAGACAGAGACCGGGGGAGAAAGCGTCAAAGGGGAGACCATTAGGGTGGGACAGAAGCGTGGGGCAGAACCTTTTATGACTGACCCGTTCAACCTCCCTTTCCAAATTCTTTAGTAAAGAGATATGATTTAGGTTTTTTTTTTCTTTAAAATCAAGATACATTTTATTTTTTTCATAAAAAACAAACATTACAAAAAATCTGAATTGAAGAAAATTGAAAACAAAAAACAAACAAAAAAAAAACAAAACAAAAGAAACCAAGCAAAACAAAAGGACTTTTGTGAAATCAAACAAAATAAACGATGCCTGGCACAAAGGCTTGAACCATGATAGATGCCTGCCATGTTTGGGACAGCACCAAAGGCCCCTCCTTATTTATTTTGTATTCATTAAATGATCCATTACCTTACAACTCTTTACTGTGTGCATGCGTGTGTGTGTGTGTGTGTGAGTGTGTGTACACAAACACACAGTCCGTTTTAAACAATTATCCGGAGCAAGAATGAAAGTCTGAAAAAATCGGCAGTATGAAATTAAACACGAGGAATTACATTTGGATGTTGGGATGTCGGATACTGGAAGCACACAAACCGAATGGGCGGTTTGTTAATGCTCAGCACGTCCCAACAAAACCCCTCCCTCAGAGAAAGCGCCCAGAGGGGCCTTTCAATGCACCCGTGCCCCTCAACTCGATTGGCCATGATCGACACACAGAACATCAGCAGGCTGGCTTAAGCAAGTCCCCTGCAAAGCCTCCACCATCTTTGTCTGGAAACGTAAGCAGCTACAACAGTCCAAAATCATTTACTGAAAAAATAAAAGAAGAAAAATGTTTTTTTTTTTTTTTTTTAAATGGCAGCACTGCCCCCTTGTGGATAAACATGATATTTCGTGCCATAAGGCCACTGCTCGAGCAGGCCTGTACAGTGGACTGTTATGGTAACCCATACTTAATCACCACACATTACAGGTCGAGTACAGGTCATTCTAACAGCTCTTTCCTCTCCCTCACAATAACACTAAAATACTGCACTGTGTACACGTGCACAGGCATGTCCCCTGCGCAATGACGCGATATGAGCTCTCAAATACAGGAATGTAGCTTCAGCTTAACAACACAGGTGAGTAAAGGTGAGTATTCAATTTAATTCCATGATGTGTGGACAATTCATAAATGTTTAAATAAAGTTATGATTTCTTTCTGATATTGAAGCAGGATTTTCACCCCTTTGAAAGGGCAAAAACCAAGTACCGTCAGCCGCACTAGTAGAACAGCCAAACAAAAACTCTCATGCATGCAGATGCATACACACACACACACACACACACACACACACAGCATCGTCTGAAAACATATCTGTTCGTCCACAGTGAATTAGGGGAACCGACTGAAGGTGGATAGTGTTTTACAAAAGATAAACAAACAGCTTCACGATGGAATAGTTTTTCTCCACCGCTCAATTTCTACCGAGGCGTCCGTCGGGACCGCGAACAGCACTGAATCATTTTTCCATGGATAACGCTGCTCAAGCTTCTCTCTGACACTCGAGCCAGCTTAACAGTGTCGTTACAATCACTGGGGCGGCCGCCAGGGCTTTTCGACACGTGGCCTTTTCCCTAATCAACCTGCTAGTAGGACGGCTGCAGCTTAAAAAAAGAAAAAAGAAAAAAGAAGTCAGTCATCAGCCTTCGACTGGGAGATTTACTGAAGCTCCTTGCCAGCCCTAACTGAGGCGAAGACTGACACCAGCTAGCGTTGGTCTTAATATTGGACCGCCTACTGGAAATTTGTTCTAATCCATTCACTCATCTTTTTATACAAATTGGGCTACAACTTCAAAATCACTGTGGAGAGGGGGAAAGAAGAAAAAAAAACTAAAATCTGAGACCTCAGATAAGCAGCTGCCCTTGTCAGACACAGGTGTGCTTGTGATCCTACATCTGTAAAATAGGCTCTGTTCTTATTTTCTGTTCACCATTTACTCGTTCTACCACACACACACGCATGCACACACACAAGCACGCAAGCACGCCACACACGCATGGATGCATGCGCACAAACACACGCACACACTCAAAAGTCCTTAAAGAAAGGCTATATAAAAGCAAAAAAATGAAGTAAAATGTCCAAACCATTGAGCCAGGCCAACACGGAAACTGAAATCTTCTAACGCTAAAGAAAAAAAAAAGGAAAAAAAAAAAAAGAAGAGGAGAAGGGAGGAAAAAAAAAAAAAGACCTAAAGACTAAAAGGTAAAACAGAGCGAGGGGTTTTGCTGCCTGGGACCGGCTAGTCTTCCCCAGAGGGTGCTTCCTCTTCCGATACGTCGTCCTCTTCCTCGGGCGCCTCCTCTGTCTTCTTGGGGGGAGGGGTCTCTCTCTTCTCCACCTCGTCCTCCTCCTCTTCCTCGGGGGCGCTGTCGGGGTCCCCCTCCTCTTTGGGCGAGGACTTCTCCAGGGCCTTGGCCGCACTGGGGCGGCCCTTTCCCTTGCCTTTCATGGGGCTGGGGGTCACTGCAGAAGAAGGGGGGGGGGGGCGGAAAGATATCCGTTTTACACAAATGGTGGATTTCGGGAGCTGGAGTTATGCTTTACCCCTCTAAAGCCAGGGGTTTCAACAAGGGGGTGCGCAGGTGGGGATGGGGGGTGATTGGTAGGTTACTAATTTACATTCGATATATATATTCTTGAAAGTGTGTTTTCATGGATGATTTGAATGTTAGTCGATTGGGGGAAAAGAACATTGGGATCTTGTTATTTAAAAGCCTTTAATATGTGTGAAATTTACTTCCCCCCCCCACTGCCTTTTTCCCCCAATGTGAATCAAGAACAAAAAAGTATTCATCTACCACAATGAATCCCAACCCTGTTCCTGGAGATCTGCCATCCTGAAGCTTTTCATTTTAACGGTAATTTGGCACACCTGATCCTACTAATTACCAGCTCAACAAGATCTTTAGCCCAGGGCAGCCCAACCCCGATTCTCAAGACCAACCGTCCTGTAGGTTTTCACTCCGACCCTAAAAAAGCACACCTCATTCAACAGCTAGAGATCTACCGTCCTGTAGGTTTTCACTCCAACCCTAACAAAGCTCACCTCATTCAACAGCTAGAGATCTACCGTCCTGTAGGTTTTCACTCCAACCCTAACAAAGCACACCTCATTCAACAGCTAGAGATCTACCGTCCTGTAGGTTTTCACTCCAACCCTAACAAAGCACACCTCATTCAACAGCTAGAGATCTACCGTCCTGTAGGTTTTCACTCCGACCCTAACAAAGCACACCTCATTCAACAGCTAGAGATCTACCGTCCTGTAGGTTTTCACTCCAACCCTAACAAAGCACACCTCATTCAACAGCTAGAGATCTACCGTCCTGTAGGTTTTCACTCCGACCCTAACAAAGCACACCTCATTCAACAGCTAGAGATCTACCATCCTGTAGGTTTTCACTCCAACCCTAACAAAGCACACCTCATTCAACAGCTAGAGATCTACCGTCCTGTAGGTTTTCACTCCAACCCTAAAAAAGCTCACCTCATTCAGCAGCTAGAGATCTACCGTCCTGTAGGTTTTCACTCCAACCCTAACAAAGCACACCTCATTCAACAGCTAGAGATCTACCGTCCTGTAGGTTTTCACTCCAACCCTAACAAAGCCACACCTCATTCAACAGCTAGAGATCTACCGTCCTGTAGGTTTTCACTCCAACCCTAAAAAAGCACACCTCATTCAACAGTTAGAGATCTACCGTCCTGTAGGTTTTCACTCCAACCCTAAAAAAGCACACCTCATTCAACAGCTAGAGATCTACCGTCCTGTAGGTTTTCACTCCAACCCTAACAAAGCACACCTCATTCTACAGCTAGAGATCTACCGTCCTGTAGGTTTTCACTCCAACCCTAACAAAGCACACCTCATTCAACAGCTAGAGATCTACCATCCTGTAGGTTTTCACTCCAACCCTAACAAAGCACACCTCATTCAACAGCTAGAGATCTACCGTCCTGTAGGTTTTCACTCCAACCCTAACAAAGCACACCTCATTCAACAGCTAGAGATCTACCGTCCTGTAGGTTTTCACTCCAACCCTAACAAAGCACACCTCATTCAACAGCAAGAGATCTACCGTCCTGTAGGTTTTCACTCCAACCCTAACAAAGCACACCTCATTCAACAGCAAGAGATCTACCGTCCTGTAGGTTTTCACTCCAACCCTAACAAAGCACACCTCATTCAACAGCAAGAGATCTACCGTCCTGTAGGTTTTCACTCCAACCCTAACAAAGCACACCTCATTCAACAGCTAGAGATCTACCGTCCTGTAGGTTTTCACTCCAACCCTAAAAAAGCACACCTCATTCAACAGCAAGAGATCTACCGTCCTGTAGGTTTTCACTCCAACCCTAACAAAGCACACCTCATTCAACGCATTACATTACATTACAGGCATTTAGCAGACGCTCTTATCCAGAGTGACTTACACAAATTTTTTTTTTTTTCTGACCCATGATACTACACTGCTGCCCCTAGAGCAAGGCCAAGAGCAGAGCTGCCCAACCCTGTTCCAGGACATCTGCACTCCTGTAGGTTTTGAACCCACCAACCCTAATCGATCACTACACAGGAGAAGCCTCCTGGTCAGGCAGAGGTAAGCCTGGTCAGAAACGGGCAGTACCTGTGGCCTTTAGTCTGGGCTTGGGGGACTTCTTCTCCTTCCTCTCGGGCCTACTTCTCCTGATCACCTTCTTGCTCCTCTTCTTGGAGTGGCCGTAGTCGCTGTCATCGTCGTCGTCCACCATGAAGTCCTCGTCGCTGCCCTCCGACTCTGCAGAAGAGAGCGGAGACTCTGTGCAGCTCGTCTAGGCCACGCCCCTTTAAAGCGGAACTGAAGCCACCATTTTGAATTTGACAATTCCCTGTGCGCCCGTTCTAAATCTCTCATGCAGTCATACATACATACATGCTGTGCATTTTGCCATTAAGAGACCACCAATGTTGTGCAAACAAACCAAACTTCATGAATTTCTCTCTCCCCCCCCCCCCCATTTTGCAGATTCACACTTCCTCCTGAACATTACCATAATGCGACTTTGCGTTGCGAAACTCAACTGTCCCGTGTACCACACAGACCCAAGTTAACCTTGACCGCAGATAAACCGCATTGCGCAACGCTAGCTCAGCGATGCCGTTTCCCTCCTGTTCAGAACCGATCACGGTCTTTGAAATTCCCCCCCCCCTACGGTAGCAAAGGAAGGGTTTTGGAAAAAAAGAAAAAAAGACGTTGTCAAAGCAGAGGGGGCGGGGCTTACGGTCCAGGAGGGCCTGCTCGTCATCCTCGCGGTCCTCGTCCTCGCTGCCCCCGTCCCCCAGCAGCATCTCCCTCTGTTTGGACACGGCCTTGGAGGCGGCCTGCCGGACCTGCCGCACCTTCTTGCTCACCTCGCGATCGTCGTCGCTGTCGTCTGCAGGAGAGCCCGTACGCAAAATAAACACCAGCTAGGAGAGACCAGTCTAGAGTGCACACACCCCTGCCAAGACGCAAAATAAACACCCGCTAGGAGAGACCAGTCTAGAGTGCACACACCCCTGCCAAGACGCAAAATAAACACCAGCTAGGAGAGACTAGTCTAGAGTGCACACACCCTCCCGTCAAGATGCAAAATAAACACCTGCTAGGAGAGACCAGTCTACAGTTCAGAACCCCCCCCCCAGCTAAGATGTAAAATAAACACTTGCTAGGACAGACTAGTCTAGCGTTCAGACACACGGCCACCCCTTGGCCAAAAAAAAGGCCAAGAATTCTTCTACCATAATGCTCAGATAATATAGATCCATTTGAAAGGAGTCACGTTGTGTTCATTGAGATATTCTCCACACTAGACTCCCATTGACATACACCTGAGATTTGATCCAGTGAAACACATTGCGTAATACGCTGCAGGGCCAGCATGATTCAGAGCCAAAACTGCAGAGGCGAACACAGTAGCCACACAGGTGATAAAGCCACACAGGTGATAAAGCCCAGCTGTGGGTATGAGGCACCTGTGCGAGGGACGAGCGAACAGTACCTGCATCTCGTTTCCTCTTCAGTGACCTCCTGCTCACTTTCTTCCCCTTCTTGCCCCTTTTGGTGTCGTAGTCGCTGCCCCCTTCCTCCTCTTCCTCCTCGCCAAAGTCATTGTCTTCATCACTACCGAAGTCATCTGAAACGAGAGGAACGGGAGACGGTGAGCCGCGAATCTCGTCTTTTCTGCGCGCTCAACGTGGAGAAACGGTTTCCTGTCAGAAAGGGGTACGCTCTTGTCTACAAGCCCGGGTCTTTTTGACACACTTGCTTCGGGCAAGCCAAATTAAAACTCCACACACCACACATTTACTTTGACAATTTAGGCACGAAGCAGATTATCCTATCCTGAGTAGGGCAGGGCGATATATCACAACAGTAATTATCAAATTAAATGACGGTCTTCGCCACCATATGGTGTGTTACCATTCTTTTCCTCAAGATCAGGGCTGCAACCAGTTGTATCTGCAATGATTTCTCATTGAAGACCACCAGTAACTTCTAAGTGCCTGGTGATTAGCAAGGCTCACCCAATCCCTTGATCAGACAGAGGTGATTGCACTCCAGCGCCGTAGACTCTTGTCATGGTCAACAAAGAGCATCACTCTTAAGACAAATAATTCCAAGGCATGAGAAAATGCACAACTTACCAGCAGAATCATTTTTGGATTTTGAAAGTTTGTCATCAGAATCATCGCTGAAAAAAAGAGAAACACAAAGTCTGTATGTGCAATAATCTGCTTTAGTGCTAGTCAAAAATAAATACATTTTTTAAAATTCTCTCAAAATTTCATACATTTATACTTACTCAAATTAACAGCCAGGTACTGTTAGTATAAATGAACGCTGGTGATACTGATGCAATAAACTGCCCAATAGGACATTAAATGATGAAGTCATTCAATAATGTTGAAATAAAAGGCCATGATGCAAGACCTTCATATCTGTTAAAGGAACATGAAGTGTAACGTTTTAGACCACAAATGCCCCAAATTCACCTATACTAGTCCTTTAAAGATTCAGGTAGCCGTAAACATCTGCAAATGTCCCAAATTTAAAAAAATAATAATAATCCAATACCACAGAAAGTTGACTATTCAGAGACTTGAGCTGTACAGCAACAAGAGCTGTTCCCCTCACAAACACTCAAGACTGTTGAATTTCCTCCGAGTTTTGCCCTTGGGTGCTACTCACACTGAAGCCATTATTCAGACTGTTCGTTCCCTTTACCTCCTTCCTCAAAAAAAAGAAAAAAAAAAAAAAAAAAACATGCTGCAAACAGCCCGAGAAGGACGTGGAACACAGAAACACATGAGGGGGAGAACAGGCCATTCAACTCCCATGCACTCTCACCCGTTTACATATAATACCTATAAGCTAGAGTGTCTCACGCAGCATCATAATTCTGGACTTAAAAACCTTGAGTTTTTTGCCCCCATTACTTAACCAGGCAGGCTATATTACACACAATGACAGCTCTCTCTTCTGTGCAAAGAAATACGTCACAACAGGCCTGCTGAGTTTACCTTATGCCAAGTCGGTAATAATACTGAACCGAGACTGTTTTGTAGGCGTTGACATTACTAAGCTTATTTTTCTAATACTTGTTGTCGATGTGTTTTACCCAGACCAGGGTCAAATACGTATTTGTTTTGGATTCAAACACTTTTATGTGCCCTATTGATCTTGCCCGGTGTAAGTGAGCCTGCCAATATGAACAGAAGGTAGGGTTTGCACTTTTTGAGAGCATTTCATTGGTTCCAATACACCACACAAGATAAGTAAAGCGTAGAAAAGTATTTGAATCCAAAACAAATATGTATTTGACCCAGGGTCTGGTTTTACTACACATTTACTACCATCCTGGCTCGGCCTTTTCTTACTGCAACACAGCAGAGGAGACACGACCGCTCCGAGATCTCAAATAGCAGTCCTGCCTAAAATTAATTATTTTAATTTCAATTCCCACATGCAGACCCCATTATGTTCAACTACACTGAATCATTAATGTAAATAAGGAAGAGGGGTCCTGACTCCAATTATTGCAGGACTACACTTCCCACAGTCCCTCGATCCCTGCCGTTATTGTGTTCTACCCTCCCTGAGGCAATTCCGAATCCACTCTTGAAATACCTTGGCTGCACTGCTACTTGCAACTTCTACATCAAGTCTCTCACATGCTGCTTTATCATCAGATATCTTTTGTCCAAATACTGTATATATATTATCACAAGCCTTGTTAGAATAAAAATACAATTTTTCTGTATGGGTTGAAATAATCCACTGTGTAGGGATCATCAGCTTGCAAAATTAAACACCAGCCACCAGCCAAATGCAGGTCATTTTTATTTGTGGCTGGTAAGCTTGTCTACTCTACCAGCCACTTTGGCAGGTAACCCACCCACCACTCTGAAGCCCTGTTCTAGTCTAAATATCTAGTTGTCTACTAAACAGTTCAAATTGGTTAGTGAATTTTGGGATGCACCAGCCACTGTGGCCAGTGGATGAAAGAGTCGGTGTCCTGCCCTGACTGAGGGGAAGCCTCCCGTTGCGTCCCGACGTCCCGCCCCCTCACCTGTCCTCCTGAGAGTTCTTCCCCGGCCTCTTCTTGTGCTTCACTTCTCGCGGGGTCGCGCGCATCTTTTTGGCTCTCTCCGAGTCTCTGCCATACTCCTCGTCTGCAGAGCGAGACACACACACAAAGTCTGACGGCCGGGCCGTAAACTTACAGCGCTCCTTGCCCCGCCAGAGACGGAACAAGGACGGCAGGACCGCACGCAAACGCAGCGCTCTGGTTACCGCTCTGGTTACGCTCACCGCCGCTACGCTAGCTCGTGGGCTCCGTCGGGTCTCGCGAGACGCGAGAAAGGGCAGCCGAAAATAACACTCAGAATCAAAGCGGCGTGAGCGCCCGCTAAGGGACTGATCCGAGGGCAGAGGAGCGCACAGCAAGAGGAGAAATCTTTTTTAAAAAAATAAAACACCAGATATGGGAGTAGAGGAAGGAAATGTAACTGGTTCTAAATCAACCGCTTCATTTTGAAGTTTACCTTGTTGCACAATGGCATCAAAATATCATATATTCTCTAAAATATTCACATTTTGAACCATCATTTAAAGCAGTGCATTTTTCAAATATGGCTGCTGAGACAATATGAACTTTTTTCATTTGAATTTAATTTTTTTTTTAAACACACAGACACATTGAAATATAAACTTTCAAAGTGCTGGAAATAACACTACAACGTCAAGTATTAGATAACCATTTAAGCACCGTGAGTTTTGTAGCCAATACCGTTACACCCCTAAAATTTGTATTTGCACAGGCAACCCAATTAATGACACACTGCGAAGTGGACCTTGGCTCACCTGCATCGTCGGACTCATTGAACTGCGAGTAATTCACCACCTTCCTGTTCCTGTAGAAACACAAAAAGAAATCCGCCATCAGGAGAAGGAAAAAAAAAAAAATAAATAATAATAATAATAATAATAATTTTAAAAAAAGACTGCACCAAAACACCTTTTTGAGGGCCGAGGATTTATTTTTTTTGCCACAGCTTTCGCCGTGTGCAGTACAACTCATCTGATGACAACTGAACCCAGGTAACGTTTGCAGAAGATTGTATGACATAGCCACGACACTGTAGCCTATATAAAATAATGCTTAGGGAACTGGGCTTGTTAGGACTGCAGGTTCTAGTCCCCGCCTACACACACCGTCACTGCATCTGTGCAGCACCAGTAAAATACCCACCTGCACAAATGAATTTTATGTTTTTTAAAAAAGGAATCTGCGTCGGTCGCCCTGGATAAGAGTGCCCCCAAATTGCTAAAATGCAATATAATGAAATGCACACCTATGGTTCACCATGACAACAAAACAAGATGCACACGGTCTAGTCGCTGAATGACTGTAATGTGGCTAACAGCAGAACTGACAGGATATCCCCTGGCCTGGCGTGTGCACACCGGACATGCAGGACCAATTCAGCAGAAACGTATTATTTGCCTGCCCGTGTTGCCCCCTCTTCATTTCCATCATTCTTGCATCACGTTTGCAGCTGCATCGTGCGCAGACAGGTAATGCGGCTATGAAAGATGGATTCGTGACCCGCTGCCAGCTGTGCGCTCAGATTTCCCTTGATTATACAGACAGGCAGTTCCCCCCCCTGAGAATTGCTCTTTTAGACTCCAGACTTGGAAAGTGTTACGTCCTTTTGAACTGTCATATCACATGCGCTTTCCCTGAGGATCTGGAAGGATTTTATTTATTTATTTTGTAATACGGGTCTTGGATCATACACCTGTTCTTAGAAAAACAAGCGCTGTCGCCTGGAAACAATTTTATTTATTGAGCCAATCAGATTGGTGAAAAGATAACAATCGCCCCTGGCAGCTGCCTGACCAGTGATGGCTGCACTTGTTGAGATGAATGAGAAGCAAAAAAAAAAAAGCCAAATCAGCACTGAAATAAACAGCATGTAGGGTCACTTAAAAATGATTTCAGAAGCGGAACCAAAAAGCCAGTAGGCCTAATCTGGCTAAAAGACACCCTCCAAAATTGCCATGTTGAGAATTATTATTATTATAGTTATTATTATCGTTATGATTATTCAAAACATTTCAAAGTCATTCATGCATCAGCAGAGCAGCATTACTGAAAAAGAAATGCTAAGTTATCAGGGTGCATTAACCTTATTTTTTCAGATACTGTCAAGGGATGAAAATAAGAAATAATTTTGCATTCAGACACTCATTTTTTCTACTCAAATAATATCCAGAAACACAATTTACAACACTTGTACCGGCATCAAATAAAAGGCAAACCAACCAAAAGCAGTTTGTGATTCATCGGCCCAATCAGCGCACACCAGACGTTTCTCATTACAGAATGGACAAGCAACTAACAAGCAAAACCGATCCTCTGCATTTCGGGGAATAATAATATATACGGATGCTCATCAAGCCCACAACGCGCCCAGGAATACGCCTGGCGACACAAATCAGGTTCGACTCGGAGCGCCAGAGTTCCTCGTGGCAACAACGCGGGGGAGTTTAGACCTCACGGGCACTTTGGAGAGGTACAGGTGAACAGCCAGGCTGACTGAAACACGTACTGTTACTTTATTAAAGGGCTGCGCGATATACCGCAACGGTCATTTTCGAACGCAATAAAGGTCGTTGCCACCATTACTGTTCTTTTCTTTATAATTACACCTGATGCGGTACTATAAACACATATCGATGCACCTTAGGCGATACAGTGTTATATATATACATATATATAATAATATATATATTATATATAGCTATATATATATATATATATATATATATATATATATACATAATATAAAATATTTTTTATACCCGTTGCAGAAGAGGAAAAGTAAGGTAATACACCATATCATGGGGAAGACCGTTATTGCATTCAATAATTATCATGTCACCCACGTTATTATTATATTAAACCGGGACCGAGCCCATCACAATCACCACTTGGCTCCGGTTCGTTTTCATCTGCAGTCCCCAAGCAAGAAAAAACATTAAAGTACCAATCACAACACAAATAATTCTTGACAATAAAACAAGAAAAAAATAATTACAAAAAAAAGACAACCCATTTGATAATATTACAATAACCACACACAGATAAAATACTAATGGCTGCATGTCTAATTTGCCTGGAGCCATTTTTTTCATTTGTGCAGCAAACTTTACTTCTGGGGTTTTCAACCTTTCTGGCCCAGGAACCCCACCCCCCCCCCACCCCGATTCAAAGGCATGGAGGGGACCCCCATCAAAAGTCAAGTGTTTTAATATTTAAAATAATTTCCCCTGATGAAGGACTGGAGACAAAAATGGCATGTATTTTATGCTGGAAACTAGAAACAGATTTTCCGTGCGAGTGCTGTGTCTCTCTTTACACTTATTATTTGCTGTATTTAAGGTGGCATCTCATGGATTTGTCGCCCCCCCACCAACGTGTTCAAAATTTATATATATTCGCTACATATAAAGTCTGGTACCTTCATGGAACCCCTGCTGAAAACCCAAGGTACAGTTCATTAATTCACCACTATTTATAGAACCACGTCTGAGATGACATGGCACTCTATAACCACAAAGAAACCCATAAAATTACACAGAATAGGCAAACAAAGGAAATGAAACAACACACAGCACTTGATGAAGAGTTTTTTCTTTGTTTTTTTTTTTTTTAATGAAGGGCAATGCAATTAAAGTGATTGTAATCATACCCTGAGAGTTGATTACACACAGAAATGTGTTTGGAGCGTACATGAATGTATTATGAATTCATTGTGTGTTAGGTCTGAAATCCTAAAATCAGGTTGCTTAAAGGTGGTGACACAGGGTGTGATGAATGTATGCGTTAGACGCATTTATGAGTTTGCTCTGTAGTCCACCACATGACAAACTCATGACATTGTATGTTAAACATTCCTAACACTACTTAATTGTATCATTAAGAAAAGGTGAAGCAAATTTTAAGTGAATAATTATGACACAACAATCAAATCCCATCAGACCTCTTGTGTTAGATATAACGGTCTTCACACCAAAAGGAAATGCTTTCCATTCACAAATTCAGAACCAGCCAGTATTCCCCTTTATCTTGTGGCTTAAGCAATTTAATGTTGAAATAAAAAGTGCTTTCACAGGATCTGTGAATGAGTAGAAATGATTTCTTTTTAACATTTTCAGACTGCTGGCTATGGGGGAAAAAAAGAAATCTGTTCTAGAGAATCCCCTTTCTCTGCCCCAGTGTATGAGAAAATCCAGCTTTCAGTATACGCTTTATTATTTCCATTCTACCCGAAACTACAACGGGGTGATAACTGAACCAATTACATTCATATTCTTCATTCAATAAAATGGTTCATTTTTAAAAATATTTTCACCAGCACTGCAGCTAGCCAACTAGCCAACAGCAAGGCAAGCTCACTGCCATTGGCTCAAAAACACGATGCATCCAAAATTCCTTACAGATGTCCGCAGCGTTCGTAAAACGGAAGAACACTGCTGCCAAATTAAGCCCCCCCCACAAGATGGTCTGTAAGGAGTTAGACACTCAGAGGGGACTGGCGCAGTGTGGCCATCTGATTCATCTCGTTTCAGCGAAGGCCTCATAATCAGGACTCTGGATGACGATGAAGGATAACAGACTTCAGAAGGACGAAGGTCCAGCCAGAGTGACCCACAGCTGCAATGCTTCCTCAAACGATTTATACAGTCTGAATACAACAATGAATGAATTATTTTATTAATTTAAAAACATCACCGATTAGGTCATTTTTTTTGCGACGACAGAATTCAAGATGGCGGACACTGCAGGCCCAATTCTGACAAAGCAGAAAGCCAGTTATTAGTGCAAGTTGAGCCGTCACACACCCAGACAAAGCGTAATGGCGTTGGGGCACAGGTAATGTTCTGCCTGTATGTGGTATACAACAGGGCAAACTGCAGGGCCTTCACAATCTTTTACACCCCCTCAGCACTTACTGCACACGGCGCTACTGAACGCACGCCGGCCGTAAAAAACGAACGGGACGAGTCGCAGACGACATCCGGGGCGAGAAGCTGCCGCTTACGTACCGGCTCGTTTCCACATAACGGCTCTCTATGGGGTACACCAGCAACAAGCTCGCTCTCCCTCGATGAGCGCAAGCTTTGCATTTTTTCGCACTGGGAGCTGAGCGGAATACTTTCCGCATCCTGCTGGGGTCCGTTTTGATAAAGGTTCAGGACGACATAGGGGCGACATAGCTCAGGAGGTAAGAGCGGTTGTCTGACAGTCGGAGGGTTGCCGGTTCAAACCCCGCCCTGGGCATGTCGAAGTGTCCTTGAGCAAGACACCTAACCCCTAACTGCTCTGGCGAATGAGAGGCATCAATTGTAAAGCGCTTTGGATAAAAGCGCTATATAAATGCAGTCCATTTACCATTTACCATCTAAAGGTCACGGGGCGCACAAATTGGTCGCCCAGATGCCAATATTCTGGCCCAGACATCCAAAAAACGCAACTTATCGATGCCCCCCAGACTGCCAGAGCCATTCTCTCGTCCGTGGTTTTTGAAGCAAACCTGCCGGACTGCAATTGTTGGTCATTAATCTAGAGTGACCTTCACTTGGTTCTCATTTGATTAAATAGGCAGGCAAAAACCGCTGACTGAACAACGCACCAATTAGCATTTTTACAGAAGAGAAGGGCTGAAATTTCTGATATTCCCCTTTCAAACCGACGCTACGTCAGGCGTGACAGCAGCCGTCCACTCACCTAAATTATTATCATTAGCATTAAGAGAAACCCTTGTAAAGAAATATCTCACTGCGTTAATATTTTCAAATGTGCCATTCATCCGGACTAATCTTTGCCAATGTAAGCTAGATAACACAATGGTTGTTCAAAAGCATTATAAGACTGCTAGGTAGCATTTTAGAAACAGAATGTAATGTTACTTAAGTAGTTCTCCATGTTTCCCCTGCTGAAAATTCCAGCTAAGACCACCAGGGATTCTTAGCTGGTCACAGCTGGTCAAAGCTGGTTAAACCAGCTTAGGCTGGTTTAAGATGGAATTTTCAGCAGGGTTTGTAAAACATTATCTAACTTGCCTAAGCTTACAGTGTAGGCCTACCTTGCCAATGGCTGGAGGAATTGCTCTTGTGAAAACAAAAAGCTTAACAGCTCCTTGTATGTTAATTTCAGTTGATGGAAATTCTAGCTAAGAAATTTACATGCCAATTGATCTCTCATTTACTCAAGATGCCCGACAATCGCACACTGAATAGTGGAGAGCAACCAAAGTGAAGTTTATCAAAATGTTTTTTGTAAGTGCTCATAAAATAAAGAGCATGTTTATGAAGTTGCAAGTAAAACCCAAGTTTGTCATGCCACTGTTTCACAAAAGCAAAAAACTATATTTTCAATTAAATAATTGAATTTATGATTTTATAAAATCAAACTGCTGCACAATTCCTTTTAATACAGAACAACACTCACTCAGCACATAAAAGACTTGGCAAGTTTGTAACACATTTTTGTAGAAATGGCACACAGATAAACACATATAATTCCTGTATACCCGGGCTAGCAAAAATTTGGCTGGACTACCAGATGTGATTGCATGGAAGCACAAAATACGAGCACACTGACTTCTGGTCTGCCCACCCATGGCTCATAAAATGTAAAGACCTAGCCTACAATTTACCAGTTTCCATGATATCAAGGTCCCATCCTGAGAAGCCACATTCGCCCTCAAGATGCAGTAAAGGTGTGAGATCAAAAATATGCGATTAGAATGTTGTTCTTAACTGAACATTCTAATGTTCTAATGCTGATGTAACAACCGAAAGCAATGGAGTTCTAGAACACTGATAAACAAAAAACATTCCAGAAGGCATATTCTTCAAAGGGTTAAATAATAGCGTTTAGGGCTCCACCCAGGATTTCCTTACAGCAGTGAACAAGCGGGAAATTCAATTTCTTTTTTGTCACAAAAAATTTGGCAATTCCAACACAATTCCATTTTAGAAAGTACTGTTCCAGTGCGGGAACAAATGAAGCAACAGACAAGCACAAGAGTACAACGAGGACAGTTTTCCAGACAAGTACACAGACAGGTAATTAGATAACCAGCAATTATGTACATCTACTCCTTGGATCATTTGCATAATGACAATCAAACTCGCAATGTGCAATCTTACACAATTTTAAGTTAATGAAGGCTGAGCTGATGACAAGTCACCTGTTTTAAATTTACAGAAGTTTCATAAATTGAAAATGACAAATAAATAAAAGGAAATGTACCAATGGTTCACCTTACAGACATCATCCTCAGCTACCTGAAAGGTAATGCAACACAACAGCAGTAGAAATACAGCCACAGGACGGCCAGGGGACGTGTGAAAACCAAGTGTGAGATGAGCCGTTTCAGCGTTGGCGAGGCCTGATCTCAACCATTTCTTTCTGTATACGGGATTTTCATTCTAATCCGGAGCAAATGGCACACGTTGCAAAGCAGGTCCAAAAACAACATCTGATACACGACATGCCAAAGAGCTTGTACCCCCTACTAAGGTACCTAGTGATAGCCAGTGAATGAGCTCGAATTTCCTGAACTCACCCGGAACTGTGTGAACGGAGGACGTGCCGAGTGAAACAGATCGCGGCTTCATGTGACGGTCAACTAACTTAATCGGGGGCATGGTTACAAGCGGCTGCGTCTTTACTGTAATTTGAACCTTGAGATCTCTGATAAATTGATCCATTAGCTGGTAATTGGGCCGTGAAGAACGTTTAAAAAAAGGAAGAAGAAAAAAAGAAAATTAGAATCCGAGTCATAAAATGTTCCAATATTATTATTTTTTTTTAAATGTCACGGCAGTGCTTTAAAAAAGATAGTCATTTTAAAGACTGCACCTTCAGGTAATACGTGCGTGGTTAGAGGATGTAATTAAAGACGAACAAATGCAGTTTTATCAAAGGAAGTATTGGGGACGAATAAAACAAAATCTGGGAACGTACACAAGGGTCCCAGATTTGGAATGTTGGATCCCGTTTCCCCTGTCCAGAGACTCGACTAAGCTATGACGTAAAGCTGATCATAGAGAGCTCCAACCAGTCCGCTAGCTGCAACGCCAATTAAATGCCTTAGGTAAGCATCCCACACATTTCAAAACTTTAGTAGGGTGGCGGTATGTGTGCTAAAGTTAGTTATAACCGGTTAATGTACTTTGAACATACGCAAACAGACTTGACAATTGAGCATTGTTGCAGCAAAACAATGCTTTGTGTACCTAGTTAGCCAACTAAATTGTCAGTTGAAAAGCGTGGCTACCTATGCATCTAACTACGCAATTTACCACTGGTACTTAATGATATCACATTTGTCACATAGCTTGAGCTAATAGGCAACCATCGTTGTTGACTGTAATGAATCCAATTAACAACGTCAGACTTTAAACATATACCACCGCAGCGCCAAGCCAGCAGATAATTCCGAGCATTTCTCTTACAAACGCAGCCCACATAGGATAGAGCAAGGAGGGGGTGTGGTAATTTCACAGATCCCCGCCCCCCTCTGACATCATTCCAATACTGTGTTAGCCTGCTAATTTACTGCTTCCAACGTGAAAGGTCTGCTGCTTACCCACCACCCCCCACATTAGCCAGCTAGCGAGCTACCTGGTTATTCACCAATATTTTATTGTTCCAATCTTCCAAATCAAACGCGTACCAACAAGTAAAACCTGAAAGCGTGTTAAAGGTTAAAACAAACGTTAACGTTGCATCCACTAAAAGGCAAACGGGCACAGCACAACCCCATCGCTGAACCAATGACGACCATATCCAGTCTGGGATTTTATTACTGCTTCTTGGAGGCTGCCTAGGATGAATGGGTAGCCATATTTTTTTTTATTTTAGTTCGCCACTGCTTATGAAAGTAAGCTTCGTTTTTTGTAATTGCCAGATACCGCTAAACAGAAATGAAACCCAGACGCAGCAGCCCATATGATGCCCATGTATTAGCCAGTCTGCAAATGGATGCACGTTCGAAGCGCGCGCGAAAGGACGTGCAGCTAGCCAGAAAGCTAGCCTTCGATAGCAAGCTAACCATCACACTGCAAAGATCACTGTTAGCAAACGGGTGTAGTAAAAACACGAAATTACAACCTTTTCACTCTGCTAAAACTATGTTACCCAAGAGCAGAATATGGCAGCAGTACGGTGCGTTTTGTTGATTCACAGCGTGCATGCAGTTGCAGCTACCAAGAAAACATTCAGCAAACATACCTTACTGGTCTTGACATTTTGCAGAAATACTGTAGAGGTTAAAAAATGTAAAAAGGGAAAAATCCAAGGAAAATAAAAATTAAAACGTTCAATTTTGCTATTATGGACGTGATGCAACGTCACATAAAATCGCCCAATTCCACGCGTAAAACAAAAAAAATAAAAGGAAGAAATGTGCTTTAAAAGGAATTTTAGTTTAATTTTACCCTCAGCTACACAAAATGGTGAATAAAACAAACTGAAACTGCAGGTTCTGCACAACCTACCCGCTTGGCATTGGGCGGACGTTCTGCTGGAAGGACCGCCCACACTCCTAACTCATTGGACAGCCGTGTAACGAGAACAAAGCGATTGGATAGTTCGAATCATCATGTGCCTTTACATTGGCGTCAGCGTTTGCTTGTCAGACGCACTGGTTCCACCCACAATCACCCTCCCCCTACGCGGATAGGTTGAGTTTACACTGCTAAGAAAACAAAAAGAGGCCCATATTGGATTCAGGCTGCAGCAGTTTTATGTTCAAAATGAACAAATTGTTTAAGTTTCACCTATACTGTAAACATGGCATTTTTACCACGGACAGTTCTGCTGTGCTTGAATGAATTTGCATTTATAGCCATTTAATCTGTGGAGCATTTTGGTATGGGAGGGGTTGCTAAGTAATTCTCCCCCCCCAAAAAAAACACTACATTACCTGTGTTGACAACCAGCTGCATACACTTTCAGGTATTTTGTGTTTCAAGAAGACATCATTGTAACATTCTCAAGTACAGAATAATTTTGCTGTGTTTAGCCCTGCCATACTAAGGCCTGCTATAAAATGAAAATCATTTAGAAAATCTAGCTGCCTATAGATCCATTACCTTATTGGTTATTTGTGTTTATATGCTATTCAGTATGTTGAATCCACATGCATTGGAAAGACACATTTGAACAAAATAAGTTGGGAGTAGTTTCCATCTCCCTTTTTTCCTGACAGAATAAAATGTATTAAAAAAGGCAAACAATCTACTCCTCTGATTATAACATACAGCATGCACAATATTGTACATTTCATTCTTTTGCGCATAGCACAGCTGTTGCTGGAAAATTTGAGAGTTTGAGATAAGTAGTACTCACATAATTACTAACAGACCAATGATTTTATCACCCTGTTTATTTTGCATCCTTTTAAAACAGCAATTGTTACAGTAGCAGTTAAGCATTTGAACTGTAAATTGGAAGATGGCCAATTTTGAGATTATTGGCAAAACGGCATGCAACACTGAAATGCAGAGTAATAATCCCAATAAAACTGTCAGACTTCCTCTTCAGAAAACATGTTCAAAGTCGGTAGCTAACTTATTGTGATTTTATTTCTCAAGAGGCAGAGTCAAATGTCAGAGAGTGTTGGGCTTTATTCTAATATTAGCTTTGATTGTCCTACAGTGAAACAGAAGGGAATTTCAGGTATGTTGCCAAACTTTATTTATCCAAGCCTGAATTTATGGCTGAGCAGTTGCAGCGGACAGAGGCCGAGAGGTCGAAGAAAGTATTCTGACACATCCTGTCTCAGACAGCTAGCCACATTTTAAACAGATCTGGTTTGTCCAAAGGTGGTTTGGTGAAAGTGACAAGAAGGCCATTTTTGTCATTTTGTCATCCTGTTCCAGCGAATCCCAGAGGTCACATTAACACAGGTCAGAGCATTTTTCGCGAGAGTTCTGAATCTGTGAAAATGTACATTGATCGATTCAGTCCTGAGTTAAGATATGTCTATATTGATCTGAAAAAACCTGTGCAGATATGTAATACTCTGAGAGCACAATCACCTGGGAAAACAGATCGATTGACGTGGCTTGTATTAATCTACCCTAAATACAGAACACACAAAATGTAGAATCTCGGGCTATCTGCAGCAACAGTATTTATTGATTAGCTGATTTCACACACAGAAGTTGCACACCTTTTGGTTTTAATTCTGAACGTTATTACAAATACAAAACAAGCACACCCAATCAGGTGAAGGCTGAACATTCGGGGACAGTTGTGGCAACGTGATTCTGCAATGTGATGCATTCAACACATGTGCAACAGTTGGCTAGCTACTTCATTACATAATACTTGGCAAATTTTCCAACGTGCAACTTAATGACCAAAAATGTAGACGCCTACATCACCGGCATTATGCTAATCCCACACGGCTATCTTCACTCCTCATATTCCTGTCTGATATCACATACTGAATGTTGATGTAAAAATCTGTGCCAGGATTTCATTGAATGCAGAAAATGTAATAAAAAAAATGTAAAAAATAGAATAATCAGGTAATATATACTGTACTGGAGGCAGAACACTAATAACATCACTGTACAAGCTGCTGTTTTTTATTTTTATTTTTAGACCACAAGCGTCTATACGTCCCTATACCAGCCCTCATATAAAGTTGTAAGCACGCCAGAAACTTCTGTAAATATCTAAAATATCTTCTCACAAAAAAAAAGTCCAATCCAAAATGCACACTTTAATTGAAATTATATTTAAAAATTTACAGAAAGTGAACTATCAATTTCAGCTGGTTGGGACAGTGCCACCAAGTTAACAGTTGGTGCCAAAATCACCCATTGGCCATTTGAAATACCCCTCTGACAGTGTGCCAAGTTCTGCAAAGTTTTGCCAGGCATTTATGCCTGAACTCGAGTAAAAAAAAAAAGGTCGCAAAAGACAGAATAATGTATTAATAAAACCAGCAAATACAAAAAGTCTGCATACCTGTGTTGCTTAGTACTCTTATGAACAAAGAAGGCACTTCCCAAGACAGCTATGATATGAACAGGCACAGGGCTAAAATAATTTTAGGTTCATTAACTCAAGTGTGAATTCAATGAAAATAACAATACGGTTTAGCTAAGCTGAAAAGTGTGCTTTTATCTTGTGACAAATAACTTTTAAATGGACAGTGGAAATAAAGGAAATTAAAATTCCATCCTGTCAGGTTGTGTACACTGCCTCTGTTTGCTGTGTGAAAAACTGCCAGGCAGTCTGAGGCAGATAGAATTGTATTTGGCAAGAGCTCAGATACCTGCGATTGGCAGTTGTGAAGCTGTCACTTTTAATCTTGCAGCAGGCATGCAGTCTATATATATGAACCCTCACTGGTGAAGTGAAGGGCACGGTAGCCGCCGTGGTGAAACACTGTGGGATGAATGAATGAATGAATGAATGAATGAATTAATTAATCATTGCATTTATACAGCACTTTTCCAGATGCTCAAAGTGCTTCACAGAGATGAGTGGAAACTCACCTCACCCACCACCAATGTGGTCAATTACAATCAAGTACTAACCAAGCCCACACTTCCTCAGCTTCAGCCATTCGGTGGGAGCAGGGTGCATGATGGGATGGCTGCTGGCGAATGGGTAAGGGCTTTCTTGACTGAAATTTGAATTTTGATGGGAAATGTGTATACCATTAAATTGAGGAATCTCCGTGGATATGTTCATATAGCAAGAAAACCTGAAGTGGGTAATTAGTGGATAATTATGGGTAATTATTATTACAAGAAACCACCTAAATATTCTGTTTTTACTGCTTAACTGTATCTTACTGCAGCATAATGCAGACTGAGCCTTTCACTCTTTTACTGTATTTGGTCTGCAATTTTCCTTCAAACTGTGTGTGCATTGCCTGAGTATAAATGCCACAGAAATCATACACTCTTAGAAGAAAGGGTTTCAAAAGGCTCCCCTGTGTCTCCACAGTGGAACCCTATCTAGCTCAAGGGTTCTTTAGTGGGCAAAATGATTCAATATGGGAGATTTCACACTTTTCACACCTACCACAGAGGGGTCCTTAAAGAACTAAAAAGGCTTCCTCTATGGAGACAAGCCAAAGAAACTATTTTTTCAGAGAGTGTGTATTGGGTTATGGCAAAATATCAAAGAATAGGCCACGTAATAAAAGGAAATATCACAATTATTTATTATGACTTTTGAGTAAAAAAGATGCACCAACGTACAGTGGATCTTGTTTGTAAGCACAGGAATAACTTCTGTACAGATAAACAGTTACCTTTTCAACTTGTAAATGTTATAATTACAGTTAACTAAATGCTTTCAATAGTTTTTGTTTTTTTCTTTCGGGTTGGCAGTATTTAATGCATGTATTTCATGCATATGTAATTGAATAACTTGGATCTACAAATGAAATTCTGCAAAAATGCCAATAGTTTACATGCAATAATGAATACCTCAATTCCTCTGAATATTCTTTGGCACAGACAAAAAATTGCAGAATGTGCCACAGGCAATTATTTGACCTTTTCTTTTATTATAATAAATGTCATAATACAATCAGTTTTCATTTTAACTCTGTGTACCTTCCTGTACAGCCAATATCTCTATACCTCACTAGCTCACAAAAGAGTGTTCAGATAAGCAAGATTTCAGTATGCAAGTATCTATTCTTCAACATCGCAGTTCTGCTGAAGGAAAACATCGCCTGCCTAAACTGTCTGAAAATGAACCTAATTAAAGCCAGGTCTGGGAACACCCCCCATTCTACACTCCAAAACTTCATAGGGATAAAATCAGGTGCCAATTATTGAGATAGAAAACAAATGTGCGTGAAAAACATGAAGGCTTTTGTCCTTAAAACTGGACAGGTGTCAGAGAGTAATTTACGTTATGCGATTGCTACATAATCACACAATAGCTCGAGTGAAATGGTTCATTAGCTGTATGCGTCCACAGTTTGGCTGCAGACGCAATTTTTCGGCCATATGGTTAGAATAAGCGGGCAATCCAGCAAGCATAACTTCAATTCCTATCAACTGCGGTTAAAATAAGATGCGCTCATTTAACGCTTTGGTTCAGAGGACTGCGCCACCATGTGGCCGGTTCAGACAGCCAAAGTTCAGACGAGGCGTCGCTTAGTGGTTCTTTGTGGCGCTGTGACGTCAGCCATCTTCGAATCAGTTTTATTTGTAAAGCATTTTTTTTTTTTTTTTTTACAGAAAACTGTCACGAAGACGAGCAAAAACCAGGCCTGAACTCCCGAATACCAAGCACATGAGGTAAAAAAACAAAAAAAAAAACCTCCCCAGTGAGGAGAAAAACCTGGTGAGAAAAAAACTCCCCAATTGGAAGAAATCTCGGAAGGAGCCCAGCTATAGAATGGGAGCCCATCCTCCACTGACTGTCCTGGTGATCTTCTGACACAGACTAAAGACCCACCTGCACAGACTGCACCTGAGCAACTCCATCTCAACCCTCAGCACTTTTACCAGCCATAGCACAAAGTTATGTCTAACGTTTCACATTTTTTTGTTTTGTTTTCAGAGCCTGTGGGGCTTCGCTGTTGTTCAAGCAATGCTCAAGTTTTCAGTTAATTCTGCACTTGTTGAACTTGTTGGACTCTAAAGCCAAAACTTCCTAATTATAACTAGATTTTTTTTTTATCCACCAAATCTTGGTCTTCCATCTTGTCTCCTTTACTACCCTCTAACCAATAGGATCAGTTGTACCAAAGTTGGGTGCTCTTTATATGGTACACATGATTCCATTGGCGCTCCCTCTTGTCTAGCCTCCAGCCAATAGGATCACTCGTATCAAATTAATAGTGAACTATTTTTATCCTGTAGCATCGCTGGTATTTTTATACACCCCAGGCCAGTACAGGGAATTACCAGATATAAGCCCAGCTCTACTCGCTTGGGTCATATTTTGGCACAACAGTCTAAAGACAGAAGTTCACAACTTAGCACATGGTCACTGAACAGATGACACCCCGTGGCGTTAGCACCTCAACGTGAGCCAGGCGCAGTGCTCGCCGCACAATGTGCTATTTTTCCGAGTTGCTCCAGGGAGATGCTTCTTATTAGCAGGCTATGGTCGGTAGAGTCAGAGTCATCATCCTGACAAATGATGCATGAAATTTGCTTCAAAAAAAAAAAAAAAAAAGCTATTAAGTTTGAAGAACAAGTACTGGCCACCACACGCAGTCAGACTTGAGCGCCAAGGTCAATACACCTTAAGTCCTTGTTCATTTGAGCTTTGTTTTAACCGCAAGTATAGAACTCAGTGAAAAAAACTAGCGCTGCATGGAAAAACCTGGGCCAGGTGTATTTATCTCACCTGACCCAAATACCTCCGTTGAAACTTTCCCTAGTATGAAAATTTGCAATGAATTTGCATTTTGCTTGACAAAAAACCTTCGATTTGCACCTTCAATTTCACTCATTCTTGACCGTAAAAATGAGTGCAGTGGTAGACTGTGACTGTAAAAGAAAGATTGAACACATACTCTATCACATAAACGAACCAAAACGAATCCTGTCTGAAACTGAGCATTTCAGTAAAAGCACACCCTGTGAAAACTAATCCTGTGTTGATCTCAGTCTAACTTTCTTCAGCCAGGATAGGCATGCTCATGGGAAGTGTAGTCCACTTTCACCATACTTGCAGTATAATTAAATAAACGTTAAAGGTATTTTAAGTATGCGGTAGTATACTACACATGGGGGTGGGCTTAGAGGGGAAGTGCAATTGGTCGGGTTGAATCTGGGCATGAGTTGTCGTGGTAGTTATTCCCCCCCTCTGCTTTTGTGCGCAGTGACAATGTACACACAGCACAAAGTAAATATTTTGGGAAATGCCTTCTCAGCCAACATTCGACATGCATGGCCTGACAGTAGTAAAAAAACCGTTTTCTGATCTTGAGACCCCGACCCAGGCTCCATCCATCATGAGTTAAAAAGGGTCATATATACATATTTTTAAGTTGGTATATCTACTATATATAGTACTATGTCTCCTACAGAGACCCCCTATAGATCCTTTAAGGAACTCTCTGCTGAAAACCCAGGGTTTAGAACATTGAATCAGACAGGCAAAAAAAAAAAAAAAAAAACCAGCAAGATACTTCCCATGATGCAATGGGTAGTGCGTGAGGTTCCCACTGGACATAATAAATCCTACCCACCTTCCCACTCAGGCTAATACCCACCTCTTCCACCTGCATCATGGTTCCCCTGACCCTCTTCAGCTATCCGCTTTCTTTCGTTCAGGATTTCCCTTTGGAATAACTTACGTATTACAGGTATAGCTGTAGAGCGATATATATATGCTTCTGTTTACAATACTAATTGTTCATTTGTTAGGCTAACTGTTTGGCTAACACTTTTTTAGTTTTGTTCATAACGGGCTAAATCCCTTTTAGTATTAATTACTTATTAGGGTTTAAACGTTGGGCTACGCTTCACAGATACATTGCATCATTCGCTTATTTGGAAATCTGCAGCCTTTTAGGCACCTGGACGAAAACCCCCGGGCTTAGCCTAACACGTTCTCCACGTTTGCTGAACATCTGCTCAGTCACTACAGTGTAATATAATGCAATTGAGTTTAATCAAATCATGACTGCAGTTGAGAACACTCATTCAGTAATTCAAATTTCAGGATTATTTATTTATCCATCTATCCATCGCCTATACCCGCTTATTCCTGGTCAGGGTTCAGGGTTGTGGGAGGTGCTGGAGCCCATCCCAGCATTTATTTACTTATATATCACATATTATATATACATATATTATACTTTATATACCTATTTCTCCATGGGGCACATAAACAACCTCTAGGGGGATAAATTGCAAATGAACATTTTGAACGCCAGCCTCTCCTTAGCCCCTTACCACTAGGGTTGCCAGATGTCAGGTTTTTGACCAGAGTGTCTGGTTTTCAAATAATTTGTACAGGTCCAGTTTGTGCTCCTGACTGGACAATATAATGTCTGATCTGAGTTAGTGATCCTTTCTGAGAGCCATCGCCCGTGCTGCCACCCCCCCCACCCCCCCACCCCGCCATTGGCCCCGGCTGCACCCCGTTTTCCCCTCCTTGCGTCATTAGCTTACAGCTGTGTGCCTGCTGTCTGGTTTTCACAAATTCTAAATCTGGCAACCCTAATTATCACTGTCATCAGCCTGCAAAGCCCCATCAGTCCGATATTCTTGTTTTAGAAAGCGGATGCGGTTTCTACAGGATGGACACAACGTTAAGACAAGGCTCTTTGAGGTCACAAAGCTTTATTGGCTTTGATTGACGTGATTAAATGGGGATCGTATTTCTTTCTCACGCAAGATCTCCTCTGAAGCCAAGGCACCACTAATTCCCCCCCCCCCCCGTTTCTTTTTAAGCATGTAGACATGTTAGTATGGCTTTAAGGTTTGTTAAACTAAATCCTAATTTCAAAAAAAAATGAAATTGTTTGAATTGCACATGTCTTTAAATAAAAAAAGTGCACTTGATTGAATCTATAGGAATGACTCAAACTGAGTAAAATGAAGAAGAGGCTGGCTGGCAGATTGGGTGTAGTTGCACACGATGAAATTCAGTCACAGACATGATTGACATTTGCTATTTTCAGCCTAGGAAAGCAGGAGATCAGTCAGCAGAGGGACATGGCGCTCCAGACAATATATTTTCTTTCTCCTAGGAAGCATAACTTACGTAACTGAGCAATAAGGGGAATAAATATCATTTGTTTTTTGTCACTGCCCAACATAAAAGCTAGTTTCTTCAATCTGCTTCCTCTGAAAATGAATTCTTAAATAAAACAAATTGTTAAAAAAAAAAAGAAAAAAGCTATAATATTGAAATATTTGCTTTGGACAATTTTGCACATGTGTATTAAAAGCTATAACAAATATTATAAAATGGTGTGGTACAGCTCCCATTTACACATTTTCAGCTCAATGGCAATACATTGCACGAGGTTGTATAGGGTCTGATGGAAAATTGTTCTTTGTTTTTATTTTTTTATTATTTAAAAATCTGTCCATGATAATATAAAGAATTCTTTCTCCAGTCAGCATAACCATGAAATGCTGGCCCGCAGTTGAGGTCAGTAGTATGATAGTGTCTGTTTGATCTGCAGAACAGTCCACTTGATACTCAGAGTCTGACACTGGATTACACATTAACATTTCTTTTTTAAAAGTAAAAAAAAAACAAAAAAAAAACTATGTCAATCGACAACCACAAAGGGACCCATGTGAGTTTAATACAAATGAAAACCCGACTGAGATCAGTGAGACCAGCCATTTCAAGAGAAAGACAGTCAGTCAACCCAGGAAGGTCCAGACTACAAAAGAACACCATCAGGCCTCTGGTGGGCAAGATGAAGGACCGACAGTCAGCCAATCAGAGCAGAGTCTGCAGTCAACTCATACCCAACTCTTGCAGTGGCATATTACTGTGTGGGTATGTGAGGTGACAGTGTAGTATAATGAGTAAGGAGCTGGTCTTGTAACCTAAAGGTTGCAGGTTTGATTCTCCGTTAAGGCACTGCCATTGTACCCTTAAGCAAGGTATTTAACTTCATTGCTGCAGTATATATCCAGCTGCATAACTGGATACAATGTAAATGGTATGAAAAAATTGTGTAAGTTGCGCTGAATAAGAATGTCTGCTAAATGTAATGTAATGTAAAATGCCCAGTGTTAATTCAGCTCTACTGCGGATAACTGAAACACGTCGGTTTATAGTCTTGCCTGATATAGTGTCACTTCTGTCTCATCGAAAGTACTTTGATCTGTAGAATAATTTTGAGGTCAAGGTCTCTATCTTCTGTGCAAGCACAGCTACGATTCAAGCTGGAAAGTCAGGGTTTAGGACTTACCTGCTGCTTGCTCACAAGGTGTAGAGGGCATGGGAAATTCATGTTTTACTTAAATTCACTCAATTTACTCGAGCAAACCTCTGTGTTGAGGACACAGAGGGGGAATAATGTGATCAGTTTGATATGTTCCTCTCTCAAGCTTTGCTATAATTATACAAGGGAAGGAAGCATTACATTTACAGCGATGGCGTTGTGAGAAATGTTCACTCTGCATAATAAATGTATTTAGATCCCTTGGTAGAACACAGTTTACAGTTTGGATTACAAGCAAATAATTTAACACCATCGCTCGCCTTTCAGACAAAGAATGTCTTCTCTGATGTGTCTGGTAATGCTAAAATACCTTCCTTCTTAAAAACAAATGTAACTTCCTTCTTTCAAAAATGAATGATTATGACGTTTGCTTTACCATACACTGTTTTTTTCCCCACTTTTCCACTGTTTAATCGTATATGATTTGTTTATAAGTTTGTAATTATGACCATGTGTATAAACATTACATATTTTTAATTCCATTATGAAATCAATTTGGCGCCAAAGTTAAGGAGAAATATTGACTGGATTAATAGAACTGGATCTAACAGTGAGATAGACCAGTCAATCAACCAATTTTTGTACTGTTGTTTGAGCACAGTTGTCAAAGATTTGACTCAATAAGAGTGAATACAATTTTGAGAATTAAAAAAAATGTATACTTTCAAAAAATGTATTAATATAAAATGTAAAATATTACTTAATTATTTTAAATTCACAAAAAGCATTTAACTGCACTAGTGTACAAGTCGAATTGTTTGTTGTGTCCTCCAAATTAAAACAATAATTATTTTGCCCACATGAGGGCAGTGTAGTACTTTCAGCTGCAGCACCACCTCTCCTTGCAGGAACTTGAGAATACCTCAAGAAAGATTATTACAAAAACAACAATCAAGTCTTGGCATCCTGTGATAGAACTGATTTTCAGACAGCCAGCGGAGTTCAACGAACCTTAGCGTGCAATCAAGGGGCGGAGCAAAGGAGGGAAAACATTGGAAGGGGCGGAGCTACAACAGGGGTACAACAGGGAACACTTTCCTGAGTACTGGTGAGCCCAGGGGACCCCTTTAGAGGTGGGGAGTGTATGTGTGCATACACATACATGCACAAATGTGGCCCTTAAAAAAAATAAAAATAAATTCATGAATAAACAATTTCTAGATTCATCCCTGCCTCAAATGTTTCAGACAGCCCTCAGACTGTACACACAGCCGTGAATGATGCCATTAAATCACTGCACACTCATGCACTTGAAACCTCTTCTTTACATTGCATCGCATTACATTACATTACAGGCATTTAGCCGACACTCTAATCCAGAGCGACTCACACAACTTTTTACTTAGCATTTACCTTGCATCGATTTATACAGCTGAATATATACTGAATCAATGCATGTACCTTGCTCAAGGGTATGGCGGCAGCGTCCTTCCTTACCCACTGTGCTACGCTACCGCTCTTCTTACACCACAGGGTCACGTTATGGCGCTCCGGACTCGCAGAAGCTTGACAACGAAACATCGAAACCACATTACATTCGCAGGGTTTTGGGACATTTGATCATTGGGTGCAGAGCCGGGCCGACCCACTAAGTGACAGGAAGTGGTTGTTTGGTGCCCCGTGACCACTAGGGGGCCCCATAATCATTCTTTAAAAACGTACGTGTGTATGAGTGTGCGTGTGTGTGTGCTCGTGTGCGCGCATGTGTATGCACAAATTACAAAATAATTACTTGTGAAATAAATAAAAAATGTGCTGCTACTCTGCTGTTTGCTAATTAAATTGTAATTGCAATTTATTTCATTAAAATGAGCTCATTACATTTTCTCTTGGTAAATCTCTAAACATTTTAATAAAGATATTCATACATTTGGAGCACACATCGGTTCTGTGGTTATCTGCTTTACTGAGCAGTGGAATTAGCCGAGGCAGTTCGTGTGCTGCAACCTTACAGTAACACAAGACATAATTATACAACTAGATATGCAGTCTCCGGACAAAACTTTAATTTACCAAAAACAAAAACAAACTGCGGGAAGCGAACATTTATGCATTGCGCTGTAAAGTTGTAGCAGGGGTTATCACAAGAAGTACAACTAATTAGGGATATGCAAGTTTTCAAAAGACAAGCCAAGATGTAAGTGTAGCAAACTCTACTGTCATTCTTTGAATCCAAGTTAAAATTCTTTTTAATTTGTATTTTTTTCATTTTTTAAAATTCTTTTAATTTTCTTTTATTAATATTTGTATTGTACCTTTATGCAATTATTATGTGCTACTTAGATTTGTTTGTATCTGTGGCGTATTTGTGTATGGACCCAGAAAGAATAGTTCAATTGAAGTAATGGGTTTCTAAATAAATAAAAAATATAAAATAAACAAAAACAATTAAAGTAACTGGACCACTTTATATAATAATAATAATAATAATAATAATAATTATTTTATATATAGATAAACACAACAACAATAATATAATAATATAAATCAAATTAAACTTATTTTATCATGTATATATAAGCCAGAAGAGGCTTCAGAAATCAAGAGGTGAAGTGGAGCATAAAAAATTAGTGTGGGAGAAAGCTGCGAACTCATTTTGACTCGATGTACTTGAGGTGACTTTCTATTTATTTTCACTTTTACAAACACAAAAACCAACACTACCGAATTACCTTCAACACATTTAAAGACTCTGCCTACCATCCAGCAGTGAGTTGTTAAGAAACAAATGCAAATTAAAGTTGCTATAATAATTTGAATGGGGTCATTGATTTAAAGAAAAAAAGTAAACTTTGTATATTCATGCAGGAATCTTAAAAGCATTTTATTAATTTCATAATTCCTGGATTAAAATATATTTGTTATTGAGTCATGCAAAACATGGAGCATATTCTTGAGCCACTTAAAAAAAAATAAAATCATGTTACTTTGAATAATTCATTATTTACCGGGTGCTTATTTCCTGGACCACTTGCTAAGCAAAGATATGGGTTGATACATCAGGTATCTAATATAATATAAGTAAATATGACAATATAAGACTATCACAAAAAGAAAGGTACTCAAACCAAAACTGATAATACTGTATGTTTAATATGTTGAGAATTTTTATACTAACTGGAAGTGATACAACAATAATTTAGTATTTCTATTTCAGATACTCACCTGGAATATAATCTTAACTTCAAAACAACAAATTTAAAATAAAAAAATAAAAAATAAAAAGATTTTACATTTCTATCCAATTGTGACACTGCATAGTGTCATTCTGAATGTCTGCAGTGACTTTTGGAATGCATTAAAAATATCTCTGCATATTTCAGCGTGAACATGCTTTTATTAACACATATTAACATGCATTAAATATTAACACTACTTAAATAACATCTCTGAGATAACTTATTGTGGTGTCATACAAATTTCACTTTTTTGGGTGCTCTTCAAAAAACTACTAATTTGCATTTCATTTATTTTATTTATCATTTACATGGAGAGAAGAGGAGGAAACAATGCTCAAACCGGCTGTGAGCCGGTGCAGCCTGAAAATATATAAAGAATTGATCAATGAACACGTGCAAGTCTTGCTCTCAGTAAAAATTATGCAAAAGACGCAATAAAATGAAGGCCTGACAATATGGCTGAAACGACAATGGTTTTTATAGAAATTGATTAAATAAAATCTAAATATTTTTTACCTGAGAGCAAAAGTTGCACATTGAGAAAAAAAAAAAAAATAGAGCTATTTTTGGAGCTACTGCTTTGACATTCAGCTGCATTGTGCTGTTCTATGAGAGTGACTAAGCGCAGAGGTCAAAGTTCAGATAATATAAAGATCATTTCACCACAAAATTCTAATACTGCAGAGCTTTTGAGAACATTTAATATCACTTTTTAAAACTGAAAGCATGAAAACGTGGTGTGTGAGACACCTGGAGTTTGGAGTCCACTCAATAAAACAAGCCCTTAGAAAAGTTCATTAATCAGCTAACTTCAAAAAAGTCACGCAAACTATAATATTCTCCAAAACTTTTTTTTTTTTTGGTTCAAAATAGTTACATACAGTTTTAATAGTGATTCATGTAGGGCAGAAAACAATCAGAAACCAAGATCCGAAAGACTTTTCTGTGAATCATTCTATCAACTCGACGTTGAAACAAAGAGGGAAAAGGAAGAAAGGAAGAAAGAAAAGTTCGATAAAATTTTTTTTTTCGGAATTCATTTTATTACCAAAGTTCACCGAAGACAGTGGGCAACTTCATAATGTTTTACATACTAACCCTGAAGGTTATCCCACTTACTCAAACAACAGAAAAGATGGACAGGATACAATTAGCCCCTCTCTGTTGCAACGCCTTTGTGGTCATGTTTACTATCTTTGAGGACGATTTCTACTGGCGTTCCGAGCAAAGCAAAGTTACGGACTGCCGGAAGTCGGAACGAGTCGCGCCTGTGGGGCGAGAGACGGGAAAGATCTTTCGGCATGCCGCGGCACCTGTGACACCCCCACGCCTAACCGACCCGCCGCGGACGCTTGCGATCGCTCATCCGAGATTGGGGAATCCTCCGACACCCCATCCCATAAATCAAACGTCCCGCAGCCACGGTAATAACGTTAGCATCACTTCGGCTCCAGTAATGAGAAAGAAAGAAAGAAAGAAAAAAAAACCTTCTGCAAGGCTTTGTAAACTGACATTATTCCGTAAATGCCACTTTGGTTGTCATTTTGGTTTCTGCTTAAGCACCTAAATTGAATTACCACACTAATGTTCGCGCACTTCATTGAATGTTTTTGTATTTATTTATTTATTTATTTATTTATTGCAATGTTCTTTCTCCAGATCATAAAAGCAATTTTTCTTTGTGATTTATCCAAATTATTCTCTTTACGGAATCCAGTGTTGTGATATAATTGCGCACTTATCTAACAATTCAAAGTAAAAAATGACTTGAAACAAGGTAATGGAAAAGAGCAAGTGTGATTTTTTTAAAAGTTCAATATTGTCAGCAAGTGAAGGTGATGATGTCACACAGGATGCACTGAACTGTGGGACTCCGGAGAAACTCTAACAGAGGGACCCGAAAAAAGGACGGCCCCCTCGGCGTCAAATGAGCATAATTCCACAAATCAATCCGAAAAGCCTGCGTCTGCTTATTCAGTGTCTGCGCGCTCTTGCCAATTTGAATACGCTCCCTGAGGAGGAGTGTGAAAACGCAGCATCGCGAGTTCAGTTAGGGGACACGGCGTTCGGATCAGTGTGTGTCTGCATTGTTTTATATCCCATTTTCTGGGGGGGGGGGGGGTGGTTAAGAGAGGCGGTTGGGGTGGGGTGGTGGGGGTTGGGGGGGGGGTTGACTGGGGACTCTTCACCGCCGTAGCCATCATGTGACTTGCTTCCTTTCAGAAAATCTGCCTTATGCATCCAAATCGTATAGGCTACCACGTGTGCTGGCTCCCTTACCTGGACACCCACCTGCCCCCCACCTGCCCTGTATAACATTCACTGCAATGTCTGTCGCATCTATTTACATGGTCTGAACCCTTCCCCACCCCCCCAACCCCTCCAGCACATAAGCATATAATTGGTAATAGTTCACCTCATTGCCGACAGCCCACAAAACAACAGGAGGCGGCTCCGACTGAAAAAGGTTCGCTCGCATTATCTTCGCCGACGCGTTGCCAGGCCCCAAGTCTGTTACCCACACGGTAATGGAGGGCATTAATGCAGAGGCATGCTGGATAATGGGATTTATAAAAGGCCAGGACAGCCAGCGTCGAGCGCTAATCTCCCCGAGCCTCTCTTCTCGGGGCTGGTTTTAGATTATGCCTTCGCAAGCCGTCCGGGCTCTCTCTGCGCCCCCGCAGCACGCACAATAGACAATATTGCACGCGCCCCTGCGCGCCAAATCTCCAGACCCGACGCGGCGGATTCCGTGACGGCCCCCGACTCGAATCGGCACCGCCGCCCACCTGCTGGAATCGACGTGGCGTCGCGCGATGCCGCGTCCCTTGATCTCTCTCCAAAAAAAAAAAAAATAAAATAAAATAAAATCAGTGATTTTTTTTTTCTTTCTCCCCGTCGTTTTTTTTTAAAGCTTATCGGCGTCAACTGGTCGTGTCTAAGCCACCACTAAGTGAGACCGAAGGGGGGGTGGGGGGCTCACAAAAGGAGAGAGCTTTTGCGAGATTTCGGCATTTTTTCACCCGGCTCAGTCTGTTTGATGCCATCCGTGACATCCGTCGACAGGAATTTCAAAAAGTTTCCCCTTTTCTGTTTTTTTTTTTTCCCTCCCCTCTTCGTGCAGCATGTCGCTGAAGAGCTGTCATCTTCTCCGCGCGACTGCAGAGGCGGATGAAAGGGGGAGAGGGGGCGGGCGGGGAGCGTTTTTCGGGGTGAACGAGAGGACGCCGAGGTTTAGACAGCAGGGTAACCCACTCGCGCAGAAATTCAATGAGGTGCCTCCGCTCATAGATACGTTCAATTATACCTTAGGAGAAAAAAAAAAAAAAAAAACACTCCAACCTATTTATGAGAAGTTGGCGCAGGGTTGACTGTGGGAAAAATAATTTCTGACTGAGACACAGAAAAAAATCATGATCGTGAGAAGAGCATTTAAACTGAAATACCTCTGCTCTTTCAAAATCCAAAAATGCATCTGGCATTTGACACACACGTGCTCTCCACCCTTTACATTAGCTAAAACAGTGTAAGGAGAGAACATGTCTACAGCGTGACTCTGCCGTGCTGTGATGTACACGTGCCCACGGATTCACCCGAAAACTTTCTCCTCCATAATTTCCAGTAAGCACCGCCAGTCGGGGGGGAAAACGTCGCCTTCGGTGACACGTCGGTCTCCCCCCCCGCGCGGTCCCGTCCGTGTCGGTTTTAATGCGGATGAGCCGACGCTTCCGCGGGCGCCGTCTGGAAGCCGAGGGGAGCAGCCGAGGGGTGCAGCCGATTCCGACAGGCGCGGCATTTCGTTCTCGCGCAGCCGAGACTGGGACCAGCCCGGCGGATGATGAGGTCAGCCGGTCCATGCAGTGTGTGTTTTTGCAAATTGTGAATGCTTGGGGGAGTGGAGTGGAGTGGGGGGAGGATTGGGGAGGGGAGTGAGGGGGGGTATTGGGGGCTTATGACTTCTCCTCGTTTCCCCCGTTCAGACTTGACGTCGCTTTCTGAAAAGGCCACCGATGGTTTTTTTTCTCTCTCTCTCTCTCTCTCTCTCTCTCTCTCTCTCTCTCTCTCACTGGCCCGTGAGCCTCTCTGTGACAGGTAGCGGTGTAGCTAACAAGCTTTACCGGCTTCTCTTGTCGTTTCTCATCGTCCCCCGCTTTGCCTGGGCTGACAGAGAGAGCATCTTCCTGCTTGTGTCCAACGGCGCGGCCCTGTTTTTGCGGGACTCTGTTCCTGTCACGCTCGGGGGGGCGGGGGTGGGGGGGGGGGGCGTCCTCTCCGACAGGAAGACTGAGACCTGCTGCGAAAGACATGAAGTGGCCGTGTGGTTGTGGTTAACCCTTTCAGGTGCACGATCACAAATGTGTGATTAGAGTCTTCTTAACTGAACATTCTAATGATGATGTCACAGTCATTACTGGTAAGTGAAAGCACTGGGGTTCTAGAACACTGACTTAGAATTTTGAGAAAACATTCCAAAAAACCTGCTCTTCTAAGGGTTAAGGAACGGGGCTTGAGACCAGGGGGTGCTGTATGGGGTGGCGGGTGTGGCGGTTAGGATGATTCCAAGGGTCCTGACTGACTGACAGGAGCCCTCGACAAATTTGTGCTGTATTTGTGCATGGATGGGGGGTGGCCTGCGCTGGAGGGGCCCAATGTGAGATCATTTCATGGGGCCCAAAATCCATGGTCAGTGGAGTGGTTTCCCAAGTCAGGCTGTGCCACTGGCCAGTTGAGCAAGGTCAGTGACCAGAGCATCCAAAGTCAATGTCTTTACTATGCTTAATTAATGGAAACTACGTGACAGTACTTCAGCATTGCAAATTTCTTCAAACAATGTCTGTTAAGCTAAAACAACATTCCACACAATTAGTTCACTGGTTAATGTTTTTTCACCGAAACAAGCAGTGACAAATTCTAGCATAACAATACATTTATTTATCATTTTAATAGCAGGCCAGGAGGAAGAGAAAACATATGATTGAATAACTTTGAATACCATTCACAGCGTTTACAGATTGGAAAAGGTTCCCATTGGTGCAGTTTAATTTTGAAAACAGTCGCTGCTCCTTTACATGCCGCACAGAGCAGTGTAAGGAAAGATGCAATACCTGCTTCAGCGTTCGTGGATGGTCACCTAATACAATCAACCTAACCCGATTATCCAGGGGGGGGTTCAGACACAAAACCCCATGTAGATGGCATCGCCAGGGTGAGGCCAGTGTGATTAATGGGGGTGATAGGGTTTAACTAGCATACCTTGGTGACAATGGCCATTTGGCTACCACCCATTACATTACATTGCAGGCATTTAGCAGACGCTCTTATCCAGAGCGACTTACACAACTTTTTTTACATACACTTTACATAGTATCCATTTATACAGCTGGATATATACTGAAGCAATGCAGGTACCTTGCTCAAGGGTACAACGGGAGTGTCCTTACACGGGAATCGAACCTGCAACCTTTCGGTTACAAGCGCAGTTCCTTACCCACTGTGCCACACTCCGTCCCTACATACACATACATTTGTGACCAATGTCCAGTCGTTCACCTGCCACCCACTGAGGTACAGGAACCTGCATTTTATTTCAGGTGTGGGGTATAAAAGCATGTAACCACACAACACTATTTTGTAATTGACGTGCCAGCATGTTTCATACTGTAGATAGATGCTATTTTTTTTGCTTTGTTATTAAATTGCTATTAACCTGCACTTTGGAACAACGAGTCTTACTTACAAGAAGGGAACAATTCCTACAGTAGGCAGTGCGCGCTCATGTCTCAGGAAAGGTTAAAATAAAACGGGGGGGCAGAAATGGTCCCCAATTTGCTTCCTGGCGCGACGGAAAAATGACCCCCACACCGTTCTCCCGAAGACCCGCCCAGGACGAGACTCGCGGGGTCGCCATCTTGGGCGTTTCACCCATCGCTCCTCCGCCCCCGCGCGGCCCTCTGAGCCGCGAGCGCCCGCTGAGACGAGCTCGCGCGCAAACGTCCCGCAGCAAAGCCGCGGAGACAGGCTGAAATATCACCCTCCCCTCCTTCCTCGCGGGAGGGATCACTACCTTCATTAGCGAGGAAAAACCGTGGCGTCATTCAAACGCGTTCCCTCGCAACGGCGGCGAGAAAGTCCGATTCATTTTCCGTCCGCTTGTACAAAGCAGAAGGCAGGCTAATCGCATGCAGAGCAGCAAGCAATTAAATAAACAAAAACAACCGTACATATCGCCCTTTGCCTTTATCTGAACATAATATGTATCATTTCGTTGGGAACTAATGGGTGAGCAGAATTTTAGAGACATTTACTTAGTGTTTGTTCAGAACAGCGCAACATGTCCGACAGTGAGCGTTCTTTGGATTTGGGAGAGTGACTGTTCATTTGTTGGACATGAAAAGAAAATGTAATTTATGTGAAACACCGTTCATGCTCAACATTCTTGTGGGGTAGCCACTAGATGTCACCTCTGTGTAAGATAACCTCCACATCTCATCCACCCCGAAGCTGAATTTAAACCATGAACTACATCTTACCGGCTCTCTCAAACACCAGAATACATTTTCCCGTATTGCAACAGTAAAATATGAACTGAGACTACTAGCGATGTTCAAAAATGATTTCCCACAATCCTCAAATATGGGTTTACCTTGTCAACAAATTTGCTGATTTATTTTTTGCATATATTCAAAAACAGAATCCTAAAAAGGAGATTGCTAACAAGCGGGGTTTCATAAAATTTTATTTTTGCCCTTTTTACTGGTGAGGTCTGTCGTGCCAGTAGCCACCTCCAATAATTACCTACCGTCATGTAGTCATGGCTGAATACCAACAGAGGCCTGGATTCAGTCAACAGTCGTACCTAATGTTGATTTACACAACACTGAGTTCAGTTCGGTGATTGTTGAATCTCACTCAACTGAAGACAAAGAACACTTGCCTTTAATTTTGAGTCAAAGTTATGTATGACCATCAATTGAGTTCCCGTCAACAGTCTCAATTACTATGAGGGTCCCCCAGCATAACATAATTCCCATCGCACTGTCCTGGAGGAATAAGTCTATTGTTCTTACCAGTGATTGGCTGCCTAGCTTCTTTAAAAAAAAAATGCTTTTATATTATCCAGCAGTACTCTGCATGGACATGCCAAGACAAACACATCCTGCCTTCCACCTGGATGCCAGATTATGAGGTTTCGTATGTACTGCTACAGAGACAGTCATTTTTCATATTCATACCCAGTTAATTTACGACGCGACAAAAGCCATTAGTCTGCATTTTATGTATAATTAAGAATGGCATATTTGAGAATATGCTGGCTGGCTTTACAGACGTTTACATCCTCTTTTGTGACAAAACATTCAAATATTTGCAGGCGCGCACGCTCCTTATCTACTCTATTGTAAGACTTCAAACGTGTTGATGCGTTCGCTTCAAATCGCGCCCTACAACGGCGAGGACGACGGAGGCGGAAAAGTGGACATCGTCGGGTTTTTTTGTAGTGTTTCTCTCTCGAAAAGCTGTTCATTTGCTGTGGCTTTGAAGTACTTTCAGTCGTGATTACCCCCGAAGAACAAAGAGAATCTCGGAGAGGAATGTTTTAGGATACATTGCAGTGGCAGCCATTTTCCCTGTGGTGAAGATGAGGTGGAAACTGGTGAAATGGCCCATTTAAACCGCAGGGTCACCGGCGGCAATGCGAAACTGAAAAGAAAAAAAACAAAAAAAAAAAAACACTAAGATTTGGGCTGCAAACCACTGCTTTAGAACGATCTCTTGAGACGCAGTACGGCTGTGGGCTTTCCCTGGGTATTAGTTTGACCTTTCCTGCTGAAGATGACACTTCAAAGGACACTTTGGCTTTTCAGGAAAATAACTCTGGGAAGCTGAAGATATTCAGCCTTTGTGAGAAAACAAAACTAAAGTAAAGATGATGTACAAAGGTGTTCTGCAGCTACAAGCTTCATCTGCAAACACATTTTAAAGGTGCTCGCTGCATGTATAAACTACCCACACACTGCTAGTACATGTGCAATATTTCAGTATGGGCTCAATATTTCCATTTTCCCTAACTTTACATTGGGCTCCATATTTGTGTTTTTAATAACTCGTGCATTATATTGATTTACATATTCAGATTATACCTCCCCCCCCTTTTTTCAGTGCCATGAGAGACCCTGAATCACGGTGTTTACATGCTCAGCCCCACGCCTCAAGCGCTCCTCACACAGAAAGCACAGACCCAGCTGTCTCTGCTCGGTCTGGCTAGTTTATTAAAAGCATCGTTCTCTTTCACACCTTATGTCTTTGCACCTTCTTTTAAATGTGTCTGCTGTTCTCCCTCTAGGTCCTACTGAAGTAACTCCCAGCAGTCTTTTTATTTATCTTATTTTTTGGCTTCTGTATCTAAATGGCTGGTTGCAGGTTTTTCAGCAATGACATTACATTACATTACAGGCATCTAGCAGCTGCTCGTATCCAGAGCGACTTACACAACAGCTGGATTTATCTTAGCCAGAACGACTTACACAACAGCTGGATATATACTGAATCAATGCAGGTTAAGTACCTTGCTCAAGGGTACAACGGCAGTGTCCTGCCTGGGAATCGAACCCGTGACCGTTAGGTTACAAGACCAGGTCCTTACCCAATATACTACACTGCTGCCCAATAATGACCTATCCACAGAAATGAGCGTTCATGATTTCCACTGGTGACCTATTGTCTTTTACAGTTTTATGTGCCTGGTATAAACACACTAATCATGTATTGCGAGGAGCAGATTCTGTCACCTCAGAACCATCATATACTGAACAGCCTACTCTTAGTAACTATCAGGCCAGCTAGCTAGCCAACTAGCCCAAAACGAATAGTAAAAACTTTGGCCAAACAGCTTTGCTGACCCTAGCCAATTAAGCCAAACATGCGATGAACCCAAAGGGAAAATATGGCATATCCATTCCAGAATGCAAGCAAATTCCACAAATAAACACGAAACAAAACTATTTTCGCAACGCGAGGAGACCTGAGCCGAAGTTTGTCTTCCCGCTTTCTCAAATGTACGATAAACGCAGGTAGCAGCAAATGATGGTAGTTTTTAGACAGTAATTCACCACTCAAGGAACACTGTATAGCTACACGATAACTCTAAAAGTAAAAAAGAAAAAAAAACTGCAGTTGCCTACTGACCTATAAACATGGGCATGTCTGTTTTCTCAGTTCACGTGAGCTGATTAATTAATTTATCATTACAAAATTACATGTAAATGACTTACAAAAGAACTAGTTAAAGTCACCGCGACAGACACAGGTAGCTATGATTGGGCGCTTTTAAAAATGCGCTTTACAATATTATTATTGTGTGTGTGTATGTGTGTGTGTGTGTGTCTGACAGAGGAAGAGTTTAAACTGACTGCCCTACCATCCCCCAGCAGTGCCCCCCAATGTAATTATTTCAGGGCCACCCGACCCTTTGCCCCTCCGAACCTGGCACCAACTTGTCCAGCAGTCAGTTTTTAATGATGAGTAGGTCAGTGTTACCCTTTCCTCCTCATGGACCCTGCATAAGACAGTTCAGAAAGGTCCCCCCAGTCCGATGCTTGGATTTTACAGTATATCACACAGATTAATTTTCTTTGCTTAACTTTCTCATTTACGCCAACGAGACACACGCTGCTGCCGGTGTTTTAAAATTCCAGTATTACTGATTAACATTAACAAACAAACTTTATATTGCGCATTTACTTTTATTACATCATATTGGACCTGAGTATGCGTATGCTCGTGTTTCGTGATTTAGTTGGAGAATTTTTGTAAAGGGGCAAAAATATACATGCTGCCATCTCGGTTTCAGCGAGTTAGTGACATAGCAATGGCAAGAGGAAGAAGCTAACAAAACATTTTATTTTCCTCAATGACTAATGAAGAAGAAAACAACGTTTGGGACAAAACTCTCTGGGTATGTGTCGCTCTGTGGCTGTTTAAGAAAGCAGGTGCTTGTCCTGGAGGAGCAACCATGCCCGCCGTTAGTACAAAACCAAAACCAAAAAAAAAAAAAAAAGTGTAAAAACAGTTCGGCTTTTAGTACTTGTGTTGAGCGGCACGTTCTCGACCTTGACGTTCGCTCGGTGAAGGTCGCGCCTGAGACAAACACACTGTGGGGTGCCCGTGAGAACAGGGGCTTCTCGCTGGCTCATCGACTGTTCCGGCCGCCCGGAGGATCTGAGCGTTTGTCGATCCGAGCCAGCGTGACACCGTCGCGGCGGCGAGTCCCTCAGTAACCGCGGTCGGATTCAATCAAACGCCCTTTACCGCCGGAACCAAATTTTACGGCACGTGTGCGGCGTGCGATTGAAACGAGGTTAAGCACAAGTCTTTCTATTTCTGATGAAATCGAACCAAATCTCCTCAGGCTCTGCTTTATGGTTAACCGCTAAACCTCGTGCCCGTAACGACATAAAATCCAGGGAGAGGTAAAGCCGGGGCCTGAAATCTTGATGAACACCGAGTGTGGAACAAAATGTCGATGTGGTTTTTGGTTAAACTGTGATAAATAGTTTAGAAATAATAATAAATTATCGATTTAGGGCAGAGGTTTTCAGATTTGGTTCTGGTTAACCTCTGTGAAGTTTGGATTGTTACACCTGATCTCTCAATCAATAAATGCATAAGAAAGAGAGTTTCATGTTTTTTTAAAGCTCTGTGGATGTATATCAATTGCAGTTTAAGTATTTGACCATGATTATTTTCATGTAATTTCCCATGCCAAAGCATTTTCTTTGAACGCGAATCAAGCACGCATGAAATCATCAGCTACATTTGATTTACAAATCACTTGTGTGCCCAATCAAGCAAGTTGTATTTATAACATAACCGGAGTAAAAATGAACACTTGCTTATTGCTTATTCTGCACATCCAAGGAACTGGATGACACTCTTTGACTTAACACTTAACTGAATAAATGCTCCATATGAATTTTGAGTGAGCGCTTTCATTCCTGTCCTTTTTTTTCCCCTCTCAAGCGTCATAATATGCAGCAAAGGACCGCTGATTGAAATCAATGACTAAACACCCCCTCCCCCCTCAACAAAGAAAAGAGAGAGAGAGAGAGAGAGAGAGGGGGAGAGAGAGAGAGAGAGGGAAAGAGAGAGAGAGAGAGAGAGGGACAGAGAGAGAGAGAGAGAGAGAGAGAGAGAGAGCAACAACCTGCAGTGTTTCTAATTGCGCACGGCTTCCGCTACCAATTCCAGGCATTCCCACTCGAGTCACGGCAGGACGCCGTGGGCCAGGCAGGGTCAAGGTGAACCTGGAGAGAGAGAGAGAGAGAGAGGCGCCATCGGAATGTGGTACCATCAGCATTCCGGCTTCCAATGAAGAGACAATTTCAGAGACGGCGGTGTCGCCTCGTGAGCTAATTGCTTCTCTAGTCAAACAAGACAACAATGCAATCGCTGTCAGATGGAATGGGGGGTGGGGACATCGCTAACCGTCGCGTGTCGTGCCACATCGAGCTATTTTAGCCGTTTACGGAGGCAATTAAACCGTCATTACCAACGGAGGGATAAAACGATGCCTTTGAGTTCTTTGTAGTATCGTCAATGCGTTCTTAAAAGGGTTCTATTTTCAGGTGGTAAGCCTTAGATATGTACATATGCCGTTGCTCATCCCAGATGCATTTGGTATTTACACCCTTCATGTCTTTCTGCTGGAATAAGCGTGATCAACAAAAATATGTAACATATAAAGTCATATATGAATTATGTAGCTATTTGTTTGGCAGATCGCCTTATCTGTAGTGAATTACGAAGTTATGGCAAGAGCCATCACGTGAGACGGCAAGAGCCCTTAAAAATTATGATGGTGAATTTGCAGAATTCAGAAAGAACTGCTCAAATTTGAGCACGCCCCCCCCCCCCCCGGGGAGTTGTTTCTCAGCACCTGCGACGAACATCGGATGCGGATGACATCATCAAAGCGGCAGTTGGTTTTCGAAAGCCGAGCTGCGCCGCGCGCTGTTTCGACGACTCTTTCGCGTAACGAGCCAATGGGGGCGCGAGCCTCCTCCGCGTCCGGGGGACGGGCCGTTACGGGCCTTCTGCGTTTGGGTTTCTAACGGCGTCACTCCGGGGCCAGGGGGCAGGAAGTCCAAGAGACGCATGCGATTGATGTCAGGGGTGGGGTGGGGGAGATGGGGGGGGGGGGGGTCGGGTGATGTCACTGTCACAATGCTCGCTGACCCCCCTGTCACGGCTGCTGCCATTTAAATGTCAAGATGCATATCTTTTGTCGGCGCACCATCTCCGCCCGTCCATTTGCGTTCGTCAAACCCCGCCTCCCCCGGATTCATGTCATCTGTGGGCCAGATCAAAAACATCGCTGTGGGGGGCGGCGACCGAACGCTGTCACGTTCGTCTGATTTTACGTGGCGCCTCAATCTCTGAGAGAACTCACAGCAATTGCAATTAAGGTCCACTGCGAAAGACACTCACTCAATGAGATAACTGGAATAAACTAACGGACACGAGAGAGAGAGAGAGAGAGAAAAAAATACAGGAAACATGGAGGAGAGAGAGAAAGATGGCCGCCGCCTGAAACAGATGAATGTTTCCCTTTCCAGGTGATGCATTGCAGTTTGACTGAATAAATGGGCTTTGCGGCCGCGTGGCAACGCTCCGCCCGCGCGATCAATGCTAAAAAGGCTTGTCAGAATCTGCGTCAGTCGTGTTACCTGTTGTGAATTAAGATAGGATTATGAAATATGAGGCAGAGAAAAGACGGTAATCCCTGGGGGGAGGAGAGACTCAAGCGCTGCGGAATATTCATCACTGTCAACTGGGTTGAGAAGGTGTGCATTAAAAAATAAATAAATTTCTAAAAAAGACAACGGTTTCAGCTACAGGACCCGACAATTTGGAACGGAGTAAAGTTATGGCACAGTGAGATACTGCAGAGATGGGCCTGATGGGCTTAAATGAAGGTTTGCAATTTACAATTTAATCATTTGGCCGAGAGCGACTCACAAAAGTGTTTTTCACACGATAAGCGAACGCCACACACGCGGGAGATATGTACAGTCACAATCATATAAGTTCCACCTTCAAAGTGTTTGCCTTAAGACTCGGGAGATGAAAGGATAGGAGGGGGTTTTTTTTCTGAGTCCTTTTCTCATAGATAGAAACAGTGAGTTTAATAGAAACCTTTGAGGTATAATTTGAAAAGGTGTGTTTTTTTTTTGCGGAACACAGCCAGTGAGTTGGCCTTTCCTGACTGATCGGGGAAAGTTTGTTCCACTGTCGTGAGGATGAGGACAGTGTGAAGTGGGGGTGGGTGGGGGGGGCTGTGAGGAGAGGATGCTGGGAGCTGGAGGAGAGAGATGGGACAGCCAGCTGGTGGGAGGATGCTGAATGGAGAGATCTGGTTGGACAGCATGCCGTAATTGCTGTCTGGAGGTAGGAAGGGGCGGTACCATTCACAGCTTGGTGTGCCAGTGTGACAGAGCATAACTGAATGCTGACAACATGTCGGACGCCAGCGAAGGGAGTTTCAAAGGTGGTTTGGCGGGCGTGAATTTAGGCAGGTTGGCACAGGACAGAAAGCCAGTGGGCAGGAAGTTACACTAGTCAAGATGAGAGGTTTGTACACAGCTTATAAAGGTGTACATAAGGGGTACATAAGCAGCCTGGTAGTGTAGTATAGTAGTTAGGGAGCTGGGCTTGTTACGCATAGGTTGCAGGTTATATTCTCAGGTAGATCACTGGCGTCATACCCTTGAGCAAGGTGCTTAACCTGTATTGCTTCTATGTAAAAGAAAATGCTAAAAAAAAAAAAGAAAAAAGTAAATCGCTCTGGATAAGAGTGTCTGCTAAATGCCTGTGATGTTCGAAATGCTAAATGGCTGTAATGAATATGTGTAATGAATGAACGTAACGAATGTAATGATGTGTTCCTGTAATTACGCGCATACAATAAGTCAATGATTGACCAATGAGTCTGCACACCTTGTTTCCTAATTTGGCTTAAATTGCCTGCTGATTGAAAGCAAATCCCAAAAACCCAGCAGAGGCTGTGGCCCTCCAGGGCTGGAGTCTGAGACCCCTGGTGTAGGTTCCCCTGATGGTGTTCAGGGAGAATCTGTAGGGCTGGCTGATTGCTAAAATGTGTGGAATAGCTCAGTTCGCCATTGAGGACCACAGCAAGTTTTGTACTTCGGATCAAGTCGGACCTTAATTTAAGCAACATTTGCTGAAAACTTAAATAAATAAAATCAAGTGCCCAGTTTAGAGACTTCATTGGTCACCTTTGACTTTTGGCAAATAAAACCGTTACCAAACTGTTTTTGTGAAGAAAAAGTACTTTTCACTAGTCACAATTAATGACAAATGTTAATTGAATCCAGTCCTCCGTTTTGTCGCTTGCTGCTTCTGTGGAATCAAGTCATACAGGACAGATTTGTAGTTAAATATCCAGTGATATAAATTCAAAATTTTATTTATTTATTTTTATTTAAGCTTTATTTAACCAGGATAAAACCCAAAAAATCTCATTTGCAAGGAGGACCTGACATAAAAATAATCTATGTTAAATCGCTGGTAATTAAGGAATGATTTCCTTAATCACAGATTTATGTGCTAGCAGACCGGAGCATGGTTTTCATGACATTCTCTAATGTTGCCTGTAAAAGAAGGCGACATAGAGAAGTGTTTCTTGAACTTGAACCGCTTTCATTTTTGTCAGAACCAACAAGTCTGAGCGCACAGAAGCCACAGGAGCAAGTACCAGCCTTCCAAACCTCAGAGACACCCCAGTGAAGTAAATAAACTCTGTAAAAGCCATGCCATTATATTCCATATGACAGTATTTACATTCACAGCCTTTCCTTTAATAGCGTCTGTGACAGGGATGATATCACACCTGCAGCACGGTAATAAAATCAAACGCCTTGTGTCGTATGCGGGGAGACAGGGAAGGCCTGTTTCTTTGGCAAACTTATTAAAGCAGGATATGACTCTGCAGTGTAATTCATTAAGGGAGGGCAATGAAAAGCAGCGCTTGAAAAGTGATACATGGTCCATCTCACAAACCGACATCGCATCCATCATTTTTTGATTGCGGCTCTTTTGCCCTGTCAAGTCGAGAAGGTACCCCCCCAAGAATAAAGGATGGCTTTTTACGGAAGACTTACTGACATAAGGTTTATTTCTCCACTTTAAAATAGAAGTCTGATATCTTCCTGTTTCTAAGGAAAAATGATGTATATATGTTTGTTTTTCGAAGGACATGCTTGTTGGATAGGATCATTTGTGTATCACTGTTGCAGAAGATCCTTCCCCGGCTCAGGAGCATGGGACTCTATGCCATTAGTCAGCCTGAGGGGTTCATCCATAACTTTGACTCATGAATTTATTCAAGTGTTTGGCCATTTAGTTATTTACACAATATAATGGGGTTTGGCTATTACTGGAACCAAAAGGGAAAGGGTGCATAAATAATGAGAAAACAAAATCTAGAAAGCTGGCCCAAATTTGTTTCTAAAAAGCCTATTTGTCAGAGTATCGAACAAGGCCTCTAAAGGCCTATTTAAATTGCAACAGAGCTCCGCATTCCAACAACACTGTCAGTAGTAAAAAAAACTTTTCCCTGCATACTAGTTCGATCTTTACTTTCACTCTACCTGGATTGTTACCTCCTCTTACCCATCCACGGTGCAGTAGCTGGTGATTTCATTGTTTGCGTGCTGGTTAATAATGTTACTGGTTAATATTAATATTCATATTGTACTATATTACTGTATCGTTTCAAGCTGCTCCCCAGGCTCTGCCATGTCAACCACCCCCCGATGTTAGCATTAACTTTTTAATACTAACTAAACCTTGGCCACGTTTGGCTGTGTTTGAAGAGAAAGGGGAATACACCACCTGATCTTATGCTGGCTTTACACTAGACATGGGATATTTTAAGTGATTTCACAGTCTGAAAATGACAAAATTACAGTACCTGACCCAGTGAACTGTTCAGTGATCTGACCTCCCCGAGCGAAACTAATCCCTGCTGGACAGGGGTTTAGTCTGACATCAGCACACTGGTGGTGAGTTTCCGACAGGAAGAGGACGGCTAAAAAAAAAAAAAAAAATCTCCAAAATAATCCTGTCAGAATCTTATGATGTGTGAAGCTGCATAATTCTCAATGTTCTCAAAATCTTACGATGCACCATTAAGACTAAAAACCCATGATTTAGGACAGATTGTTGTTAAATGTAAGAGTTCGTCGACTTTAGTTGTCTAGAAGTCGTCTTGCGTATGGGAGGCATTACGCAGGTCGATCAATCCCAGCATGCAGTGCGACGGCCAGCCCCTGCCAGACGAGCTCCGGCGGCAGCGCCCGGGCTAACGAATCGAATGCGCTCGCGTGCCCCTCAGCGTCCAATCGAACGGGCCGATTCATCGACGGAAGAAGGAAAAAAAAAGAGAGAAGACGCGTGTCTGTCTGGGCAGCTCTAAAACGTGCGTGCCCACGGTAACGAGCGGCGTGCATGCGCTCGCATGGGGGGGGGGGGGGGGATTGGGGGGGGGGGGGGGGGGGGGGCGCTATAAATACACGCCGGAGTGAATAATTGCAGCCTTGGGGGACAGGCAGAGTGCTGAGTGATATTGAGCACGATAGAAACACACACAGCTGTCCTGGTCCAGAGACATGCAGGGCTCCCGGAGAACAGACCTCTCTCTCCCCAACCCCCCACCCCCCCCCCCCCCCCCCCCCCCTGCGGCACGCCAGCCTCTGCACACGCACGCCAATTAGGTCGTCTCCTTTAGCCGCCCCCCTCCAGGGGCACAAAATTAAAGGCGCTGGACTATCAAAGCGCTCCGCAGCGCTTTGTTAACGGCAGACGTCAGGGACGGCGGTGGGGGTAAAGTGGACGTTTTGTTTTTGTCTTGCGGCTGCTGCTGATGGTGCTGCTGCTGTTGGCGCGTTTGCCCCCCCCCCCCCCTTCAGCAGGGGTGAAATGGATTAAGGAGGTGTCAGATGTTGCTGGGAGGGAAGCTGTCCTGTTCTTCTCGCAAACTGCTGCACAACAAAAGGATGATCAGGATTTTCAGTTATTTATTTTCATTTTTTGTTGTGTAGAATTAACCAGAGTTACAGAGGACACTGAGGTTTGGGATGTATTCATAAAGAAAGAGTCACAGAGGACAGTGAGGTTTGGGATATATTCATAAAGAAAGAGTCACAGAGGACAGTGAGGTTTGGGATATATTCATAAAGAAAGAGTCACAGAGGACAGTGAGATTTGGGATATATTCATAAAGAAAGAGTCACAGGGCACAATGAGGTTTGGGATATATTCATAAAGAAAGAGTCACAGGGGACAGTGTGGTTTGGGATATATTCATAAAGAAAGAGTCACAGGGCATAGTGAGGTCTGGGATATATTCATTAAAGGTGCCTGTACACTGGCAGATTTTCCTCACACAAATGAAGACTGCACAGTATTGGACATGAGCTGTAGGACATGAGAAACTCCACACCTTTTTTACTTGCTCACTGCAAGAACAAAAATCATTGAGAGTAATTTTATAAACAGCCCGGAGCAGTACAATGGCTTTATAAAATTGCTATTGTGAATTCTAGTACTTAATTAATTTTGTGCCAAGAATGTGTATTTCAAGGTACACCAATGATAAATAATTACATTTTTAAAAATATAATACAATTATTAATAATGTATCTAAACAAAATGGAGAAAATTAAAAACCAGCAGTAAACAGCAAACTAAATATGGGCGATATTAGCAATGTAACTCGCTAGCTAACAAAAAAAAAACTTCCAGGTCACATTTATTCCAAGGAATTACTGCCATTAACTGCCTTTGGTAATATAAACAATGCAGCTTTCCCCAATTATCGTCAAACCCTTTGATATTTTTTGGTAAAATATGTTTTTTTTTAAAAAGTGTTACATTTTTAAATTGTCACCCAATTCTGCCCTTCAAACAGACTGGGATTTGACTCTTATTTTCAGCCCTTTGGGTAAAAAAAACAGAGGTTTAAAGATAGATCTAAAGAATTCAGTAACTGCATTCAGGAAAGATGTGTACTCAGCGTTTTTAAGCTAAGATGAGTTTGAAAAATTCAAGCACGGTGATGCAAGCTAATGGCTGCCATATATACCCAACTCTACAGCCTCACCATTGGTCTACAAGCTAATTAGTGAGGAACAACCAATCAGATCCAACCAGTCAATTTTCAGTTGGGCTATTAATAAGCACTTATCTTGTGTCTGCAGTAAAAAGTTATATATTACTCTTATTTCAGAGGTTACATCCACACTACATTTAATTAAGATGAGGCTGAAAGATCCTGAATATTTCAGAAATATACCTTCATCAGTGAAATGGTGTATATTGATAGCAGTCTTATATACCCAGGTGGTGCCAAAATGTTTGAATCCTTTCGCCCCACCTTAAGTTAAAAAAGTGGGTCTTACTTGAATGTAGTCACCCAATTTTTTCAGATCTACACTAAAAAAGTAAAACTTAAAAAAAAAAAAAATCTTCTTCGAGTGGTCGCATCCGAGAATTTTAATTTGACTCAACCAAGTTAAATCTAATTAAATGAACCTATTTATTTTAATTTTATCTTGGTTTTTTAAAATTATTTTTACCTACAGGGTTTAAGAAAGAGCCCGATGCCTTCCGTTCTTTGACCGGTCGTTCTCTGACTGCTGTTCTCTGCTGTATCGCCTTTCGGCTGTTCAGCCTGGCAGGGCGTGCAGAGATAATTATGTTTCAAAATTCATGTGTCCTGGAAGGCTGTCAATGAAGTCAATTGAGGAGAGTATGCGCACCACCGCCAAGGCATTCTGGAATATCCATAGATGTCCACAGACGTTCATGGCAGTGAACAGACAGCAGTGGAGGCTTCAAAAAAATATCCCAGAATGCGCTTTCTACACATCTTCGGAAAAAAAAAAAAAAACGTTGTCAGTGCATGGCTTTGGGTGCTATATTGGCTAGACTTCCATCAAAAGCGCAATCTCAAGTCTCTACTAGGTGAGTAACTGAAAAAAAAAAACGAAAAAAAAAACTGAAGAAGCTGAAGCTGTTCACTGAATCTGCTGCGTTGACAAAGTGCGAAACGCTGGATGTGAACTTTTTACATCCGTCAAAAAAAACCTCTTTTCAGCAGACTCCGCTCTGAATGATGCCTAACTTACCTTTAGTTGACCTCATATTGTGGCCCAGGAGTGTAAATGTGAGACATGATTTGGATTGAGCTGGATGAAGCTCTGAGATACGCTGTTTTCCCTGGGAGATAATGTACGGTAATACAGGGATTAGACGAAGACACACACACACACACACACACACACATACACACACACACACACTCATAGTAGACACACACACACAAACACACAAACACACACACACATGCACACACATACATACACACGTACACGCACATCTACATGCACACACACACACACATAGTAGACACACACAAACACACATGCCCACACACAGGCACGTACACGCACACACACACAACCAAACACATACACACACACACACATACACGGAGTGAGAATGAGTGTGAGTGTGTGTGTGAACGAGAGAGAGAGAAAGAGAGAGAAAGAGAGAAAAGTGCCAGCATCTTCTTCACTCCTCCAGTTTATTTTAAGTACTTAGAGCAATTAGCATGAGAAGCCTTTCCTGACAAGACCAGCTGAGCAATTGATTGCAGTTATTTATAACAGTGATAGCACTGGAGTGTGGGAATACTTTACTCTCAGTCTGTCTCTAATAGGAGGTCAGGCCCATTTCCTTACCCAAATTAATTCAAGAAACAAAAAAAAAGCTCTCTGAGATGGGAATAGCTCAAGATGTAACCAGGTACCGGTTCTGTACCATTTCACGAGACAGTTTAAAAGTCCCATTCAGGAAAGATTACAGCGCCCTGTAGCCTCTCTGCGAGACAGCTGCGGCTTCCTGCCCCCCCGTCCCCCCGCCCCCCCGTCAGCAGCAGCAGCCGCGGCTTCAAGGGAAGATATCAGGAAACACAGGCAGGCAGCGCGTGAACACCTCAGCACTCATTACCAGAGCTTACAAAGCGGGCTGAAGGAAAAAGCGCTGCGTCGGGTAAAACCCAAGGCCGACGCGGAGAGGGCCGGGCCTGCTGTCCGCCCCGGCTTCGGCTCCTTGAGTTTGGGTCATTACCCGTGACCTAGAGCATCAATTTACCCAGACAATCCCCCCCACCACGGCCACGAGGCGGGCATTAGTATCGACAGCGGTAAGCGCCGGGTGCTCTGGCAGGGGCGGCGGAGCTCCAGGACGGAGTGGGGCGACTGCCGAAAATGTATCAATTTCAATTAACTGCGGATTATTGGCTGGAAGCGCGTCAGGCGACCCGCGCCTGGAATCAATGAGGAAGTGTCCTTGTGTTGACAGCGGGGTCTGGAGGAGAGCGGGAGATAAACTGAGCGGGCCTTCACCCCTGGCCGCATGCATTCCACTTTGTCGACGGGCCTTGTGAATCTTCTTCTTCTTTTTTCTTTTCTTTTTTTTCAGTTGGAGGACCGCAGAAGTCAGTTCCCATTTCAGCGTGTGCCACTGGCAGAGTCTTGACATCATTTAACTGTTCTTATGTCATGATTCACCATGACGATGCATTACCCCAGCAGTCATTCACCCAAGTTCAGACCCAAAGCTAATTACTTTCTTTATTCACTGCTTTCCTAGGAATATTAATAAATAAGTAAATAAATAAATAAATAAATGTTTTTTTCTAGCTCTACCAACACTTCATATTAAAACTTAGCATGGCTACCGTTGTATTTGATGTTGATCCGTTGCCACGGTTACCTGCCTCTCACACGGAATCTCCAATTACAAAACGCGTCTTGCGTAACCACTGCCCTAAACGCACCCAATGAGGGAGCACTGCGTCTGAGGACATGCGCTGCTCTGATTGGCCCACACACAAGCCCCAGAGGCTAATAATACGCTTTGAGATTATTATTACATTGTATGGTTTCATTTCTGAGCCCCATGTTCTGCTTTCATAATGATGCTCTACATCGTCTTGCCTGTTCCCAACTCAGACAGGCCACAAGATGAATTGCATCTGAAGACTTGTGTGTACAAAGACCTCTGTTCTCCTAATTGTGGCATTCCCCCCCCCCCTCCCCCACCCCCTTACAAGACCGAATCCAAATCCTAAACAACGAACAGCTACATCAAAGAATACGGATGCAAAGTATCCCTCAACAAAAAAAAAAAAAAAATGGATCAGTTTCCTTCGTAGTAGTTCACTAATACTCCCACTGCACATCAGCATTGCTATTAACCCAGAAAACCATAGCAAAAACCGAGGCACGTTAAAACAATAGGCTCCTTAGACCCAGGTTTGGACTCTTGGAGGATTATCTTGCACGCAGGCATTCTCAGCCCCCTCTGTCCGCACGGAGGGCAAAAAAAAAAAAAAAAAGCTTTTAATTGATTCCCAGGGTTCTGGGCCCGGAGACCCAACATAGGCGGGACATTATACGGTTACCGCGGCGATGCCCTTGGGTACGGTTCAAAGGGGCTCTGCAGGGGGAAAGCTTTCCAGCCCAGGAGCCGGGAGCGTCACCCAAAACCTCTGTGAACCCGAGAGCGCCGGTTTTCGATAGGGCAGGTGGGGGGAAATGCTCACTGACTTTCAACCGCTGCAAATGGACGCTCGTCGTCCCAAAAACAGGGCGGCACGGTAACCGCAGAGGGAAGGCCAGAGGACCACAGGGGCCACCGAAATGAATGGCACCACTGATGAGCCATGAGAGGATAAAAACTGAAGAGGTGTTGTGCAGACACCACACCTGTGGGTTAGTTTTCCTGGGTCTTTGAAACAGAATTATTGCACCTAGAGATGATATGATTTATTTATTTATCACACAGGAAAAAGTTAAAAAGAATCAAGTGCAGAGATGATGAAAAGTATGAGAAGGTAAAATTAACTAGAAAATGCATTCTTTCCTGTTCCTGTACCGAGAGGATTCAATCTCAATATGCGTGTAAAAAAAATGGACAGGGTTTTGCATGACATGACACTTACAATATTATTTTTAATGCAATCTGCCACAGCATTCAATATGCAGAAATACCATGAAAATGGCCGTCTCTGGCAAACAGCTTATGCCCACTGTGTGCGGGGTGTCCTAGGCACACCCAGGGTTTGACTGGTACACCGAAAAATGAGGTTCCCCCCCAGTCCACCATCTCAATCTCTCAAACTCCCTCAAATCTCTCAAATTGCAAATACACATAATGTGGACTATACACAATAATTTTACCAGGAATTAATGACATCACCAGGTCAGATTAATGCTCCACATGGAAAGAAAAGGATGGTGGAGTTTGACTGGCCAGGCAGTTCCTTGCTTGAAGCCCAAACAACACATAATCATTTTTCAGAGGTTTCACTCACAGTGATACATCTACCTCATGAAACCAGACCTGCAATAACCAAGCATGAATGGGGTACCTGCATGGGCCACCTGCTGCCTGTCATTGTGAAGTTTGACTTATGGGCCCTGTGGTATCCTTCTCAGCTCATTCCCTGGTCATTCCCAGCACCCCTGGGCAGTTATGCAGTGGCATTCCTGCATTAAAAAAAAAAAAGTTGAAGCGAATAATCAGAATGACATTAAACTCATTTTTAAAACATTAGGCTTTAAAATAAAATTTTACAACATTCTGAGTTAGTGTTCTAGAACTCCGTTACTTTCAGTTACCAGTAGTGATTGTTACATCAGCATTAGAATGTTCAGTTAAGAACATTCTAATCACATATTTTTTAAGGTGATTTAAGGTGATCTTACACCTTAAATGGTTGAGCACTCAATTAGTCATGATAATTTCATAATGCAAAAAGACAGCCCCCCCCCCCCCACCTCATTTTGCACAGATAAAAGCAAGACAAGTTCAAAGTTGTATCTGAGAACACCACCGCCCCCCCTTCAATACAAGGTGCTTAAAAAAAGTATCAAAAGTGGGAGAGTGCAGAAATTCACATTGCCGACGGTCCACAGAGTATCGAGTTCATATCAGTCGGTGGGATGAGAGGTCACCGCCAGGTTGGACCGTTTGATCTTTCAAGGGCTGCTTTGTCTCCCTCGCCTCCAGCGTTTCAAAGCCTTTCCATCTCCCCCCTGTCTGCAAGCTCAGGGACCACAGCCCAGATTGGCATATTAGTCAGTCTGTCATATTTCGCGTCGGTTTACGGGTTCAAACTGGGGTTGGTCATTTCTCAGGAGTCTAGATACGCCGTGTCTGGAAACCACTTCCCAAAAAAACCCCTAACCCTAACCCTAACTCTAGCTCCAACCCTAACCCTAACCCTAACCTCACCTCACAGGTGAACCTTTGGCATGAGCTGCTGTACATGGCGAGAGAGTGAAATTCTGACCGCACAAGTTTGAAACAAACCTGGGATAAAATAATAATTAAGTTGATAACAAGAAAATTTTTTATAATCAAGACACTTCTCTTCAGTCTAAGTATTAAAAATGCCTTCACAAAAAATGGCATGTCCACAGAGGAGATTACTTTAAAAGCTTGTTGTATGTACGTGTTTCAGCTTACTAGCATCAGGGTATGACACAACACTGAGGAACAGGTGTTTTCAGACTACGAACGACTGACAGGAACAATCAACATACAGGTGTGAGGCAATTAGGAAAGAGTTCCTTGTTTGTTAAAGCCTCTTGCTTTAATTGAAGGATGTAAGGCAATTAAGGAAACATCCCTTGGCTCGTTAAGGCAGAACATCTCTCCAAGTGCACTCAACATCAGCTAAATAGAATAACTAATATAAATTAAGCAGGGAAGAAACAAAGAGAAATAAAGATAACAACAACAAAAAACATTTGCAGAACAAGGCACTGATATGTTCTTAACAAACATTAGGAGAATAGGGATTGTAATCAAACTCAAGACAAATATTTAAGAAATTACATTAAGTAATTTTTAACCCTTTAGGCACCAGCAAATTTCCTGACGATTACATTGCCATTTAAAACAATACATATTTTCACCAATATTCAGGATAATATTCTTTTTTTTTTTTTACATATGAGCATGCATTTTGGGTGCGGCATGGTAGTGCAGGTTAAGATATTTCTCTGCAAATAGTCTGGCACCTGCGTGATGTTTCTGTGTGTTTACATGAGGTCCAAGGGTGGTTAATGTTTGCATGGAGTGAGAGTCTGTGGGCGAGTTTATTTCTGTAGGAAACTCTAAAAAGAGCCAAACTGTTAGTGCTGTATAGGTATGCGTATAGGGCATACCGAGCCAGACAGTACACCCACCATCCCAATCTGCTGGCTCGGGGGAAATGTTCTATTTTTATTTTATTCTTTTGCATATTTTTAAAATATGTTTCTGTTCAGGAGAAAGTGTGTTTTGTTTCATGTAAAGACGTATAAAAAGACTACACCGTAATCTCTTCAAAATCTGTATTTCAAATTATTTTGTGTGTTGGGTACGTAGTGACTACCCATGTGAGGTCTTCCCAAAAAACTGTGCATGGTTATAAACAGCACAAGTGTGGGATGAAGCCGTTTTAAAAAGTGTCATGGAAGCGTTACTCAAAAACACGGGAGAAAATACGTCCTTTTACGAGGCTGTATTGGGGGGGGATAAGGGCTAGATGATGGATTCGCGGACGCTGATTTGTTGCTGAACTTTGACCCCTTCACCGCGGGTTTGAAATGCGGGCGACAGCGCGGGCGCTTCGAGCGCGTCACCTCGGGGGGGGCGGGGTTTTGATATTCCCCGCGCGGCTCGCGTGTCCTCACGCACGTCTGCGTTCCCTCCGCTCGCCTCCCCGCTCCTCCGAGCCCGAGACCGCCACTTGACCTTTGACCCCTGGCTGGCACGCGGTCTCTCTCTCTCTCTCTCTGTCTCTCTCTCCCTCTCTCTCTCTCTCTCTGGGTCTGATTGAAGTGCCGATTCCCGCGGCGTCCCGCGTACGCTGTCTGGCTCTCTGATCGAGCCGAGCTCCCGAGGCGAGTGCAGCGGGAAGCCTGCGTGCGCCTGCTCCCGAAAAACCCAGCCCGCCCCCCCCACCGCCCCCCTGCTCCCAGCGCTGAAAAGAACGCAAGCGGCTCTCCTTCAAAGCAACCGTGCGATAAACCCCCCCCCCCCCCCACCTCCCCTCACAGAACCTTATATCCATCCCTCTGCCGGGTCACCGGGTTTGACTCGGGTCTCCCGAGCGCTACTTTGCCTGAAGCGCCCCCTTCAGGCGAAGCGAAGCCGCGGCAGGAATCCCCTCAGACCGGCCGGTTTCGGTATCGATTAGAAGCCTTCGTTTCGCGCTCCCTTCTGGAGTCGTTCCCGCCAGCGCGGTACAAAAAAAAAACGGCGGCGGTAAAACTACTCGCTACTCGCGCGGCGAGCGAGCCGTCGAATCTCACCGCGGCGTGCGATGCGGACCGAGCGAGCGACGCCCGGTCACTGCGCAGAAACACGCGCGCCATCTTCTCAGGGCAAGGGGTCTTCTGTGTTAAAGCGTTAACAATCAAGAGTTAAACACAGCTGTACGGGAACAATACACGCAGATGAGCTGCCTCGTTACCGCTAATATGTGTCAGTTAGGGTCCCGTGACTCCTCGACCGCGTGAACAAGAAACGAGCGGGCCGCTGTCGGCCGGTCGTCCACAGGGGGCGCTACCAGCTACCGATTACCCCAGCCCTTGTGCTGAAGCTGCACGTCACTGAATGGAACATCTCTTTTGTACGGGAGGTATAATATAAGCACACATCCGCAGTGTCAGCAATCGAACGTGAAAGTTGACCAAAACAGCGTTAACCTGGACGGCTTCATTTCCGATTTTATTTTCTTCTATTACTGGACACACAAAAAAATAGTCTTTCTTCCTGAAGAACGCAAAAGCACAACCAACTGATGCCTTTTTCCTGACCAGGGTTTCCTCAGAGTATTGTCTTTGGCGCCTTCTGCGTTTGTGTGTGTGCTCATGTGCAAGCAGGTTACAGCTGCTCTGTCAAAAGGTCAGCCTCGTTAAAATCGTTGCTGATTTCCTTTTAATGAGATGTTTTTTTTTTCTCTTTTCATCAGCATTTCAAGAAATGTTGCCGCTGCTAATGAATTCATCATTATATTTCATCATCGTGTTAAATAAATGACCCCGGAAAAAAAAAAAAAAAAATTGAGCTTTTTTTTTTTTGTAATTATGTTTCTAGCCTTTCTGATACGTTTCATGAAGGAACATTTCATTGATACATTTCATTACCACTTCAAGACATGCTCATGAATTAATACCATCAGTGGTAATGACGAAAAACATCAAAGTTGAACATCCTCAACTCCTAATAAGACAAGCGTATTAATGACAAGACTTTAAAAAAAAAGTATCATAATATATCAGTACTGTGCCTCTTTCGATTCAAAGGAACATTTGATGATCTTTAGAAGAGGATTTCTGTTCACAAACAGGGACCTGCATCAACTGCCACTAATTAAGTGACCAAATAAAGTGTTCTACTGATCAGAAAAAACCCTTAAAACTTAAAATAAGGAGCTAGTTTTGGGATCAAAGTGAGCAATCATGACGGGCACATGTTATAACAGCCTTTGGGGAAGGCTGTACGTAGGTCTGCTAATGAAAATGTGTGGAGTACTGAATCATACAGGCTGCGATGGACGGTGCAGCTACAACACACTCTCCTGTAAAAGCATTTTAGCTCTTGGAGAGACAGGGAAAAGGAGGGGCATAAGAAGGTACTGAGCACTTGCGATTGACTTTCATTCCGCGTATATAAAAACAAAACGCTTGCCGTAGTTAGCCTCGATATCTACTCTTAGGCTACAAACATATGTATAATCTGTACGTTTGGATTGACAATCACATTTACAGCAGCAGTTACTGTGTGCATCTCTCTCTCTCTCTTTCACACACACACAAGTTTTGTTTGAGATATGGATAAGTTACACAACCGTGAAGAGGTCATTAACACTAAAATAGTAATCCACTGGGACTACTTCAAGCACATGCACTGAAGTGTGTACAAAAATGCGCCAAATTTCCTGTTGGATGGCTAGATACATCGAAGAAATTAACAACACATCTGTAACCTTTTTCAGAAACTCAAGATACAGATGGAGTGTATTATTTAATGATCATGTTTTTGCAGACATGTTTTTAAGTTCAGTCTGAAGGCTGTTTAGCAAAAGATGAAAGGCTCAAATATACCGGAAGGATATAACAATCACGGCATGATGAATAATGTGAGCGTTGTTAAAATCTATTAATATTAAGCTGCCAAAACTGAAAGTAACTTAATAATAGATCACGGAACGAAGAGTTGTTGATTAGCATTGCGTTGGTGGAAGAATAAAATGTAGGTGAAAAAAAACACAGCTTGTGAAATGCTCACAGCTCCAGAGGCAAGCTGAGCTGAAATAAAAACTTAACTCCATACCTGCTGCCACCACCAGACACACTCAACATGAGAGCTTCAGCCCTTTGGAACCAAATGACTGTTCATCCATCCATCCAGCCATCCATCCATCCATTTTCTAACCTGATTGTTACTGGTCAGGGTCGCAGAGCCTATCCCAGCATGCATTGGGTGAGAGGCAGGAATACACCCTGAACAGGTCGCCAATCCATTGCAGGGCACAAACACCATTCACTCACATACTCATACCAATGGGCAACTTAGAGTCTCCTATTAGCCTACCTGCATGTCTTTGGACTGTGGGAGGAAACTGTAGTACCCTGAGGAAACCTACGTGGACATGAGGAGAACATGCAAACTCCACACACAGAAAAGGCCCAGGTCGGGATTCAAACCAAGAATGTTCTTGCTGTGAGGCGTCAGTGCTGTGTCCAAACTAGTGACGGAGAGTATAAAAAATCTGGAGCCAAAATAATGTAATCGACATTTTCCTGTTCAATGGTGATGCAGATGCTGGCACCGCCCTCTTTTACATTACATTACATTACATTACAGGCATTTAGCAGACGCTCTTATCCAGAGCGACGTACACAACTTTTTTGCATAGCACTTTTACATTGTATCCATTTATACAGCTGGATATATACTGAAGCAATGCAGGTTAAGTACCTTGCTCAAGGGTACAACGGCAGTGTCCTTACCCGGGAATAAAACCTGAGACCTTTCGGTTACAAGCACAGTTCCTTACCCACTGTGCCACACTCCGTCCACACTTTTACACTGTGGCACAAAAGCAAGCTGCTAGCAAGCTAACACATTCCGAGAAGAAGCAGATGGGACCGAACCTCGAACATGCAGGGAAGGGAAAATGTGACAGATTTTATTTGTACGACAAAATAATTCAACTTGTTTGAGTGTGATTCTAGAAAGCCACCAAGTATCTGTACAGCTTTGCTTATGAGTTTGCCTGGATAAAGTGGTGAATAAAAATAAGTACATGAGTGCATGAGATAACGATGATTAGGCAGCTTGTTACTATGGCATTTTCACTTAATTTACAGCTTGAAATGTGTCACCCCTCTGGTGTGTGTATGGTGCATCCCCATATCGACTGTAACATTACTATCGGGCGATACCGAAACAGCCACAGAATTATTACAAATCACTACTGTATTTAGCCAAAAATGATTTAGATGGTCAGTTATAAATTTAATTTTTGCATATTGCCAGACTCAATATGTGATGCTATGTCAGGATAGCAAAAATGTTTGTCTACTTCAGGTCATTTTTATAAAAAATATAGTCAGTTTACCTATAGTAAATAAGGGTTAACCAACCCAGATGTCTGTTTCGTCACTATCTATTTATTAATCTGTCACTACATTTGTCAAGTTTTTTTTTTATAGCTAAATTACCTTCCTTTGCCCTTTTGACCTTCTAGCATCCCCCTTGTGGGCAAAGCACACATAACAAGAGGAGCCATACTATTGATTTTAGGGCAAAGCAATAATTATGCAAATGTTGCAAGAAATATTAAACATTAAAATGAATTAAAATGAGCCGAAATGTACAGAGCTGCGTAAATAAAGGGATTACCTCCCAAACAAATAAAAAGTACAGCGGGTGGGCCAAAGCAAACTTCAGTCATATTTTCAAGACTTCCAAGTCAGGTCTCAACTGAAAAAAAAAAAAAAATTCAAATAAAAATGAAAAGAGATGCAACTGTCCCATGGCAGACAAGCCAGTTCAAAGCAGAAATGCAAAGCTCACGCTTCATCAATACACAATACTTTCCTGTCGAGCAGAAATTATTTGAACTCGGTTCTCGAGTCTCACAAGGATTGCGATTATGCCAGCCCCTGTGCTGAAGCCGCGCATCACTGAATTGAACACCTTTTCTTGTGCAGAAGGCATAATATAAGCACGCATCCGCACAGCGTCAGCAATCAAACGCAAAAGTTGAACAAAACTTCTACCGCTGTGGCGGATGAAAATAATATAAATTCTGCTGATATGACGGCACCTCGCACAAGACAAAAAAAAAAAAAAAAAACTCAACAGATGGAGATGAAAAAAGAAAGAAAGAAAAATCTATTTCTCTGGCATCGGCCTCAGAGGTGCAGTGCTGAAGTTTAAAATGGGGGACTCTTTAATAGCTGTGTTTGCAGTTATGTGTAGCTTCCTCCTACCACACAGTGAAAGGGTCACAATGCAGCCAGTTAACAACACAACAAACCTGCCATTGAAGATTAGGCCAATCTCCCACGAATCAGCTATTAGTTTATTCGTCTCATTAATTTACATTTTTATTGCCCAATTATTCCTGGCTCCTCCTATCTAAAATTGATGGGGTTTCCAGCAATGAGAACAATTCCTGCTCCAAAACTGGGAGGATTAGAAGGGATTATAGAAAAGTCAATGACAAACCATGTTTTTCAAAACCAAAATGTAAACACTGCTGGTTTGAATAACTGCCATTTAGAATGATCACTGTGGTATTTATAGACACATATTTATGTGAATATGATTGAATTCGATTTCCCCTTCCCAACAGCGTTACCAACGGGCTTGAGTTACAGCCGCTGTGAATTTAAATATGTTTGTTTGACAGAGTAAGTTTGACCTTTGATACCTTTTAATTATTCAGAAACTGCACGGTGGGGGGCCTGGGCCAAAGTGGCCATGGTTCAGTGGCTTCCGTGAGATTAGCACACACTCCGTTGTGTTTGAGAGACAGAGAGTGAGCGAGTGTGTGTGTGTGTGTGTGTGTGCGTGTGCGTGTGTGTGTGTTTATATATGTGTGTTTCCCGCTTGGGAACAAACCAACAATTATTATTGTAAACACAAGTAAACAAATACCACTGTACAGATAAGCTATCTTTACACAGCCTTTACCCAGGATGCACCCGGGTCTACCGTCAGCAATTAATCATGTGTAAATGTCCTCCCATAAGAAACCATTATATTTCTACATCTACTAAATTGCTCCCCAGTGTCTGCCATCTACCAGCTGTTTGACCTGTTCAAATGTGTACAAATTTAAAACCTTGTTATACTGATAGTGGGGGGGAAAAAAAGAGAAAACAATTAGGGAAAATGTACATGGATAATGGAAAAATAAGCAAATGCGCAATTTTGCATCAAAAAAATTGCAGAACTTGTCAACAAGAGACTATATGCGTGTGAGGTAAGTGGTTTAACTTCAATGGTCCTCATAAAACGAAACAGCATCTCACTAAGAATTGTTTTATTTATGTGGTTCCCTGCTCTACGCCAAGGAAATCCTCCAGTTTCCTAGATACAAAGTTTTAAAAGAAATAGGTTCCACTTGTCTATTACACAATGCTTGAGCCTCATAGATACAAACCTTACAGACTGACCAGTCAACCAAACAAGGCAGGCTATGAACCTTGAAATAGCACAATCAATTTTGTTATATAATTAACGTTATATTACCTTTTATATAATTAATAAAATCTATCTGTTCACCAGTACAGTGTAAAAGCATTAAACAGAAAGGAGACAAGCTTTTCATTGAAAAAAAATGCAAATACACCTCTCCAACGAGAGATAAAGTTTGGAGTAAGATTTCCCAGGGAGCCACTTAAAGAAACAAAAAATAAGAGTAAACTACACAATTTGTCTCAAATAAAATGAGTTTATTCTTTGACAGTGCTAGAGTACGCTGAAGATAACACCTTGGTGTCGTTCAATTTCTGAGAACACAAGGCATGTAGAATTCTTTTGTTTTTGCTAACAGTTCTCTGCTTTGACTGGTTATTGTTAATTGGTCTTTTGGACAGCTGGCATAGAAGAAAAAAAATGTTCGAATGAGATTCCTGCTTATATTGGTTGGATTATTGATTTTTAACTGTAAGCTACAAAAGAAGACAATTTTTTACATTTGACAGTTTAATGCACATAGCAAGTCCAATAAGTTGTGTACCATTGTTACTTACACATGCAGGTGTTTTGACACACACACACGTCTGACAAGGAGTTCCTGGAACCCAGCATCTAGAAGAAGAAGAAGAAGAAGGTGTATGTTGCTGCTTCGCTGTTTCCACGGTGAGCAATCGTTGATGACAAGCGGGCACTGACATTGTATTTATTTATGTCCCATCTTTTGTGTAAAATCCTCATACAGGACCAGGGAAGGAAAAGGAAGAATGAACAGAAATGACAGTTAGTAGGAGAGAGAGACAAAAAAAGACCAGTTGACAAGCTGTCAAAGATTCAATGATTCATACATTCAGCTGAACGAAAAAAGGAACCATTCCATGCTAATTATCTAACGTAGTGCCCACCGGTCCTGTTCTCTGCGAAACACAATTTGCTCATTACCTACATATGGCTAAAAAAAAGGCTGTAAATTTGGTAATTACTATAACACCCCAACTGACTTCAAACAACAACGTCTCGGCGTGCAGCATGCACGTGATGAGTGAGTTTCATAAACAGAGGAATAAATGTCAAGAAAGCTTAGCTTTCAGAGCTTCTTCAGTCAGTAGAAACAGTGGACACAATGAGTCTAAACAGGGTCCTAAATTTGCCAGGTTGAGCCTTTGATATGCTGACAGCCAGCTATGATTATCCTGCTCCTGACGGGGGGGTCCAGTTACCTTCTGGCTACCAGTTGTCTTCAGTGCTAGATGCTACTCTTTTGTGATCGCCGCTAGACCTCATCGTTCTCACTGTATGGCCAGTAGGGTGTAGAATCACCAGCTCATAGGTGGGTGTATCAGAAGAGTACTAATGCTCCAGCTGTAGTACTCCCGAAGTGAGGTCGATGAAGATAAATCTTCACACTGATAAACTACCATAAACTTTACCTAAAGACCCTAAAGATAAACATTCAGGTTTGTGTTCTTACAAAAAAAAAAAAAAAAACAGATCACATGATTTTCGCATGCAAATCAGCAGATGTTTCAGTGGAAAATGAAGAAGAAGAAGAAGAAGAAGAAGAAGAAGAAGAAAGCAATGAAAATGCCACGAGGAAGTGATAAGGTGAACTTTGAACTTTGCTTGCTATGGGAGAACAGTGATGGCTTAGCAGTCCCCTGCAGTCTCTGTCTGCCGGCAGAGTAACACATTCAGTGCTAAATCAACACTTACAGAGTACATATGGCCCATACTGGACTCTTTTGTACTCCATTAGGGACTATACATGTAAGCAACTTTAGTGCTTGTCTTTTATGCTGCCCCCTTGGACACATCTCTCTTGTAAAAGAGATTTTTAATCTCAAAAGACTTTTACCTGGTTAAATAAAGGCTAAATAAAAACTAATAAAGATACATATGGTCCCTGTTGGACTCATATGTACTCTCTGCTCGAGTTGAATGAACACCGAGCCTTTTCACTCTGTGACAAAGACCGCGGGAAAGAGGAAGTACACAGCCCAGCAGAGAAAACGAAACACGAATTGAGGTGCAGCCCGGTAACCTGTTCGTGACTCCAGCTGTTCTCCCCACCACACCAGCGGCATCATGGGAGCACTGGGGGGGAGGAGGGGCAAAAGAGCAGTCTCGCCATCGCATGTCACTGGTAGCATGCTCCTTCAAGGCAATGCTTGTATGAGCCTCCAGCCTCCCAGCACCCCCGCCCCCCCCCGGTCCCAAACCCCCGCCCTTTCACCACTGCCTTTCTAACTGAATCATGGACCCCCTTGGGGTTGTTGTGTGCGTAGAGCGATTTCACAACCGGCAGCAACGCGTGTGGAGGAGCACGCACACGCTGGCTCCAGCGAGCAAAACAACGCGAGAGAGAGAACGCAAAGATTTCGTCTGAGGTTTGGAGTGAGTGAACAACTAATGGCGGCTAAATTTTATTTATTTAGTTCGCCTCAGGCAACGGTCTTAAGTTTCAGAAGCGTCACGCGAAAACCAACAGGTAATTCACGTGTGGTTTGAAGCAGTACTAGTCGTTCTTCGGGCCATGATACATTTACGGTGTAAATCGAACCGTTCGAGACTATTCAACATGTAAAAAACTCCAAACATATATGAGGTTTGTACTGAAATAAATAGGATTGAATAAATTGGATGAAATACAAAAGTAATATTTGCCGTAGTGTACCATGATCATTTCAAAACCTTCTCAGTAGAACTGGATTGAAATGTAATGCATGATAGGGCATTTCTCTGCCAAAAAAAACCCGACTTGAATAAACAATTTCCCTTCAATATGTAGATCTACAAAATGAACTCCTTTAAAGTTGTTCTGCAGCAAGTCATTACATATTTGAAAGTGTATGGAAAATGCACCCGAGGGAAAGAGTTTAGCTGGATGTGCTGATGACACAATCTCTCGGGGCCGATTTATAAACGCTTACTACTGGTGATATCCTGACAGGAAGGACAGCAGGATCATCAGCCATCTTCCCATGCAGGGTTAAGACCCCCAGCCCCTGTTTTTTGTATGAATTCAGGTTGAATCTCTTCAGGTTGTATGAATTCGGGTTGTATGGGTTCAGGTTGCATGAATTTAAGTTGCATGGCCTCAGGCTGTATGAATTTAAGTTGTATGGCTTCAAGTTGTATGAATTCGGGTTGTATGACTTCAGGTTGTATGAATTCAGGTTGTATGAATTCAGGTTGTGTTGCTTCAGGTTGTATGAATTCAAGTTGTGTTGCTTCAGGTTGTATGAATTCAGGTTGTGTTGCTTCAGGTTGTATGAATTCGGTTGTATGACTTCAGGTTGTATGAATTCAGGTTGTGTTGCTTCAGGTTGTATGAATTCAGGTTGTGTTGCTTCAGGTTGTATGAATTCAGGTTGTGTTGCTTCAGGTTGTATGAATTCGGGTTGTATGACTTCAGGTTGTATGAATTCAGGTTGTGTTGCTTCAGGTTGTATGAATTCAGGTTGTGTTGCTTCAGGTTGTATGAATTCAGGTTGTGTTGCTTCAGGTTGTATGAATTCGGGTTGTATGACTTTAGGTAGTATGAATTCAGGTTGTCTGGCTTCAGGTAGTCTGGCTTTAAAAGGCTGCAGTTTGAGGCGGTTAGCCGTGTCCTGGGTGGCAGGCAGAATCATTGGCCGTCGTTAAAGTTTCACGTCAGAAAAAACCATCCAGAGAGTGTCAGTTGGGGTCAACCGATTGGGGGCGGGCGGGGGGGTCTGGGCGAGACTCCGGCCGGGCCCCCAGCTTTCCGTGTCAATCCGCGGGGGGGTGGGGTGAGAAACGGAACCTGTCAGTCCAGCAGGCAGGGGTGCAGAGAGCCTCCGCCGAGCTCCTGTTAGAGCACACAAATGGGTGTCCTGACTGGCTCGACGGAGCTCCTCCATGCTAATCTGCTCGGTGGGAAGGCTGACAAGCCATCGCAGCACGACAGAGGGGAACTGAATCCGATAACCGAACCTGATTCTAATACTCAGATACACGCACCTACAGTAGCGTGTGAGGTCAAACGTGTAGCAAATAACACCAAGCACACAGAACCACAGGGCAGCAGGGTTGACTGCTGGTAGTAGAGGGAGTTGCAGAGGTGCTGACTGACACCTGGAGCAATAAGGTGATTTGTGCTCCCGTCCAATCAACAGCCCTTACTCATTTCAGGTAATCATGACCTTGAGTGGGTCAACAAACACAGATCCATGGCTCTAAATGTGTATTCTGCTCTTAGAAATAAGAACTAGAGTACACGGCTTGTACACTGAAAAAAGTGAATCTGGAAAAAAGTGAATCTTACATATTAATGTAAAGTTTGTATCTTTACATGAAGATGTTCAGTTCTGAACTTTATTTGTATGTGTGCCAAACACATTTAGTTTTAGATTATTTCCTGAACAGGAGGTTCCTACATAATCCCAACCAAATATAGGCCTAATCCCATTCCATCCTACATTTACTCTCTTCTCTTAGAAAATGTTAATAAATGTAACTATAAGATGAAGTAGATCCCACAAGTGTCTGAATGTGGAGATTATAAAATTAAATTGGCTTGACTTATAAATAGACTTTTGAAACTCTGTGGAACTGCTAAAATTCAGTTGACTTCACTTGGACATTTATTTTTGAAGTGAAAAAAGTGGCTTATACAAAGACTAGTCTTGCTGGAACTACATAAATATCTCATGCAAAAAGTTGCATTTTCAAAAGTAGAGCCAATCTTTGGATCTTTTATTTATTTCTCCTTATCTATATCTATTATGCATATCTAGTATTTGTCTGTCAGTTCTATCTATTCTATCAATCTGTTCTATCTGCCAGACTCCCTGTCCATTAGTTCCACACCAGACAGAAGCAGTGCTATTGATGTTACCACATTTATGTTGGATTTGTTTAAAGTCTGTACATCAAAGAAAACAACAGCAACAATAACAACAGTGAGAGATAACTGTATAGATTGTGAATTGGCAAAAATAAACACGTTTCTCCCTTTGTTGGAGCATTTGGCAAATAGAACAGAGGAAAATGAACTGCAGGCCTGGACAGCCACTGGGCACTGAAGGAATTTTCAGGCAAATTTTACATTTTTTTTCTGCAAATCGAGAGCACCTTTGAAACGCCCACTGCCAATGTCAAACAGGTAGGGGAACCAGCGTGGGTCAAGGAGCATGGGACGGCTCAAGTTTGGCACCAAAATAAAAAAAGGACATTTTCATAAATTGATATTTTTGTGGTGAAGTACCATAACCTTTTAATTCTTTCTGTTGAATGAGACCCAGGAGGAACCAACTGCCCACAGCAAGTCGTTTCCTGGCTCACTATGAATTGTCGGCATGTAATTTGTTTTGATCAGGTCTGCCATGTATAAGGACATTGTGTAATCACACGTCACTGGCAAGCAATTCTTTGACTAGTTGAAGGTTGTGTGACGTGAAATCAGTCACTTTATATATTTGCATTATAATAACACTAATAATAATAACAGGGTGGCACGGTGGTGCAGTGGGTAGCACTGTTGCCTCACAGGAAGAAGTTTGTGGGTTCGAATCTCGGCTTACTCCTACTCGGTTTCCTCCCACAGTACAAAGACATGCAGGTAGGCCAACTGGAGACTCTAAATTTCCCATAGGTATGAGTGTGTGAGTGAATGGTGTGTGTGCCCTGCGATAGATTGGCGGCCTGTCCTGGGTGTAAATGGTAAATGGTAAATGGACTGCATTTATATAGCGCTTTTATCCAAAGCGCTTTACAATTGATGCCTCTCATTCGCCAGAGCAGTTAGGGGTTAGGTGTCTTGCTCAAGGACACTTCGACATGCCCAGGGCGAGGTTTGAACCGGCAACCCTCCGACTGCCAGACAATCGGTCTTACCTCCTGAGCTATGTCGCCCTCGGGTGTGTTCCTGCCACTCGTGCAATGCACGCTGGGATAGGCTCCAGCACCCCCTTCGACCCTGCCCAGGATAAGCGGGTATAGACAATGGATGGATGGATAATAATAATAACAATCTTTCAGGGCATGAATCTCAGTTTATTTTACTGTTTAACTTAGAGAATATGCATTTCAAAAGAGTTCAATTTGAACGAGTCAACTCCCAGTACAAAACATTACCATGGAAACCGCTGCCTTATGTTCATTTTCACAATTAGAAAAACAAGGCTGAACAGTTGAAAGTAAAAACAATTTCAAGAGGACCTACTCTAGCAAAGGAACGAGACAAACAAGAGAAGGCTTCTCGGCTGGGTGATGACATCACCTCAACGCCTATTCTCTGCGGAAGGTGAAGAAAAGGAGGAAGAGGCAGTAGCTCAGCGAGACAGTCGATCACAACGGCCGTCCGCCCGCTCACAATTACCCTCCGCAAGGCTACCTTAGGAAAACTTTTAAGAGATGACGTGCATCCCTGGTACCTTCAAAAACCACCCACAAAAAAAACACCCACTGAGTAGCATCAGTCTGTCCTCCCTCGCGTCGGGGCGGTGTGCTAAGGCCGTGATGAAGGGCCCGGGAGGCGCGTTCGGCGCAATCTCCGCGGCGCTCCGACAATGGAAACTTAGCACGGGAGAGCGGCCCCGGCACCGACATTCATCAGCCTGTGGATGGCAACTCCGCTCACACCGAGGGGCAATACATTCTCAGAGAATAGAAAATACTACCGGGCACTGGGCCTGGAACACCCCCCCCCCACCCACCCCCCCCCCCCCACCATTTACAGAGTCCTCCTAAATCTCAGGCCTCTCTGTGCAGTTCCTCACTGAGTATGTTCAATGTACACAGAGAACTAAAAACAATTTTAACAAAGACCCTCATATTTATCTGACATTACCAGCAGTACACAGTAAAATTCCCAGTGTTAATTCAACACTCAATAAATAACATTTGTTCCCACATTCCAGAGTGGGACCAAATGTTATCCGATAAGAGTTTAATTAACACTATTTTAGAGTTGAATTAAGACCAGGCATTTTACTGTGTAGCAAAGGTACATGGCAGCAGGACCAAAGCCGCTCACATTGAGACCAATTGCACATGTAATTGAACCCACACACAGAGACTGCACGGGGAGGGGCAGGTACCTTTGATCTTAGCCCCATGACTCTGGGGGACTGTATCATTGGGAGCAATTTGTCAAGCTTTTTCTGGACATTGTCTGATGAAACTGGCCAGCCATTACACGAGTCTTATGGCCTCCATCCAGTAAAAGAACATTGTTCAAAGTATGCAGCATTAAATGAACTTCATCATCACAGTACATCATTTAGTACACACTTGCTGAAAAACAAATAAATACAACTACTGAATTATCTGTCTGCCTGCCTGTCCGTCCATCCATCTGTCTATCTATCTATCTATCTATCCTTTTTAAAGTACTACTCCAATTTTTTCCTTTATTTTGTAGCCTTGAATATTAATTTCTTAGTTTAAGTTAAACGTTAATAGTTAATAACCCATAAGTGGGAAGATTAAGCATAAGTGGGAAGATTTTATTTAATTTTTTTCAAAAAGATCCTTTCCAAAAGACAGCCTATATCTTTTTTTCAGTGGGTGTAATGTAGCAATAGAATAACCCATCTGTAGTCCACAACTTTTTAGTAAAAAAACAAAACAAACAACAAAAAAAAAAGTCCACTATGCCTCTTGGGCTCTAAAAAATAAAAACAAAATAAAAGTGAGCTGAAATATCATAAAGTATGTATGTGTATCGATCACTGAGAAACTGAGAGATATTGACCGAGAAATGCACTGTGTAGAGGTACACACAACAGATGGGCACCGACACCTATAGACCAATGGCTGGACAAGTATTTCTGGCTTTCCTATCAATGGAAAGAAAATTGTTTCCATTTAATGCTCGCCTTTCCGCGGCAGTGCTGGATATATACTGTAAGCTCCAGTACATGCAAAATCTATACTGCTGCTCCTCCAGAGTTATGAAAAAGAAAATTTGCTTTCCAAACAACAGTCACCTATTTCCTTAAGTGCTAACTAAAGGGGGGTGGGGGTGGGGGGGGGGGCAATCTGTTTATAGCAACGCATCATTCACTCAGGCAGTCAGTTCAGTTTCTTTGCGGTGAAAAATCCAGTCAAAAACATTGTGTCATTAATCATAAATCAGGTGAGCCTTGATCTCTCGCATGACAACATATCCCCACAGGGGCTTACGTGATGGAGAAAGATGCAACGTGTGCATATTAACTGTTAACTGTCAGTCATTTTTTATTTGCGCTGTTCAAAATAACACGTTTGCTGTATAACAGATAAGTTAATATAGATATTAGCAGCACTGGATTCATCCTGATTTATTTAGATTTCTATACATGTAGTATGCAATCTACTGTAGTTCTCTATATAATTATAGTTCCGTGATTTCAGACGATATAATATAATAATAAAAATCCACTCGTTTTAAAACGGTGTTTAAAAATTGACGAGAGGACAGAGGTGACGGTGAAATAATTGCGGAGGGAGAGCCGATCTGTAAATAAGGAGCAGCGATCGAAGCGAGGTCACACGCTGTAAATGGATGTCTCTCGCTCTCGCTCTCTCTCTCTCTCTCTCGCGCGCGAAGACGTTCTTGAGAAATCAGGTCAGAGACGGAAATAGCACCCCGCCGGATGAGCGGCGAGCCGCGGGTCGCTCTCTCGTAGCGGCGTTGCGTCGGAGCGGTCTCCCCCTCTCTGAGCTCGACGTTCCACTCAGACGAGCGCCCGGCGAGAGAGAGAGAGAGAGAGAGAGAGAGGCCGGCCGGCTGCAGGATCACGCAGTCTGGTGGGGCCGTCGGCCTGCTCACGCGCAGCGAAGCTTCCAGATCCACCCGACGTAGCCGGGAAATTTTTATACGGAGTTGCATTATGCCGTTACTGCAAAATGTACTATTAGAGTATGATAGTATGGTCGTAGCACCATGGGTGTGTGAACATTTCCGATACAACATTATTATAAGTAACATCAGGCAGGGAGCGCAGATAGAGGGGGACAACTGGGACAATTTGTCCCGGGCCCAGGATAAGGGGTGTCACTATTTTTAATTTGTTAGAAAATGTATTTGTGTGTGTGGGGGGGGGGGGCTCCCAATATATTTTGTCCTGGGACTAAGAATTTATACCCATGGCCCTGACATCAGGAACCAAGGTCTCCCATAGCCAGACATGACAGTGCCACTGACCACGAGGACAGTAGCCTGCGAAGGTATTCAGGTGGTGATGCCGTCAAGGAGGGAACAGAGATAATGAACTTCTGCAAGGATAAGCGCACTGGATACACCGTTTACAGCGTATCCCAAGGGTTCAAATGAGGATTTAAAACTATCCCGCGTCTGGCGAACCTTATTGACGGTAATGTGTTCATCCAAAACGGGACTGTAATGGATTATTTTTTTATGTATGCTCAGGATTGGAAATGTATTAATATGATTACTTAATTCCTTTGTAATGCTTGTATCACGTAGCCTACAAAGCACAGTTATTGTTTATAACTGTTCAACTGATAACTGAGGACCCCGGCTGACTGTAAATATGGGTCACTCCCGCTATGGAGGAGGAAATGCAGAAGGCGGCCAGGAAGAAGGCTGAAGGATTATTTATTTATTCATTCATCCTAGAGTGTCATGTCTTTGGGTCGGCACTCGTTTGAGCTGTTTGAGGTTTTTTTAAGTGGAGCACGCCCGTCCCCTCTGTTCCACATTTCAGATCAGCGCCACTTTCACATCAGCACACACTGACAGTAGTTCAGTTTCAGACTGTACGATTGTAGCTTATATGATGCAGTCATTAATGCTTAATAGAGCATTACTAATGACAGTACGTTGGTTTTTTCTTTTTGAGAATGAGAGATGCCACCCAAGGTTGAAAATGTTCTGTACTCCAATCTAAACAAAGCATACTGCATACTCAACCAGATCCCACAGCATTCTTCTTTTAATAGCGGTCTTCTTTCGTCATCATCTTAAGTGCCAGTTTGCCCTGCCTCCGATAAAATATTTTGATGATATAACTGATTTATGGAATATGTATAAATAAACCGAATTCATGGAAGATGTATAAATGCAGAGTGAAATGTCCAGTGTTAATTCAGCTCTAACAGTGTTAATTCAACTCTTAAAAGAGAACACTTGGACCCACATTCCAGAGTGGGACCACATGTTATCTGTTAGGAGTTGAATTAACACTGTTAGGAGTTGAATTAACACTGGACATTTTATTGTGTGCAGAAAAAATGCTTTAAACTGACTTATAAAACAGTCTCATGGTGTAGTGACAGCCAGAGGATTAAATCAGTCTAATAAACTTGAATCGAAAGATAATTTGTCATAAGTTCAAGTATATTAAAAATACACATCGTCTTTTTTATGCGTTGGAATGACCAAGCTCATCCTCTTAATTAAAGAAAAGAAATAACCTGTAATCCAGGGATATATTCTTTTTATTTACCAATTCTTCTACAAACTAAAAAATTTAAAAGCAAACAAAATTGTGAGCTTTCGCCGGATGTTAACGAGCTGACAAATCTCACTTTAATCCTCAAATTAAATTCATTTTCTTGCATCACCCTTTAATTCAGCTGGCCCGGACGAGGCAGTAGCAATAAAACGGAAATGTATTTTACAATCGAAAGCGACGCCGTTCAGCTTCAGCCCGGGAAGGTACGAAAATCCCGAAAAAAAAAAACAAAAAAAAAAAAACAGCCCCAAGTGAATTTCCATCAAGCCACAACGCTTCCTCTTCATCACAAAGAAAGCTGACAGAGGAAGAGTGCTGGGATATCATTTTAATGACGTCGCCGCTGCCAGCCGAACGGCTGAGTGATCAAAGTTTGCGGGTGGAAACGGAGAGAGAGGAGCGCGAGCGAACATTCGCGCAGCACTTAAGGAGCAATTATCCGCCGAGGTTCACCCGTCCCGCCAAGACCCCTCATCTATTTTAATGTTTCGGAAGGGGGGCGCGAGGTCCCGCCACAGCGGGGGGCCTCCGCAGTGAGTCACGGAAGCCTACCGCGGGGCGGAGAGGACACGCACGGGCTCACGCTAACCCAGGAAATGGGCACTCGCGTGCCCGCACACGCACGCACACACAGTCGCTTGCCCTGGCCTTCTTCGAAAAACACGAAACACACGCGAATACACCCTCGTATGCACGCGCGTGCACACGCAAACAGTCGCTCGGGCTCCTTGAAAATGCGAACGCACACATGCAAAGACACACACGCGCACACACATACACACACACACACTGCATCGCATTCTCAACAGAACAGGGACAGCACCATCCCTTCTTTACCCCAGTAGTTGCCTTAATCCTTTTATCATTTTGTGTACAGTGGCATTGTCGCAGAGGAGAATTAACGCGCTGTCAACAATGCTTCGGCTCAAGCCTAGATGTTGCATTATGTGTCCGGAAATGTGTTGCTATAATTTCGGAGGATTGCAGTTTCTGATTAGAGATTATTTTAGCTGGAAAAAATTAGTTTCTGCCTGTTCGTCTGCTCTCGCTCTGCACTGTCTCGTTGTAAACTTTCAGTGGTATTTAGTATGTTTTTTAATTTAATTTTAAAGACATAAACAGTTCTGAAAACCGACCACAGCCACGTAGCCACTGCCTATTGTCATCCGCGTATTAGGCAGCCAGGCATGTGGATTATTACAAGCGGGGCATTGAAGTGGCACGCGTAATAATTTAGGAACACGGGCCGCTGCTGTTCTACCTGTGAACAAGGTACTTAACCTGAAACACTTGAGTAAATATAAACAGCCGCATACGGGGGATATTAATAATATAGGCCTACCTCTCCCTGGGCAGGCGGTATAAGCAAAAAAGTCAAATAAGAGGGTAGATAAATTGTGAATAGATGGTGTTTGCTAAGAGGGGAGATGTCTGTGTTATTAAGGGGCTCTTGCAGACCAGAATGACACCCACCGATGTCTCTGGGCATCCTGAGACGTCTTGGCTGTGCAGTGGAGATGTTCTCACACGTTGGGATTTGGTGGCAACTACCCTTGGATGTTTTTGGGGGATTCAATGCATTGAATCTGACAGCAATTCTCTCATCGAACCTAGAATAAGAACATCTAATTTATGAAACTATGAAGTTAAAACTTAACTTCAGAACAATATTAACCCCTTCTGGTTATGTAGCTCCCAAGTTTTTCCCTTTATAGTATTTATAGACATTTATAATATATTAGCTGATTTTACAGTTGTCAGCCACTGCTTTGAACAGGTTAACATGAATAAGCAGGTAGCTGGTAGCATTGTAGCTAGCAGTTGCTAGTAGCAACCAGACCATGCACCTCCATTGTAGCTACAGTGTAGCATAATATAATATGTATTATTCAGATAAGAGCATCTGCTACATGCCTAAAATGTAACGTAACGTGAAATGTATGTAACCTGCGGCGACAGCATAGCTAGTCCACAATGGGTAGCTCTTAGAAAATATCACTCTACCCCTCCCCCCTTTTTTAGATGTTTCAACACAAATAGATCTGAAGAGCTTCTTTCTCTTTTATGACAAGAGGACATCAAAGTGAGAAAACTGTTGAAAATATAGTGCAGTACTGCAGAGCCCCCTAATTACAGTAATGTAAATTATGTTATTAGTGTCCATAACAATTCATTACCACGGCTTACTCTTACTGTACAATCAACAACAGTGTTGTAAGTATGTCGTCTGTATTTCAACACTTCAGCAGTGGCAATGATAAATGCAATCGTTACCAGTGGAAAAACTCATAAGCGCAATTAGTCAAGAGTGCTTGACCAGTCAGGAGGCCTGTGAGAATCATTCATTTGTTTACGCAGTAATTCAACACTGCCTAATTGCTTTAACGATGCTATTTGGCTGAAAGGCCACAGTGCGGAAAGCGGACGGTTCTATGGGAAGTTAAAAGGCTGGACTGGATGAATGGAAGTCCTTGTCGTGGTTTCATGCAGTTTTCCAGCCCTCAGTGTTATTCCGACATTGTTCCTGCGCTTTGGTACACATGTTATGGCTCCTAAAGCGAGTCTCTGACCGGTTCTTCCACTGTGACCCCTGCAGCATCTGCACACCTGCGTCAAACGTAACCACCGTCAGCGGAGACAGACTGGTGAGAGGAGGTCTCCAGACTGACAAGGTAAGGAGTCACACCTGTACCATGTTTAGTGGGAGGCGGGGCTACCTGAGCAGGTGACACGCCCGCGGGGGGAGCGGAGGGAGGAGGCGGTCAGCAGACCAGCTGACTCACAGTGTGGGGTTCCCCATACGGAGGGGCACTGAGCGTGGGGTACTAACATTTGTTTGCTGTGGGGATATTGTGGTCAAAACCTATGACTGTAGCAGGGGTTCAGTATCAGTATGTGACCGATGTTCTCGCGGTGTGAGGGGTGTGAATGGAGCCTTTCGGGGGTGCCCCCCCACCCCCCACAGCTTCAGAGGGGGTCCAGGAGGTGAGGAACGGCCCACAAACGGAGAAACAAACAATGGCCCATCAGCATCGCCTTCTGCGTCAATCCGTATTTACAGCCTGGAAACGTTTCTTTTTTAATCTTACAAGGCTTCGGTGCTTTGTTTTGGACTGGGTGGATTCCTGCTAGAGAATGCGTTTAATTAGGGAGTCGATTTGTCAACGTGGTGATGTGAGTTCTAGTCTGCCCAAGTACCAGCCAGAACAATGGCTTTTTCAAAGCGTTCATTGTGCACGCTGGAATTAGCTTTGAATTTTTTTTTTTTTTTAGTATAGTATGAAAATGACAAAAGCCTTCCCTATCTTCAGCTAGTGTCTGCGAAAGATAAAGAAAAGAGGAAGACAATTAAAAGAAGAAGGGGAGGAAGAAGGTAACAGAAAAGGAAAAAAAAACACTGGTGGTACCATTCAGATGCGAAGAGGAGCCAGGTGAGTCTAATGTTCACACCTGCGAAGGCCAGGACGATATAGAACGAGAAAACAAAAAAAACCTAATTGAGTGCAGCGGAGGGAGCTCGGAAATGGCACGACCAGAAAAGTTTTTTTTTTTTTTTAATGCTCCAAAGCCTCATTATTCCAAACGGGCTCCTTCACCTGCTACACAAAGCACGCGGGTAACCTCGGTAACAACCGCAGACACCTCTCTCTCTCCCGGGGAGACCCGGGCTCTCAGAGAAAACGGGGCTTAATGAAGAGGTAAACCGGAACATCGAAATTGAGTTTTCTCCCCGCTCCTCTCCCCCTGCCCGACGTATAAATATTCATCATCTTCGCGCGACCCGTCTGCCGCAATTAATCAAGCTGCTTCGCCCTTAAGCGAGATAATGAAGGGATCTTGGGGTTCCTCGGCTCGATGAAGGGTATCTCACCGGCTAGCGTATGCTAAATGTGATTTTCCCCCTCATCTACCGAGATGCCTGAATCCAGCAAGGCCGGGCTTATCCGAAGGAAAGCCCGAAAAACCCTTGACTGTGAACCTGCGGTTGGAGAGGAAAGGGGTGGAAAAAAAGCAAAAGAACGAGCAAATAAAGGAGAAAACATCAGCTCTTCTGTGAATCAAGGCCACCCCCCCCCCCCCAAAAAAAAAAAAATAAATAAATAAATTCCGCAACATCACTGGTTTTAATATATGGTAATTTGATTTAGGCCTTTGAACAGGAATCCAACAAGGAAATTGACTTAAAACCATATTTCCAGCTCATGGCTGTAGTTTGTGCGAGTTTTTGTTTTCCTGTACAAGTTTTAATCGGGACTATAAGTATCGTCTTTCAAGATGTGATCTTTACAGGGGGGCGAAGAGGCCCTGGAGTGACTGCGACTACGGCCTGTGACAAAACAATTATTGGTGTCTGAGAAACAGTTTTGATTCAATACAAAAAAAAGCTATGATGTTGATTTATGAATATATGATCGGAAAAAACGATTGACTGAGTCGACCAGAGGAGGATGGGTTTCCCCCTCGAGCCTGCTTCCCATCTGCCACAGGGAGTTTTTCCTTGCCCACTGTTGCTTTAGGCTTGCTCCTGTGGGGGTTTAGGCCAGGGTTGTCTGTGAAGCGCATTGTGACAATCGCTGTGAAATACGCTATATAAATAAAATTTGTTTGATTGATTGATTGATTGAATGTTTGAAAATTCTTGTGGTTATTACTTCCTACAACCTAACGGACAGTTTCTTACTTCTTGACTCTTTTTTCCTTTTTGATGAATAGCATAGTTGTCATTCTCAAAGGTCATGTTTGACCTTGAGGTCCAGGACATAGCAGAGCTTTTCTACCCGTCTCTGTTCCAGCGAAGTCAGCAGAAATTTGAAGTGGTAAAGGAACTCGAGGATCACTCTCTCTATCAGTCAACAGTCTTCACACATTCTTATCATCCGCACACACTTCCTGTCTGTTATCAAAGGACTTTAAAAGGCACCAAGGGTGTCTCAAAAAAAAAAAAAAAAATGTTTGGTCACACTTCCCTCTTGAATAAGCTATTCACTTCTCTTGTACATGGCACCGTATTATCAACTAACCATTACTTATTTAAGTCTTTAAGGAAATATATGTCATACATTTTACTGCTTTATATGTATAATAATTTTGTCTTAAACATCTTTTATTACTGGTTAGAGATCACACACAATGACTGCAGCTCTCTGGACTTGCTCAGACCACCTGTGATTTGACCGCCTGTGGAGGAAAGCAAGTAAAGCCACAATAAAGGCTGGTCCACTCTGGCCGGCTTACTGGAAATCCTGCCGTTTTTCTACCGCTGAACACCCAGGCAGGGTTCAGCTGAGGCTCAGAAATCCACAGGCCTTGTGGGAGGATGGGGACGGGGCTGTGGGTGGATGGAGGGTGGGTAGAGACTGGGGGGTGGGAGTCGGGAGGGGGCGGGGGGGGGGCGCTGGTGGGTCTCTGACAGAGAGCTGGCAGAGAGTCCCAAAACACCCTCAGCGCTCCGTCCGAAGTTAAGATATCTTGTCGGGAGATGGAAAGCGACTCCCACCGGGAGCGTTTCAATATGGCTCTCCCTCGCCAAACGAAGGCCTTTTCCATCTTCCGTCTTTAAAAAAATGTATCTGTCTTCAGTTACCGCGGTCCGCTCTGCTTCCAGGACAGAGCTCAAACTGCTGTGGGCCCTTCACCTGTTGGCTGCCAATCACCTGCAGCCCCCCCCCCGTCCCCCAACCCCCACAGGCCCCCCTTCAAACTTTCAGCCCTTAAAAAATGTATGTAAAAATGACTGAGCAGATGGTAGCCAGGCTGGACATTTCTCCAGAGTGCGGTGCCACTGTGGTGGTCTATGCATTGCCTCCAGAACTGATGAATCCACCAGTAGGCACTTAGCGCTATGTACATTATGGTACCAGACAGACCTGGGTCAAATACTTTTCTGTGCTCTATTGATCTTGCCTAGTGTAATTGAGTCTGCTAATATGACCAGAAGGCGGGGTTTGCACTTTTTGGGAGTATTTCATTGGTTCCAATACACCAGACCAGATCAGTAAAGCATAGAAAATTATTCGAATCCAAAACAAATATGTATACAGGTGAGGTGTGCAAACTTGATGCTGCAACATCTTTCTTCCACAGGCTTTCACTTCAAATGTTTTTGCATTTTATACCATTTTGTGATGATTTGAACAATTATTGAAGCAATTATGGTTAAAAACCATGTTCCTCGTGCCTGTGTCATGGCTAGATTCAAATATTTTCATATTCACATTCTGAAGGGTATGAGAGTTAAATAAAGTTGAAATGTTATAATAAGCATTTGAAGAGTTTTGACCGAATAAAGAGTGTTTGAAAGGGAGCACTTGGTACCTCACTGTAGTTCAGACTCTTGCTCAGTCTCTATTTAGAGAGAAAAAAAATATGTATTGACCTTCAAGGTTTTTATTTGTGTGTGTGTGCATGCATGTGTGTGTTTGTGTGGGTGTGTGTGTGTGCGTGCGTGCTTGCTTGTGTGTGCATGTGTGTGTGTGTGTGCGTGCGTGCGCGTCTGTGTGTACAGAGTATTAGTGTGAATGAGGCGTGCACTGATTAAGGATCTCATACAGGTTTCACTTCCTGACCTGCCTGTGACTGGCTGGGGTATCCTATGAAGTTCTTCAGACTTTAATGTTCCCAGTGTGTCACATTCTGCCTTTTTCCAGCTGCCTGCACTCTTTCCAAAGGGAAATTATAATAAATCAGTGGGAAAAAAACAAACAAAACGCTTTCCCCTCTTCAAATGGCAATAGTACGGTGAGGAAATGCACTCAGCGATCCATTTTGATGTTTAAAAGTGCAACTTTGCCAGCAAAAATGAAAATGAGATCTGGTTGTCAATCTGCGCGCACGATGCCAAATGATTTACGTGATAATGCCGGCATATATCGACCTAGCCAATCTATTTACAAAAAAAGATGGAACTGCAATTGCGGGTGACGCAAAGAAATATGGATGTCAAATTTTCTTCGAGCGATGCGCAATGTGTAAATTGTTGAAACGGCATCTTTTTTTGAGACAATACCAAAATCCGTTAGTGTCACTTATCTCAATGGTTAGGGGGGCTGGCGAGAGTTACACATGCATAACTTCGACTTTTTCCTGCGTTGCCATGGCAACTGCTCCCCTGACGCGCAAACATGCATTAGAGGAACATATAGCGGTTTAAAAACCGCAGAGAACAACACATAATAATAATAATAATAATCACAATAATAAAATCCATGTGAGGAACACATGAAACTCAGGTTATCGATGAATAACACTTCCTATTACAATAATGGTTCTGAGAATACGACTGGAATTTCTGGTCAACCTCTTAGAGTCCGCAGCCCTTTTCCCAGAATCCTCCCCTCCCCCTAGTCAGACAGCTGACGATCTGTACTGCTGTAGGTGGTTCAGGAACTCTCACCCGTATTTATACCCAGCCCAAGAGTAGAGGCCCACAAACCCCTCCCACAGCACTGTCAATCATTAGCTAAACTCCTCCCTCCGTCATTCCGACTTTTGTAGGGCACTGCACCTCATTGGTAGACAGAAACACACACTTACAATCTAACCCATGAGCTAGATTATGGGTACACTGCAAATCTTCCACTTCCCTGCTTCTCATTTGCCTCTTCTGTTTGCAAGTGTAGGCCATTAGAATTACACAGTGCCTTCTGGGTTTACTGTTAGTCTCCACACACACACAAAAGGTGCAGGAACTGCAGATAGTAGATAGAAGTAGTGAACAGAACATGCAGTCTTGCCGTAGGCGCTAACAAAATCATTGAATCGGAGAGAGAATATAACATTCAATAAAGGGATTAATAATAAAGGTCCATTCAAGTCCAGCCAGTAAAGAAGATTTCATACCGATGTATGAAACATTTTCCTTCTCACAAACCGTATCCAGGTCAGCCTTTTTAAAAATCTTTTCTTTTTTACTCGTGCTTCAGAAACTGCTGGCTCATTTCTACCTTCCCTCATCGCCCACGACCAAACAAACACAACAGTACATTAGGCCATGTTATCTCAAACGATTACAAGCACAGGTGAAGCTGCCACCTTGAAATATTTTGTATTTTTCAGCAATTATTGACCGAAACCAAAAGAAGTATAATACTAATTTATATCCATTCCCCTTTTTAAGGTTTGTGATCAGAAAAATCATCTATCCTTTCGTATCTACCCAGCAGCTGATGAGGACATCACGTCTGAATCACGCCTGAATCAAATAATTATTTATCCTGTGAAAACTGTGACACTGTCAATTTAGTTCCGCCTTTTAATTAATTAAGTCATGGGAATGTAGGCTGGTTACGCTACCCGGTGTGCATAATTTTCATAATTCCATCTTTCATACCTAAATATATAAACATCAATCATCTCTATGTACTAAGAGGTTTACAAAACTATTTCCCACTCAGAATGAATATTTTAATTAAGATTGATAGCTGCCACACTCATAACATTCTCAGGTTATACAGACTGTTGAAATCCTCCTCCAATGGATTCCACTGTAGTACATGAAGAAAGAAAAATCGATTCAAGGGACTGCACTGGGATTTAATTGAAAAAAAAAAAAAACAGGCAGACTAATACAAAACAATAAAGCTTTACATATTGTATTTTCACAGGAGTTATGAAGGGATGCATCTTGGAATTTAGAATGGTCATTATGAATTTAAATCCCAAATCCCCTTTGTGCAGATATGTTGAAAATTGTCCTTCCCTCCAGTGATCTGTCCCAAAATGTAACCCGTACAGGTAACCAGGGGCGATCGGGCTGTCAGTGTTGTTCACAGATTGTGCTCACTTCACCAAAGGGGATTTTCGTCGCTTTAAGCTTATATTAGAATGAGACCAGTTATATAGAAATTTAATCATGTATAAAAAGAAATAACAAAAAAAAAAAAAACTCACCTCCAATTTCCCTCAACAGATTAATTTAGGGGCACTGTAGAAGTAAAATGGAAAGCACCCAGGCATGTATTTAAATATTTAAATAACACCTTTCCTCTTGCAAATACATTTTTTTTTTTTAAAGCTGCTTGAAAAGGGCAGATTTGAAAACTGCTCGAAAAGAGGAATTTCGCTGACGGTAATGGCCGGAAGGTGTAAAGCAGGGGGTCAGGGAATTTGACCTGTTATCAAAAGGGATGTGACCCCCCTGAGTGAGTCACAGCTGTTGGGTCCCTGAGAAAGGTACAGGAAAACATCCAGCTGCATGTTAATGGATAATATGCATAATGTGCACTGGAAATAACACCAAGCAAATAAATAATAACATAATTACAGCCATTACCATAGTGCCCTGACTTTTAAGACCTTTTAACATTACATTGGGTTCCCCGCCATTTATTGCTTGCATTTTGTTGTATGAATGACGTATTGGGAATATTTTAAAAAACGTATTTAGTTTTTAATTTAACCTTTATTTGCGCAGCGATGTCCTGAGACTGAGACCAAGGTTTCTTTCGGAGTAGCCCTGCCACAGACGAGCAAACGCTAAAAAAGATGCAATATTAAAACGGTACAAATAAACATTCATTTACAGCACACGATATTTAAAGAAAACAAATGGACGACAATAAAGCTAGAATAAATGGCCACACATAACTAACGAGCTATCCAAGCTAGCTGGATTTTTACAGAACCACCATTTGGGTGGGAGAGGGCAAAGAGAGATCCTCCTGGTCAGTAGGTTACCTGGATACATGTTTTTGGCTGGACCGCAACAGCGGGGCCAGCCCTACAAACACGAATGTCTGTGACTGACCGAGTGAGTGACTGACTGAGTGATGAAGTTACACCATTGGTCCGCCGAGTTATGAAGTCACACCATTGGTCGGCCGGGTCACGTGTGTTAGGTCCGGCCATATACTAGGTTTTAACCTGGTCTTGTTTTCACCCTGAGCCGAAACAAGACTGGGGGGATTAATGGGTGAGTTTTTGATGTGGAATGCTAGCCTCGGAGCGCAGAAGACATGTTGAAGAGCATGTTTCTACAGCTGCAGTACAAAGCCTCAGCATTTCAGCAGAGCACCATCATGAACACTCATGCTATTAGCAGTCCTAGGATTCAACGTCATTCTGGGAAATGAATGGGAGCTGCGGGGGGGGGGGGGGGTGCTTTTGGGGTTCAGAACTTTATCCGAATATTGAATCTATTTGTGCCATCCGAGTGTTTGTGTGAGTGTGTGTGTGTTTGGTTTGCCACAAGCCTTCTCAAAAATTCTCTTTTTGAGATTTACAGCAGGACTGTATTGCTGATGTGATATACAGAAAAAAACATCTACCACTCCTATTTGAAATGTAATGAACCCTCTTTTATGCCTGTAAGAGGTATTGAAATGTTAAATGGCTCCAGGTTTTCAATGTCATTTTTCAGAGATAAGCACCTCTGCTTTTCTGCGTTGATGCGCTTTCACTGGGGCCAAAACAATGTTATTAATATTCTGTAGCGGGTCTTTTTTTTTAACATATAATATGTGACGTTGCCAAGAAAACCCATTGTTCCACTGGTGCTCCAGCAAATGCCAAAGTATTAAAGCAGTGTGTTGAACACAAAAGGGAAATGGCTCAGATATGGGCCTTTTTTTTTTTTTCGTTTGTTCACAAGCTGGCTAATATTTTAGCCATGCTATCAACTTGAAGGGGCTATCTCAACATCTCCAGCCCCTCAGGTTGCAGCAGATTCTATAGCAGCGCTGAGCACCTTAAACAGAAGTGACCTACGCCGTTCTGCCCCTCGCTCGCGCCTGCTTGCGGTCTATTTGCTGTGTGTGTGAGTTTTAATTTGCCTGTAAGTGCTTTCTTATCAGGGCTCATTCACCGACCTGTCACTCAAGCGTCCTGCTGGTAATTGACAGGTTGTGGGAGGCGTTTTTTTTCCGATGCCCTGCTGGGAACACAGGGTGTTTTTTTTTTCGGGTTTCTGGTTCTGTAACCCAGTGGTTCTCAAACCTGCGGCCCCCCAGGGGGACCCTGGCACGTAGCCACACTGTTCTGACATATTTAATTTAAATACATTTTTAATCTATATCATGTACATTCATTAAAATTATATAATCATTTATTATAATTATATATTATGAAATACATTTCTCTTAATTTGTGTTTGTCTTTGCACATAGCCTATACAGCAATGTGAGAAATAGGCCTAATGTGAGGGGGGTCCTTGAAATATTTTCTCCCATAGAAGGGGTTTGAGAAGCCCTGCTGTAACTCCTCTGTGCAGCGGGAGAAACAGGCTAAAGCACCTCTATCCAGGGTGCGATATGGTCCTGCACCGGTCCCGCGTCTCCCCCACACGCGACCAGAATCAAGCGCTAAATTTATACACGACCGTAAACAAGCTTATTACGACATTTAACCAAAGGGCATGGAACCGAAACAGAGGAGTGTGTCAGCTGGCCTTGCATTCAGTGTCTTTAGAAATTCAGGGCACGGGGTACCACTTTTCTCCCCCCTCCAGTTAATCAATTAATTGGCACAACTGCACTGTGGCTGCGAAGGCCCGGGAGGGTCGAGGCGACGAAGAGGAGGACGCGGAACCTCAGCCGAAATCGCCGGGCGCGCCCGCCAGACCCTCCGACGCTCCCCTCACACGAACCCCCGCATGAACCCAGACGCAAAAAAAATATATGACGGGTAATACTTCTCCCCTGTTCCTACAGACAGAGATAATTCAGTTCACCGCCTGAAACCCTAACACAACATAAAAGCTAACTGACTTTGTCTTTCAGGCCAAAACAAAACAAACTGGTGGAATGGGGGGGGGGGGGGGGGATACAGAAATAGAGTGTGGACAAGCCCCTGGCACCTCTTAAGTGTGTGGAAAAAAAATAATAAAATAAAAAACTTTCCACTGAATGTTCAAGCACGACCCTGATCCAGAACCAGAGCTCGTGGGTTCATTATTTTACAGAGCAGATGTTCAACTTTGGTTCACTCCTGTTATATCATTCTTTTTTATCTCATAAAATCCCTGTGGTGTAATTAGAGCAATAAAACCATTTACTCATTTGCATAGTTATGTAATATGAACTAATGAACTGTGGGAGAACCGCATTGAGAATGAGCTGATATTCTCTTTGGGTTATTTGAATTTTTTATTTATTTATTTTTTTTTACTCACACACTTGAAACAGAAAGCAATTGCTGACACAAGTATGTGGGCCACATTTTAAAAATCCTTTCAGTCACCCCCTTGGTTTCATATATATATATATATATATATATATATATATATACACACTGATGTTGAGCACTTTTTTTTGCCTATTCAGTCACAATATGCTTCTGCTCCATTTAAAATGTGCAACAATAATGAAATTCCCCATTGGTTGCTGACTTGTCCAGTAAATGAAAAAGACTCTGGAAGCAGGGAGGATCATGGGTAGCGTGTGAAATTCCCCAGGGTCAGTATCTCCACTGTTGTTATTTCCCCCCCTGGCTGTGTACGCGACGCCTCTGTCAGGCGTCTCCGTGAGGAACGGACCGGACCGGACCGGGACGTGGTTTCTGCAAGACGAATCTGCGAGGCGTGAACACGGATGGGGGCGTGTAAACTCCGAGATACGCGACGCTCCGGTCCCAAACGTGGCGCAGTCCCAAAATCCCCGGTTTCACCCACCCCTAAAAATAAACAGAGCCATTCTGTCCAAAACAAAGAGCAATGCAGCTGCTCGAAGGTATGAATACATTATTTGGCATAAACCGATGTCCCCTGGGCCACAAACCCTCAAGAAAATGAGATGGGGAATTTTTTTTTTTAATATGTTGTGCTCATTTCTTTATTTATTTATTTAATTCCTTTACGACTGATCATTTGTGACAGTTTTTTCCCCCTCTCTTAAAGCAGCGCGAATCAATTAAATTACACTCAACACTTCCCTCTTAGCAAGGGAGTTATCACGGAGGAATTGCATTATGAAGCACGACGCTTGTTATCACAGCTACGCCCCGCATAATGTTCCCCCATACTTTCCTGCCCGAGCCCTCTACACCAGTCATAGTGTGAGTCGGTCGTATAATCCTAAACTGGAATATCATACCTGTAATGTGCGCGTGAGTTACCTGAGTGCCAATAGTGGACCACGCACATAAACCTGAGCCTGGTTAATTTGAGTTTGATCACGAGGATGAACAGGAGAATCACGGTGGCTAACTGGAATTCACGATGACGATACCTAGATTTATGATCGCAATGACTGTGGACGCTTACTTAACTTCATACCAAGCTAGCTGAAGATCGAGCGAAGGGCCCTGGCATAGCTGGTGCTAAAACATAGCTAGCATTAACATTAGCTATTCAGCGAATGTTAGCCAGGCCTCTGAGGTACCAGGAACCTAGTAGGCTTTATAAATGACGTGGCATATGATGTATACTGTACTGTATGGTCCAATTTGTGGAGCTCCTTTGCCCGGGAGCCATGAATGCTGTTTCCTCTGATCTCTGAGGTAATATTGTGCCGGGGGGCAGTGAACACTGGCGCAAAAGTATGATGGCCAATCAGTCACCTTCTGCGGGCCAATCAGACTTGGCTATTCCCCGGTGTCCTTCAGCGGGCCAATCAGACTCGGCTATTCCCCAGCGCCCACCCACCCCGCCACCACAGCCGCGCAGAGCCGAGCCTAGCGAACCCTGGTGTACCCTTGCCAAACAGGGGCCGATGGGGGTCAGTGGCCTGTCATGTCGGGTCACCTCAATAATTTAATGGGGGGTGGGGGGGACTGGGTGTCCGTGGAAAGAAAGTCAAAGAAAAATGACTCAAATTTATTTATCACAGTTTGGGAAAAACTGAAAAGAAAAAAAAAAACAAACCAAACAGGCCATTCGTAAGAGTGTTTGGAAAGATGCAGAAAAATGTCAAGAGCACCTGAATATCTGGACAGGATTCAGTTATCTGGGATTTAGATAAAAATAGAAAAAATAGCCTAAAATATTCTGACTGAAGAACAGGACTGGAATCAATTTACCTTCAGTGCAGTTTTCCATTAACTTTGAATAAAACAGAAAAGGGGAGTTACAGTTTTTTGTGACTCACGCAGCTTCTTAATAATTGGAATGACTGTATAACAATAATGCTCCCTCAAATGTGTTATCAAAGCTACAGTACAATTATTCTGAACTGCGCATATTATCTTTTATTGAGATCATTTTCACTTTAAGACGAAAGATAACAGAATTTGTCGCACGACATTGAGATCTACAACCCCACTTCCTCATCCGCTCTCGATAAATAGAAAATCCTTTTTTTTTCTTTCCCCCCCAGTTGCCTCTCCTCACGGCTGGAAAAATAATTTCATCCTCACCGTCTCAAAAAAAAAAAAAAAAAAAAAACCTCACACACATTTATATTTTTCAATTTTTCCTTTTCACCCTCAGTGTTAATCTTCTGTCTGCTGCATTATCCCTAAAGAAGTGTATTCTCTCTGAGATGCCAGGGAATTTAATCTGAAAATTTCCTCCCCGCAGTTCTCCTCAGTGCTATAGTTCTCTCTCTCTCATGGTCGATGCGGGCGAGGCCTATCTGTTGAATTAGAACTGGCACCGGAGATAAGCCTTGGCCAAGTGAGGAGAGATCATCAGGGGCAGGAGAGGACGGCGAGATCGGGCACTTCCTGTTTCAGAGCAGGGCCACCCAATTTCCCCCACCTCCACATTTCGATGCTTCTCGCTCCCTCTTCCATGGATGTGATTTCGTTACATTACATTACATTTATTTGGCAGAGGCTTTCATCCAAGGCGACGTACAATAAGTGCATGCTGAAGGTCATTGGAGCAACTACAAAACACAGGTTCGATACAAGGTACAATACTCATTTTGTTCAACCTTCAGTAGTGAAAAAAAAGATAATGCCCAACAATTTATAAAATAATTTTTTTCATTGCCATGTCTAGTGCCCTGTCATAAGGCTTTTGCTACATAACACACTGCATGCATGCCCTTACTGGCTTGGATTGATGTGTATTTATGGTAGTGAAACATGCTATTAACCACTATGGTATGCATATAAATGCACGTAAATAATATTTTGGAAAATGCTTTGTAGGAAAATATCTTTTTAAAAACCACTGGACTCATTTCAGTCAGAGACTGTGTTCCTGTGGGTTTTCTGTAGAGGAAGAGGGGGATGAGAGCTGTACGGAGAAACGAGGAGAAGAAGAGAGAGCATGCAGACCTAAATAGAAGGGGAGGAGTTAGACTGAGGGGTTAGAAAGAGAGCAGTAGACAGAGAGAAAGAAGGACGAAGCACTGTCTGTAGTGTTATTTGAAGACTAAAAAAAAACAAACGTGTTTTTCATAGAGAGTGGGACGGAATTAACAATATGGGCGTGTGTGTGTGTGTGTGTGTGTGTGTGTGTTTCAAATACTCATTTTTACATGTTCAAGATTGCGCTGCTGCAGAGATTGCCAGAACGTGTCGTTTTTGGATGCAGAAGTTAACACGGTGGCTAACAGTCGGCAGGGGCAGATGTGAAAGCTGAGCTCAGAAGGTGCTTTTAGAGCAGTGCAGCGGCGGGAACCAGACGGAGAGACTGAAGTGACTCTTGCAGGATCTCTTGTATAATATTTTCTGCCGGTTTCAAAGCGGGTTTTTTGTGCTGAAGGGAACAGTGGGAGACCAAAGACAGCCGTCTGGCACCGATGAATGCGGGCGACACCCAGAGGTTAAGATGTGGGTGGATTTCCGTTACATAAACAAAAAACCTTCTGCCACCGCTACCGACAGACTGCCGAGCCAAACATATGCAGAGAAATTACCAGAATCCGTCGTTAAAAAACGACGCATAATCTAACGGAACGAACAAGCCTGAATGTGACACAATGCGTTTAAAAAAAAATAAAAACAAAAAATTTAATTACCAAATGCTGAGTTGAGAAATCCAAGATATTTCACTGCCAAGTTTCAATAAAAATGTTGCTCAGAGAGATATATTTTAATAAGACCCCGCATTGCGCTGTCAATCAAATAAAACACAGCTGTCGCCCCGAGTGCACAGACTCTTGACAGCCTCCCCCCCCCCCTAATATATAGCGCGATCATGAGCTTATGAGCAATCCACAGGGGAAGGTCCTGAGGTAAGGGGTCTGACAGAAAACTCCAGCAGCCTCAGACTGTGTGCAGACGCGCGCCTCGCCATTATAAAATGGAGACAGAATAACGTACAAAACCGCCAACCCGCTAACTGTTTAAGCGGCTCGGAACAAGGTCAGGTTTATTGCAGGATCTTCAGGAACGTGTGGGACATACTTAAGTTGCAATGCTGTACAATAACTGGTACATGAAATATAAATCTGGAAGTAGGAAATCAGAAATATATACATATATATACAGACGGGTGACAAATTAAAGGAAACATAATGCATGCAGGTGCTTTCATGCGGGTGTGCTGCATGATACAATTAAGCAATTAACATCCTATCGTGCTCTGTGGCATGTATAAAAATGCTGAGCAGGCCCAGCTGATTTTGGACCAAGATGGCAAGAGGAAAAGATCTAAGTGACCTTGAAAGAGGGTTCATTTATTAAGGGGTAAATTTTTTTTAAAATCATATGGAAATTAATTAGTCCTGTGAAGTATAACTACAATAGAAACATAAAACAGTGGGCTGGAGGAGGGGTCTTAAAACCCACAAAAGCACGTATGTCAATGAGGTGTGAAAACAGATTTGGTAATATTGTGCAGATGAGGGGATAAAAATAAAAAGCAATACTGAGAGCGTTACAAAAACCGAAATATAACAGATAACGTGGGTTTCTGTAAACGTCTTAAAGGGTGTGTAAATGCTATATTTTGAAACACAGTGTAAAGATAAGGGCCCTAATTCAACTGCTTTTCCTTTCGCAGGGGCGGAGAGAGAATTCAGGGAACCGCGCCCGGACACGGGGACGGAGAGAAAGCTGCTGACCAGCGAGAGAAAACACAGCGAACCCCCGACCATAACTCTCTCTCTCTCTCTCCCTTGCTCTTTCTCTCTCTCTCTATCTCTCCTCCTCTCTCTCTCTCTCTCTCCTTTCTCTCTCTCTCTCTCTCTCCCTGCTCTTCTCTCTCTCTCTCTCCCCGCTCTTTCTCTCTCTCTCTCTCTCTCCTCCCAGCTCTTTCTCTCTCTCTCTCTCTCTCTCCCTTACTCTCGCTCTCTCTCTCTCTCTCTCCCTCGCTCTCTCTCTCTCTCCCCCTCTCTTTATCACTTGCTTTCATCTGTGCGCGGAGCTGATGTACCGCAGCGCCAGAAGCAGCCGCGTTTCTCCGTGTTCCGTGCTGCCGTCGAAAACGGGAATGGCGGGAACACGCGAGGGCGGGTTTGTCGCGGCGCCCGCCCGACGCGTCGTCAAAGTGCGGAATGGGCGAGCGGGCGAGCGAGCGAGCGAGCGATGTCAGACAGCCAGCAATCGCAGGAGGGAAAACGCGAGACAGCTGATCGGGGTTTCCTCCCATTACATTACAGGCATTTAGCAGACACTCTTATTCTGAGTGACTTACACAGCATTTACATTGTACCCATTTATTCTCTGCTAATGTGTGGTGAGCTTTCTGGTGCAAAATGGCTGCCGTGCATCACCCAGGTGGGTGCTACACATTGGTGATGGGTGAGGTGAGTTCCCCTTCACTGTAAAGCACTTTGAGTTTTCGGAAAAGTACTATATAAATGTACTATTCTGTTTATACAGCTGGATATATACTGAAGCATAGCAGGTTAAGTACCTTGCTCAAGGGTAGTGTCCCAACCAGGAATCGAACCTGTGACCTTTAGGTTACAAGACCAGTTCCTCACCCATTATATGTACACTGCCGCAAAACGAAGGGTGGGTGGGGTAAGTATTACCAGAGCACCATCTCCACCATCTGCCTGCAATGCTGGGGTTCACCCCACCCCCGTCCCACGACAGAGGGAGCGTGCGCTCCGCTAATGCTCTTTTTAATCGACAGGAGCCAATCAGCTCTCTTGGGTCGCCAGATGGAGGATCCACCCAAACCACACGCCTCACGCTGCTAGTTTTTTTTTTTAAACGTTTCGTGACATTCACCCCGCTCGTTCTTCAGCACAAGGGGCGACATAGCTCTGGAGGTAAGAGCGGTTGTCTGGCAAGGCGGAGGGTTGCCGGTTCGATCCCCCGCCCTGGGAGTGTCGAAGTGTCCCCTGAGCAAGACACCTAACCCCTAATTGCTCCCAACGAGCTGATCGGTACCTTGCATGGCAGCCTTTCACCGTTGGTGTGCGTGTGTTTGAATGGGTGAATGAGAGGCATCAATTGTAAAGCGCTTTGGATAAAAGCGCTATATAAAATCCAGTCCATTTACCATTTACAAGTCACACACTATTGCTCAAACCAGGGCCTATGAAGCAATGATTGGTACCTTGCATGGCAGACTTTCATCGTTGGTGTGCGAGTGTGTGTGTGTGTGAATGGGTGAATGAGAGGCATCAATTGTAAAGTGCTTTGGATAAAAGCGCTATATAAATGCAGTCCATTTACCATTTACAAGTCGCACACTATTGCTCGAACCAGGGCCTATTTACAGTGTGATGACGAAGCAAGGGCAACACCGCCTCCAGCACTGACTGGGTGCTCATTTACCTGTTGAACCTGTCTGGGTATCACTGAGCGTAGACAGAAGAATCTAGACTTGTGGGTAATTAGCTTGCGGGGGAGCAGCACAGCAATGGGTGGTTTTTCTATTGTCTCTCACTAATTGGTGCAATTTGTTCTTCTGATAGTGTAGATAATTGTAGCACATTCAAGTAGGGAGTCTAACATTAGCTTACTACAGGCACAGGGAGCTGAAATTAATTGCTGTAGGAAAAGGTTCCCCACACACTGCCTCAAAACGGACCAGAACATTATTTTAGGCAACATTTTAGGCTTCTGTCTGTGCTCTATTGCACACGCAACCATTTCTACATGCGTTTCCCTTTCACTGAGTAAGTCCTACCGTACGTTTTCCGAGAAGAAAATTCAAATCGATGTCTGACTTTTCAGGTCTGTTTTGAGGAACAGAGTGCAGTGTGTGCAGGTCCCCCTTGAAAAAGAGATTTTGATCTCATTGGAGTTTTTTTTCCTGGTTAAATGAAGGGTAAATAAAAGATCATCTTTCCCTGCAGCTGTTCATGTAATAATTCACTTTGTAAATTTGTATACATTTTATTTACTTTGGCAAGTATGTTTTGGGTGGATTTTTTAAATAACCTTTTTTTTTTTTTTGGTCCCAAAAGCCATCAATATTTTAACAGAAAATAGTAACAGTGGATGGAGGTAGACTACATATGCATGCAAAAACTGAATTTATCCTTCATTTTTGAAAAGTAATTTGTTACATTCACTATGCGAGCCAGCTTTTTCTCCCTTTGGCCACAAGTCGATGATGAATAATAAGATAATCTTCATAATCCTCAAAGAGAAATTCATCTCGAACTGCATTACAAAGGCTGCTGCATTACAAAAGGAGACAGAGTAACATACAAGCCCATGACGTACTGTGTCACAGACAAATGACACGTCAACAAACAAAACCAAACTGACAGGGAGCTGACAGCTGTGCAGGACCCCTTGTACACAGGTTGCCAGCTGAATAGTAATGCTTTTTACCCCTTCACACTGACTTGCAATGTGGCTACTGCTGTAACACATTTCCACCACTAGAGGCATATAAGAGTCAAAAAGGCCAATGGGAGAAGACACAGCTAGGGCTTTCAACAGGACCAAAAATAAATACTTGAATCTTGTATTAAAAAAATAAATAAAATAAAAATAATATATATATTTAAAAAAAAAAATATATATATATTAATATTCACTGGAAAGTTAGCATAATTGCAATGGCAATATGTCTATATTTTAGGCACTGTTATGCATGTTCTATACATGCTATTCTGTTATACATGTTATATCCACAAGGGAGCACAAAAGAGCACAAGGGCAAAAGAAGGTAATGTTATACCTAAAGATTTCGCATAAACCATGAACGATTTGTGACAGAACAGGCAACAGGTTTGGATAACCCTTGTTTGCTATAAGTAAACTGACTGACATTATTATTGTTAGTAACAACAACCTTAAGTAAACAAAACTCTAGACCATCATGTCATAACAGTCTCAGATATTTTATCGACTGTCTAGATTGTGTATTTTAAACAAATAATCAAACCATTATTTTAAATGTATTTTATATTTCTCATTTGGTAAGAATGACGTGAGGAACAAGATTGCGATGTAAAAGTAGTGGAAAACAGTTCTGCTTCAGTTTGGTAGCCTGTATTAGCGAGGCCTTTTAGAGATTATTCATCAAAAACAGACCACAATCCAGCTGGTTAGAGTAGAGCGCTGTATGTTTTTATTAGCGATGTTCCCGGCTGAGGTAAGAACACGCTCTGCTTGAACACAAACGGCAGGAATGCTCAGGTATTTCGGTGCTGCCTGTGTGGTGCTTTTCTACCACACCATAGCAGCATAACGACTGAATCATCGTGCTTTTGTGCAGATCATTAATCAGCTTCGATCATTAAAAACAAAAAAAAAATGAAACCTGGTTGGCTATGCACTAGTGGACAATAAAGAGCATTCAGAAGAAAATGTTTTGAATCACGAAACACATGCTAGGTACATTACACATATGATGGAAAAAATACTAATTCAAAAGTTCATTTTAGAAATTTAAATTTTTATCTATTTGAGAAATAGTCACATTTAAATCTGACATCCCTTGTCAGGACCAAGAAGAGATAATGCTTTTAGAAAGACCTAAATCAGGATCCTTGAGAATAACATTCAAAATTTTGTTTATTAAGGTTTGAATGTGAGATAAAATTCTGATAAAAGGATTGTGTGTAATAAAGGTTGGAGAACTGCATATTGCAACAAGAAGTTCGACTGAAGGGCCCACTTTTTGATCTGCACAAGTCCTCAGATTTCTTGTGCTCTGCTAGAGCACAAAATGTTTTTATTTCTGGAGCACAAAATCATATTAATTTCCGTTGGCAAGATGACCTGCAACACAATTACGTAGACCTGTCTCAGAGTTCTTGGACGTGATGAAGTGGCCGATTGTTCCCATCAGTACTTCCCCTCGTCCTTGTTTTTATTCCTATTGCTTTTGATCACTAAGCCGAGCTGAGCTCTGCGCGCGCGAAACATAAGCACAAACCCCGACTGAAACGCATGGCGGCTGATTGGCGAATCGCACGGGTCACCGTGTGCCCAAACAAAAACTTGGTCAGAAGAGCCACACGGCTCTGCTGGGTACAGGGCCGTTGAATCCTGAAAACCCACACTGCTGAGCATTTTAACATGGCTGTTTTGGCGGGAAGGAGGGAGAAAGCCATGGCTGTTTTGGTGGGAAGGGGGGAGACAGCCATGGCTGTTTTGGTGGGAAGGTGGGAGATAGCCATGGCTGTTTTGGTGAAAAGGTGGGAGACAGCCATAGCTGTTTTGGCGGGAAGGTGAGACATAGCCATGGCTGTTTTGGTGAAAAGGTGGGAGATAGCCATAGCTGTTTTGGTGGGAAGGCGGGAGACAGCCATAGCTTCTTTTGGTGGGAAGGCGGGAGACAGCCATGGCTGTTTTGGTGAAAAGGTGGGAGACAGCCATGGCTGTTTTGGCGGGAAGAAGGATGATAGCCATGGCTGTTTTGGCAGGAAGGTGGGACATAGCCATGGCTGTTTTGGCAGGAAGGTGGGAGATAGCCATGGCTGTTTTTGCAGGAAGGTGGGACCTAGCCATGGCTGTGCGGTAGGGAAGGTGGGAGAAAGCCATGGTTGTTTTAGCAGGAAGTTGCGTCTGGCTTCAGCTGGCAGATGGCTCTAGATAACCTCCCAGCTGTTGGCGGCCAGTGTGTGTCAGCACAGTGAATGCTAATCAGACAGGTGTATACAAAGGAGCCTGCGCTCACCAGCAAACAGGACAGCCAAAGGGAAACAGTGAGTCCAGCCGCAATTCAATCTGAAGAGCCATTTTAAAAGCAAGCCTTAAAGACCGACTGCATCTACAATTCCCCGACAAGATAATGAACATAACTACCTTCATTTCAAATCGTCAAAAAAAAAAACAAATCGAATTATTATGCATAAAAATGATTATTATCGTGTATGGAGATGGAGAGAGGGGAAATGAAAATAAATTTAAAAATTTAAAAAACTACGAAAATATTCCCTCTTACTAAAATACAAGCTGTTAAATTCTTGTCATATTGGCACTATTTCTACATGTCCCTTATTTAGAGATCTGTCATAAAGGCCCAGGAGAGCAGTTACTTCCAGTGGCTGGTGATAGACATGTCAGAGTGAGGGAGGGAGAGAGCGAGCGGTACAGGGGGGATGGGGGGATGGGGGTGGGGGGGGGGTTAGGGGGCCAGGCATTTCTCAACGATGCAAATGTCACCGAGTGAGGCCCCACGACTCTTTAAAGTGTCCCTCTCGCCATGGCAACCCTTTTAAAGTCATTACTCTTTAGGTGGCGCTCCATAGGTGTGGGGCGGCCAAATCTTTTTTTTTTTTTTTAACCGCCCAACAAGGAGCCGTTACCGCGGCGACAAGCCCGCCGATTACCGCATCAGTCCTCCAGTCAGCCGCCATGCCCTCTTCCTCTCCGTATTTCAAAATGTGGAACGTTGCCCGCATGCATTATCTAGCGCAGAGGTTCTCAATCTTTTTTGGCTGGACCGCAACAGCGGGGGCCAGCCCTACAAACGCGAATGTCTGTGACTGACTGAGCGTCTGAGTGAGTGATGAAGTTACACCATTGGTCGGCCGGTTCAGCCATGTACTAGGTTTTGACCTGGTCTTGTTTTCACCAAGGACCCCTTTTATGGGAGAAATTTTTCCGAGGAGCCCCCCCACATACGTATCGAACAAATAATTTCATATTGGGCCTACTTTTCACACTGCTGTACAGGCAATGATGATGATTTTAATAAATGTATACCATATATATTTAAATTTTTTTTTTTTTTAATCTATCAGAACAATGTAGCCCATAATTGTTCACAGACCCCCTGGCTACGTGCCCCGGACCCCAGTTTGAGAACCACTGATCTAGGGGACTTGACTCATTAAAAGGCCACAGATAAAAATCTCCAATGTGGGAACAGCTTAATGCTAACTGAGCTTCATTTTCTCCAGTACATTTCCAGCGGTGTAATCTAAAATTTTAATACTAAGCGAAATATGGTCACATGCAAAGCAAGCAAGTAGCTAATAGTCCATCGTTTGCAATGTTTCCCAAAATAAGGCATAATGTGCACAAATGATCATGACTCTTGGAGCAAGAAGTAACAGTGCAATTAATGCAAAGTACCTGAACCCTTTAAAGAGTAATTACACCCCAGATCACTGTTTTATTTTTATTTTTTTGTTTTTTTGTTGTTGCTATAAACATGTTTGTATGCCAACTTTATAATGAAACATTTTAATCCACCCTGTTACTTCAACATTTCTGAAATAGTATTCTTTGGCAGAAATTACTGGTAAAAAAAACAAAAACATGTTGGTGTGGCCCTCCAACGCTTGAAAAAGTGCTTTCTGTATTCCAGTCTAACTCCACCCCAATCATGATGCCAGAGCATCTCTTTGGAGCTGCAGTACTACTACCACATATAAATGTCAATCAAGATATACAGCCGGAAAATGGTTGTCGCCCACAAATTCGTCCGTTTACTTTCTTATGCTACGGAACACTGCCGGCACGTGATTGTTCAATTAAGAACATTCTAATCACGTATTTCTGACGTTACACCTCGAAGATGCAGGACAAAAGTTTGGAGAAATTAGCAAAAGAGAGAGATGGATTTAGAAAAACTTTCCACCCCCTCCCCTCAGCCCTTCCTCCCAAGCCCCTCCCTTACAAACACATGCAGACACGCTGCCTGTCATCTCAGTCCTAGAGAGAGGACATATGTGGCCTGTTCTAACATAATCAGTCAGAAATTAGAAAAATGTCAAAAAATGTTAATTTTGGGCTGTTGTAGAGTTTATTTTAGCAAAACAATATCTTGGCTTTCATAATCTGTATGTCTTAACATCTAAATTCAGAGTAAACAGGATGATTGACAGGCAGGCAGGGCAGAAAGCTGTCCTGATTGGTTACTGAGATGCAGGCACAGTGAAATTTGGAGTGGCTGATTTCAGAGCCTGGGGCATTCAGACAGATGGGATTTTTTTCTTTCTTAGACCTTTTATTTTATTGATATCTGTCAAGATGTGAAGAAGATTTAACCAAATATGAACAAAAGTGTTCAAAAACAAACTTACTTATATACTGCACCTTTAAGGTGTAAGAACACAAATGTTTTTAACTGAACATTCTAATGCTGGTGTAACAATCACTACTGGTAACTGAAAGCAATGGAGTTCTAGAAAACTGACTTAGAATTCTGGAAAAGATTTTAGAAAATCCAAAAAAAAACCTACTCTCCAAAGGGTTACAACCCACCCACACTCTCCATCTCATAGGACGCTTACCATCAGCAACCTTCAATATCTTATGCCATGTTACCTGTCTGCCTCACAGCAGGTGAAAAACTACCTGACTGACATTAATGGCATGTTTTGATTAAAAGTTGGAGGAAAAAGAAGAAGAGAACAATGTTGTCCCAACATGATGATAGCCCAAAAGCAATTATCGACCCCGTTCTTCGTAGGCAACTAATTTGATGGATTAGCAGTGCAAAGCCTGCTAACAAATCAGGGATGCTGAAACAAACACCTGAGATTTGGGAATATGTGAGCCTCTGTCCAGGTATCTTGATCAATTGTACTTAATTGCCACAATTCTCCTTAAATTAGAGGCTTGCACCCCTTGGCTTGAGGAAAATGAAACGCAGCTATCCCTGTGCATTATCCCGCCCTGCTTTAGAGAAAGTAGAAATAGTCGAATTCTAGAATAAAAAAAAAAAACAAGCCCATCATTATCCGCATTTATCACTGATCCATAAAATGGCGCACGCACGCAAACGAGGAGTCCATCTGTACCGTAGGTGCAAATTTCACAGAAGGTCTCGCGTTATAATGATGATGACCCTCGAAAGAGGTACTTAGGCGGAATATCTTTGGCGAATCGCCAGCTGTACATCATCTGTAATGTGAGAAATGGATGAATTCTCCCGGGGAAAAGGCTGTCAGTAAAGCAAATAAATAAAGTGATAATGTGATGCAGGGGCAAAGCCATCCGTTTCAGTTGAAAATAGTTGAAGTTGGAATAGTCTGTTCCCCTGCCACAATGTGAATCATTTACTGCAAGCCCAGAATTGCCATCCCCTCGTGGAAAAAGCAATTTAATGAGCCTGTTAAAATGCGCTCACACACAGACACACACATGATGGAATGTGCTTTCTGACACACATACACACATACACATGCATATGCATGTGCATGTACACCAAAAGAAACACATACGTTTGTCTGTGTGTCCATGCAGACGCATACACACACACACATACACACACATACGCACACACACCTGCACATACACACAGAACAAGCGCACACACGCGCACACGCACTACACACACCAGAACACACACATACGCACGCACACACACTCACACCCCATACACACACACACACACACACACACACACACACACCCTCCCTGCCTCTGACTCGGCGTCCCGGGTTGGCCTCGGCTCGCGGTGGCAGTCCCCGGCGCGGGTGAAAAGGTTGGCGGGACATCTGCATATTTAACGGGTGACACCTGGCTCCAGCGGAACGAGAGGCTCCTCAAACTGCGCGGCTGCGTGCGCGCGCGGGCGCCGCGCCCCTCCTACCGCCCTTCAGCTGTCACCGTGGCGCCGGGCCCCCAGGGGGGAGGACCTGTCCAATGAGAGCACCTGCCCCGGAGGGGGTGGGGGTGGGGGTGGGGTTGGGGGGGAGCGTGCGGTCCGGCAGTGAACCCGCTAGAATATTCTACGAGCCGCAGAGAGGAGAGAGAGAGAGAGAGAGGGGACCTGCGGCCGCACGAGGCCAGCAGGCTAAACTGACCGAGCCGCTGAGCTAATGGGACAAGGCTACTGGCTACCGTCCGTCACATGATGCCGTTCCAGCACTCCCATTGGTTTATTTTGCTGGGGGCACACTTGACAAACGGGGTCAAATGGGAATTCTGTTATGGTAAGCTAACGATGGCTAACGCAGTAAACTGACTGCTGCTAACAGCCCAGCAAAAGCCGGAGGAGTCACGATGTCACTCTGGGAGCAATAAGTGATGTCCGTCTGCATCGGGTAGAAAACTTTGTGCCTGTTCAGACCAAACAATGGCAATTTAATGTCGGTACCATCTCTGCATTTCCCCACGGCATGTTATACATTATGTAAAAAGTGCTGTGCAAATTCATAAACAGTGAAAAGTTTCAAGAAATGCAAAGGAAGTACATGCGATTGGCATTAAATGCATTATGATACATTTGATTGGTTATTTTTCACAAAAAATATATTGGCAAAAGACTGTTCTAATTGCATGCTAAACAATTTAATTAATGTTTTAGCTTCCCATTAGGCCTGAATCCCCCACAGACAGAAACAAATGAAATTATATTACAGCTCAAGAGCCTGTGTGCTAGACTAAACTCACTATTGTCCTTAACTTTCGCTTGCAGATAAATGCAAGTGTGTTATTTTCTTTGCAGTGAGTTCTTTGACTTTGCTAATCAGCCAAGTGAACTCAGCAACCAGTGATTCTGGAGAGAGAGAGAGAGAGAGAAAAAAAAAACACCTGCAGTTAATTGCAAACTAAAATTATGGAAAAAAAGTCAATTTAATTTCTTTGGGACAAATGTTGATTAAACATCTCTGTGCGGTTACATACAAATGTAAACTAGGTTTATGTAATTATAATAAATATTGAAATCTATTTTCTTTTGCATCTTTTTTTTTTTCTTTTGCAATTTCTCCCCTTTGACATCTGTTCTATTTCCTGGCAGAACTCCAGACACGCAGGCTGCATGGCTGTATGTGCACAAACAGAAACTGAAGAACCGGATCCATTTTTTTGTTTGTTTTTTGTTTGCGGCGATTTTCTTTTTTTGGCTTGGTTCTGGTGACACCGTATCATTTGCCAGCTGGTGATAGGGAGCACTCTACTCTCCATAGTTTCTGATGCAGTCATTTGCAGTAAGTCGTATAAGGTTTGTCAAAAATAGGACTTACAATCTCCAGCAAAAAAGGTCAAATACTGATCTCCTAAATCCTGAAGTGCAGACTAAAATCAGAGTAGACTGAAAACTATCATATAACACACACATACCTGATATTGTACAGCAGTATAAACATACATGCACACACACATACGTGTGTGTGAGGTATACCTCTTTTGCTAATTTGGCTAAAATGACATAATAGCCAAATTAACATTATATAAACACACACATTTAAATCAGCACTTATTTTAATAGAGGCAAGCTCATTAGATGAAAATATTTTTTTCCTTTCAGACGTAGACAGCAAAAAAGTTCTAAAAATCAAGATATTACATCAAAATAGCACAATAATAAACTAAAAGAGTGGACAGCAGCCTTTGCGAACGGTAGACCGACGCTCATTACGCCCAGAAGTCGGTGAAGTTTATTTCCCAGGTGGAACACGCAAAACTACTGTACTACTCTACTCTTTTTAATAATTAAAAAGAGAGTACAGAGTACATGACTGCGAGAAAATTGTGAATGGGTGTGCTTTAATGTCACCCCCCCCCCCCCCCCCCAACGGCATTCCAACCCGTTTTCCCATGGTATCAACCATCCATTTATTTTACCGTTTCAGATTTTTTTTTTCCACAGGATCCCGCGCAATTTTTGCCATATTGATTTTCAGAAGTTTTTTTTTTCTCTCCCCGCCTCATTTCGCCGCTCTCTCCCTCGCTCGCTTTAATGGTCCTTAACACAGCGCAGCGGCGCATCGGAAACAAAGGGACGGCCCCTCTCCCATTCATCATCCTGACAGGCCCTTTTGTTGGCAGTTAGCAGCTGTGCGCTGAGGAACATTACTCTTCTATCCGGGCTGGCGGAGGAACGCGCCGTCCCCCCCTCTTTCACCGCGTTCGATCGGAAACCGGAGGGGTCCCGCGCCGGGCACGCGCACACGCACTCGCACTCGCACTCGTTCTTATCAGCTGCTAAGTTTAGATTCCGCCCCCAGAGAGAGAGAGAGACAGAGAGAAAAAGCGGCCCTTCAGTGAACTCCACGCAAATCAAAGTGCCATTAATGATGCATCACAAAAGTGTTTGTGCAGTTGGTTAAAAAAAAACTAAAAACTAAAAACAACTTGCGACAAAATAAAAACGCACATTTAAGGACAACGGACGGTTTTCACCAAATAACGTCTATGTCAGTACCGCATCTTAATTTATTCGCCTGTAATTATTTCCTTTATACCCGGTTGTCGTCTCCTATCAAACACAGTCATTATTATTATTATTATTTTTAAAAATACACTACGTAGCGCTGTGCAAACAATAATTATGTTTGTTACATTAATCATGCACGTCACACAAGCGCTCGTACTAGTCTAAATGAGGCAAATATGCCGCAGTCATTTTAACCTATAAATAAAACTGAAACTTCACCCGATTGAGATCAGCTCAATTAATGTAACGACATGTCAAACGGTAGCAAATCTCTCGCTGTAATTCCAGTTATTTATAGAAAGTCACTTCCTCTGAATCTCCCCAATTTTAAAAGTGTGACTACAACAATTTGCCATTTTAAGGTTATGAATTACTGAAAGAACTTGAATCGGTGCATCGCTCCTGCCAATGAGCACAGACTGTTAGTTTAAAGCCAAGGGCACAATGATCAGTGCTTTACCTGAGTTTTTATGTGGGATATATATTTAATTGTACCTTAAATACACGTGCACTTTCCAATATACAGCCAGAGAACACCTCAAGGGATGTTTATAGTTAGATATAATTTGGACATTTCAAATATTCCTTCAAACTAAATGGCTAACCTAACATTTTAGCGGGTCACAGAACCAAACATGGTGACTCCGTGATTATGACGTGTTGTGTAAATAAATTAAATACATGCCAAGATCACTGAATTACAACTAAACAAAAAGCTTCGATCCATCATTTAGCACAGATGGTAAACGGCAAATGGACTGCATTTATATAGCGCTTTTATCCAAAGCGCTTTTACAATTGATGCCTCTCATTCACCCATTCACACACACACTCACACACCAACGGTGAAAGGCTGCCATGCAAGGTACCAATCAGCTCATTGGGAGCAATTAGGGGTTAGGTGCCTTGGGAGCAATTAGGGGTTAGGCGGGGGATCGAACCGGCAACCCCTCCGACTGCCAGACAAACGCTCTTACCTCCTGAGCTATGTCGCCCAACCGAAACGGAAACATAAACGGGCCGATGTACATAAATGAACAGGCTGTGTTGATCTGGCTGGGAGCAGGGGGGGGGGGGGCGCGTCGGCTATAGCGCGGCATCCCAACGGGCAGAAGGCTCCGTGCTGCCAATCACACTGAGGCAATCTGCGCCACGGCAACGGCAACGGCGGCTAACGGCTTGGCGGGCACAGCCGTCTCCGCGCGGTGAACTCTCCCTCACCCTGCTCTACACCCTCACACTTCCAGCCTGCTCACAGCACATCCAGAGAAATGACAAAAGCTCCGTGTGACGTGACAGTTCGCCTCCTCCTTCCCTCCTCGCCGCCACCCCCCCCCCCACACCCCCACCCCGCAGCACCCAGCCCCCCCACCCATCTCTGCCTCTCCTCACATCTACAGTACAAAATGACTTGTATAGAAAGGCAGAGAGGAGGAGGAGGGGGGGGAGGAGGAGGAGGGTGTGCAAAACTTCTGTAGCACTGCAGTCTCCACTTTCCTCCGGCACCTCGGTAGAATTTCCCCTCGCATGAAAAGCACATCCTCCTCCTTCTCCTGTCAGAAAACCACATGTTTATTTTATTTATTTATTTATTTATTTTTGCTTTCGGTGGAAAAATAGAAACTTGATAGATTCATCCCCTTGGCCTCCGAGATAGAACCTGCCAAGTGCAGGGAGTCACAAGGAGCCGCCTTCTCTCGCCCCCCTGAGGTAAATCTGTGGCAGGTTTCCACGGGCCAAATAGGTAACCATTTAAATATTCAAATTTAGCAGTAAAATACATGTTTACGGATGGATGGATGGGCCGAGAGAATTTGTGTCAGAGGCATTTAGCAATCCACAATTCCCCCGTGTATCTTAAAATCTAACATTCATTTCCTCTCAAAAAGGTGCTGTAGCCCATTTAAAAAATTTTCAATGGAGGAAGGAAATTACGTTTTGATAAATCAGGAGAAGACATACGGGCAGGAGAGTTGTATACTATCTCCACAGAGTCATTATAATTGCACAAGGGAGCAGCTTTTACCAGCTGTAACCGCTTGTAAGCACTATTGAAAGCTGTCGAGAAGCTGCTCTACAGCAGCAATGGGTGAGAAGGAATACTTCTCTGAGACACTATGAAGACCTTTCTCTTGCACTTGCATGACCTGCTGATCTAGTGGCAATTTAATGAACCATCAGCCTTTCCCGAAACTACCAGTCAACCTCAATCACTTGTCAAAGTCTCTACCAACCAATCAGTCTTTACTGTCCAGCTACTCTCTCCAACCAGTCAGTCTGCCGTGTGGTTTTTGCTAAATGTGACAACATAATCGCACGACATTTCGGCACTTAAGACGCACTTATCCAGAGCCAGCCACTTACATAACTGACATTCTTGCGCGTGCAATCAATTTATGCGACTGAATATTTTAATTAAGTAAATCAGGTTAAGTACCGCGCTCAAGGGCAGTACCACACCAGGGATCTGAGCCTACAAGCTCGGAGTTTCTATAGCCCAGTTCTCTGACGGTCACGTGACACGGCCAGCCTATTTCCCTATGCCATATCGCAAAGGCCTTCAGTGGGACGCTTAGCACAAAGGGTTCATTACAATCGCTTATTTCAGGGGTGCACAACTCCGGTCCAGGAGGGCCAGTCCACATGCTGGTTTTTGTTCCAACCATTCACCTCAATTTTGGTTCTCTGACAGGTCTATAAACTGCGCTGGTTCACTCCTCTACTTGAGCACAGTGAAGTCTTTAGGATACACTTGCAGTCTGCGGCTGTAGCTGGTGCGTGTGCAAATTTAAGATCAAGATATGACTGGGCTAATTAAATAATTAAGAGCTGAAGTTGGCACAAAATCCTGAAACGGATCGGCCCCCTTGTTGTGCACCCCTGGCTTAGTTTCACTCCTTCATCACTTCCTTGTGTCTTTTCCTAACGTCTTAGCTCCACCCAATGGAGGATAATGGGGAAGAGAGACAAGAATGAGATGCGAGGATGGATGAATTAAGGTAACGTAAGGGGCTAAAGCAGTGCTTCTCAAACTCGGTCCAGGGGGACCACTGTGTATGCTGGTTTTCATTCCAACCTCAACTCCAATCAAACCCAGAATTTTAACAAGCTGGTTAATTTTTCTTAATTAGGTGCTTTTCATGTTTTAGAGCTGGGGGTCCCCAATCTTATTCAGAAAGGGCCAGTATGGGTGCACACTCTGGGAATGCAGTTGAGGTTGGAATGAAAACCAACATACACAGTGGTCCCCCAGGACCGAGTTTGAGAACCACTGGACTAAAGGAAGGTCCTCAGCTCAGTCAAGCATCAGTCTGAAGCAGACCTGGGTCAAATACTTATTTTGTTTTGGATTCAAATACTTGTCTACGCTTTACTGATCTTGTCTGGTGTATTGTAACCAATGAAATACTCTCAAAAAGTGTGAAACCCCGCCTTCTGGTCATACTGGCAGGCTCAATTACAACCAGGCAAGATCAACAGAGCACAGAAAAGTATTTGATTCAAAAACAAATGCATATTTGATCCAGGCCTGGTTTGAAGCTACGTCAGTTACAGCAGACGCGGAGAGGCGGACCCACGGGTGGATCGCGCGCACGCGTGCCACACGTTCCCCGAAGAGAATTTAACAGATCGGAACGGCCCTAAAGATGGCGGACGGACCTCGATCCACTCCCGGGTCGAGCGAGGACGGAGGAGACGGCGACCGATAGAACCGAGCGAGCGGAACGAACCCCGCGGTGTTTATTACCCAAACATCACAGCAGCGCCTTTTTCACTGATATTCATTAACCTCTGATGAAGTGCTCTGTTGTGGTTGTAGCGTCTCTATCCGCGCAGCGCTTTGTACTATATCACGTTTCGGTCAACAGCATTGACAATTTATTACGACGGTTTTTTTTTTTTTATGATTGGGCACTTACAGTAATTGAGTTAGTTCTGAAAAAAATCAAAACAAAACAGAAAAAAAAACCCATCCATCCATTAAAAATGAAAACAAATGCTTTCAAGAGCAATACTAATCAGAGCCATTCAGACAGCCCTCTTCAGCAGTCTCACCTTATTTTCCGCGCGAGCAAATCTGAAAGCGTATCGCTGTCCGCCCTCTCGTGCTTCAACTAACGTTTCCTCGACGCGAACGCAATTGACCGCCAGAGGCGCGGAATCCGCACTAAATAGCGCTTTGGCTCAGAAAACAGCACACATTCCCGCGCGCTGCGCTTTCTAATTAACCTCAGCCCGTTATTGACGAGCTTTATCTGGATAAGACCCTCTCACGGCCTTGTACGGTGGGGAGATCAAGCGGACGCTCTGGAAGTGAAGACGCGTGACCTCACAGGTCATTCGATGCAACGGCACTTTCATGTTTGTTTTATTTATTTATTTATTTTTTTGCCTGGGCATTAAACTATCTATATTTTACTCTCGCATTATTATTATTTTTTTTTTCCCGGTAAACTTCCTAAAAAAGAACATCTGGTGCAATTATGAGGCAATATTAAAGACAAAAAAAAAAAACACGAAAAAACATTAAAGAAAACGCCTGTTCGTGCATTTTCCAAATTCCCGCACCCACTGAGATGCTGGTGATACCCTGGCAGCGACTAATTGACTAATTACGAGACTGACAAAGCAAAGATTTCAGAGCATTATGAACATAATCACCAAATCATTGAAGTCTCACCCACTTAAAAATTGCGCTACGCTGCAAAGTACCGGGAGACCATAAAGCGCTGCGCTGAAGTGCTGAACCGGTTTCGTTTATTTAGGCTATTTATGCCGGAGGGCGGGGGGTTGGATATTGATGGTTGCCGTGGCAGTCGCGCCATCCGCGGTTGCTACGCGTCCCGCCGTTCGCCATCTGCCCGGGCCTGTCGGCCTGTTTCCCTCGTGTCCCGCAGACCCCCGCTTCTGTCCTACGCTGTCAGGAAAAGGGCTACACCTCCTAAGGTACAAGTCCTGTTAATGTTCCCTCACTGGGTCCAATTTGTACCTCAGAATACTAATCTAAACAGGACAAAGGAGACAATATGTACGGCCAACAAAGCCACTGTGTCCCTACACAGTGAAGTGTTCAGTGTTAAATCAGCTCTTACAGTGTGAATACGGTCCCTATTGGACTCATATGTGCTCTGTTAGAGTTGAATTAACACTGGACATTTTGCTGTATATAAGTACAGTTTTTGCACGTTTATTTTTTCCTGACAGTGTACGTGCATCAGGTGTAAGGAGGGTGGAGGAGAAGCTGCTCACAGGAGCCTTACTGTGTGACCGAAGAAGAGGCACCGACGAGCAGACACATCAATCACCACCAGGAGGAGAGAGAGAGAGAGAGAGAGAGAGAGAGCAAACACAGGCCTCTCTCTCCCCCCCCCCCACCCCTTGATCTTTTATTATGTAAGGTAATTGATCTAATAAGGAATCCATGATTGATATCAGATTGCAAATCTAATGTTCATTTTGGTTTTGTGTGTTCAGTTTTCAGTAAAAAAAAAAAGACTAAAATAGTTAATTCACATGAAAATATATTTTACACCATACACACGCACACTCACGCACGCACGCATACACACACACACACGTAAATTCTCCAAGGTACAATAGCAGTTCCAGGGTTAGGAGTCTAATGTAAAACCTTGCTACACCCAGCTTAGTTAAATGCTCACAGCTATATCAGCTGCATGCCTTCTTCATAACCATTTTGAGATTTCATGAAATTGAATTGCCCCTTAGTGATTAAAAACACAGCATGTTATATATGATACACATTGTGTGAGTGTTTGTGCATCTGTGTGTGTGTGTGCTTCATATTTGTGCATATGTGTGTGTGTGCGTGTGTGTGTCCTTTATAATGCTGTTATCAATGTTTTATTATTAGTGGATTGCTTCTATATCTTATACTGAAGGACCGAGTTGCCAAACATAGATTTCAATTCATAGGCATAAATCCTGCAGCTCCTTTAAATGCAAATTAAAGATCAAAGATTGATGCTACGTATTACTCTACAAACAGGCGCCAGACCTCGACCCTCCCGAAGCCACTGCTTCTCAGACTAGAACCTCGGAGCTCTGTTCCACACACTACATTTTTATTGAACCTGTGTCTCAGGAGGTTTTTAATACTGTAGTATTTTCCTCTCGAAACACCACCGCGAGATCGTGCGGAATGTAGCGTTCGACTTAGCCGAGAGCTAATCGCGAAGGCACGTGGCGGACCACGACGCATAAATCACCAGTCATCGTCGTGAGCCTTCTCACTTTCACGCAATTTCGTTTCCTCGTCTCGGGACGATAAGCAATCTTTCACCTGGGATTAAGACAGAAGTAAGCGAGAGAGAGAGAGAGAGAGAGAGAACAGGAGAGGGAGAGAGAGGGAGACAGAGAACAGGAGGGAGAGAGAGAGAGAGAGAGGAAGTGAGATCGGCTATGATGCTACGAGGCAATCTGTGTGGAAGAATAAAGAGCGCCCATCTATTATTCATAAAATGTTTCCCGCGTTAGTTGGGAGTTAGTTACACTGTGGGCCGTGTTTCGTTCCAGACTGGGAAAGTTCACCCTTAATGATAATGTGCATTTCCAGACGGAAGTTGCATGAATATATTTTAACTCTAAGAACCATAAAGAACTCTACAGAAAATATACATATATATTTTTTAAAAATAAATAAATAAAATAAAATAAGCTTTTATGCCATTTTCTGAACACTGGAAGATGAATGCTACCCAGGCAAAATTGTCACAGCCCGGCATTCTCTGATAGAAAAACTTTTCCAGGACATACTTTGGGTCATTGATTAGTGTCGTCAGTTAGACAGCGAGACAGTGATCAGCACCCAGCCAGCCACCTCAATCAATTCCCTATCGAATGCTCATAATCAACCAATCACGTGGCTTTAAACTCAATGGTTCCAGAGAAGGAAAACTTATTGGCTACTGTTACTGTCTCCGGGCAATGAATATTTACAAGCACTCCCAGGTTTTGCACCCACTCACCCATTTACAGAGCGGGTAAAGGTTTCAAAGATCACAGCCGCGAATAACGCGCCGAAGTTTCGACCACCGGTACACCCCAGGGTACGCAAGCAGGTCTACCTGAGGTCACCTCAAAGGACATCACGCGTGAACCTTAACGGGCTCCAAAACTCCAGCGGCGGTAGGTGCAGTGAGGTTTATTCCCCACGTAATGACCCGTAAGGAAGCTTAAAAAGACTCACAGAAGGCGGCGAAAGCTCTCTGTTGACTGCGCCGCCGTGAGCACGTGAGCCTCAGCCTGGTGCTTTGGCGGCAGGTGAGATCGCGGGGAGATTCTGTCGCGGGGAGGGACGGGACGGTTACGAGCCTCGCGCGTGTCTAACGCTCGTGTCCGAAAGCGTGTCGCCTGGCGGGGCCTGTGAGACGTCTGACCCCTGACCCCTCACCCCTGACCCGGCGCCGCTAGGTCGAATCGGGCTCGGGTAACGAGGCAATCGAGCCTACGTGCCGCTCGAAAACAGAGCGCAGACCGGCCCACGTCCACCTCCGATAGCGACTCGGGGTGTCATAATCTGCTTAGGAAACGCTCTGCCGTGATTAAGGTGGGGGGGGGGGGGAGGCGTGGGGGGGGGGGGGTCTTTGATATCCAAAAGGCTTTGTGCCACCGTGAATGTCACATTGAACACAATAGACGGTACAGGACACCAGAATATAATTAACGTTGCGTTAGATGTTCCCAAACTGTCAATCCAGATAAGAGCAAAAGGCGAATGTTCCAAAGCAGACCGGAGACTAATTTCTGTTTTAATTATTGCTACCTCAAGCCCTTTTTTTTAGTAGGACGAGACCTAAATTAAATTAGTTTAAAGGTACAGTTTTCTGACCAAGCTGTGCAAGATCCAGAACACTTGTTTTCAGGGGCATATCCCATTTGAAGACCTCAAAACAGGAGATCACCGTCCCAATTTCCAATATCTTTCTCTTGAGTCAGAGTGGATGTAAATATAATTTAAAGGCTTTGGGAAAATGTTTTAAGCTCGAGCTGGCTACTTGATTGATAGCTACACTTGTAACCAAGTTCAATTATAGGAGCTTCAATTTGCTACAGTTCAATATTACCTTGCAAACAAGCAAATATTCACAGAAAGCTAGCAAATGTTATTCCACTAAACAAAAGAAGATATAGCCATAGTCATTAAAGCTAAGTAAACCAAGCTTGTTAGCCACTATTTACAGTAGTGAAAATTGGCCACATTCTCAGTTGACAGTTCTGCAACTTGATTTTTTACTCATTTATTTTTTTTTACCTCTACTGCACTAAATTTACAGTTTTCCAGATATTGTGCAGTATATATTGAGATGCACATTAATATTAAAGGAAAATAAAAAATCATTATTTTTAAACAGTCATACTATAAATACAGAAACAAATAAAATAAAGACTTTGATACCAAGTGCTATTCTGTTTAGTACTTCCTCCTGAAAGCAAAAAAAGGTTCTTCTATGCCCACTTCTGGTGGATCTGGCATTAGTATTGGGTTCATTATATGAATATGTCAATGCAAGTCACTTGTCACTTCACCAGAACAGAATGTACCACAGGGACTGCGCAAGGCACCACAGCGTGTTATATAAGCAGCTGTGTGGGCATGTAAAGACTTAAGAGCGATGTTAATGTAAAATATGGGCGAGCAGGGAAACGCTCTTTGTTTCTCGGGCAGAATAACAAGTTGAGTTGGCTGGCTAACGCTATGACAATGTCGATACAGAGTGAGAAGAGAAATATTGTCACAAAGATTGCAAGGGATGGTATGATATGGATTATCAGAGGAAATTAAGTTATCTTGCTAGCTTTATACAGTATTTACCATTGGAAATGTATTAGCAGGCTTGATGACACTGCAAAACCCCAAAAATAAGTCAATCTTAGCAAGCATTTTAGGGTTATATTTTCGACTTAAAATCTTATTTCTATGACCTTTTTTGCAAAGTAATACAAAAAAGGATTGGCAACGAGGGTAGACAATTTTACTCATTGTAAGATTTACCAATATCAGTTGTCAAACATAACGTAACTCAAAAAAAAAGCTAATATTTTCTACTCGAGAAAAAAAAGAAAGGTTTTAAGTCACAGTACAGACTGAGTTGCCAAGTATCAACAGATTGTTAACCCAAACCTAGCAAGCTAGCTAGCCAGACGGCAAACATCACTCTGCATACGCTGACACAAGTTGAGCTGCCCCAGTGATTCCAGATCAGCCACAGATCCTACTCTGGATTTGTTGTGTTTCTACACTCACAACATTTCAGGACAGGAGAGCCACGGAGAGGACTGAGGCTTCTTGTGGCATACAGCAGACCGGGAATGCTGGAGCCACGCTGTTCATAGAGATTTCGAATGCTAAGCCTTTTGAACGCTTAACCCCTAGCACTGAAATGAGCAATTTTCAGTCTTAGCAGCCGCATAACTGCCATCCCTTTGCCCGTTTTGTATGGGATCCCTGCACTGAGTCTGGCTCACGTGGTTATTTTGGGCCCGAGGGTTTTATTTCTGTACGATGTCAGTGCAATGGCAAAAAAAATTAACATTTTAATAGTAAGCAATTATTTACCTCATTTCTGTTGCTTTGCTGAGAAGAAGAAGAAGAAAAAAAGAAGACTAATATCTTCCGTTTTGAAATCCCGGGGTTTAATTATTTAAGAGGGATTCCGTCTCCGCCCCCCCAGCTGTGATGCAGCTTTGACCTGTCTCTGAACCCCACAACACATCCGTGATACGTCTACATGAGCGTGGAGCAGCTCCAAATTAATTCAGAGATTTAAATAAAAAAGGGGGGGGGGGGTAAATGCTCACCAGTGAGTCACAGGCAGGAGAAGCGTTTGCTAAAGCATGCCAAGCGCGCGCTCCGAGCCGTCGCGGTAAACTCCGCAGAGCTCTGACTCACCAGCGCACCAGCGCACCGTCCGCCGGCCAAAACTAAACTCCCCGGGGTTTGTGTTTTCAGGCAGGATCGCCCCGGGGGGGTGGGGGTGGAGTCGGGGGGGGCCTTTTAAGCTTCCCCTTGTCAATTTTGCTGGTGCGCATGCTTGATCCAGCGTACGCACCTGATCAAGCTTAATCACTTGATCCAGCGCTTGATCTGGTACGCATGCTTGATCAGGTGCACAGCCCCTCGGAGACTCCGCCCCTCGCCCGCGTCTGTCCCCGCCCCTCGCCCGTCCCCGTGCCCGCTCCATCTGTACGGCGGCAGAAGGCCGAACGCCCGCAGAGAGACATGGCACGCGGGTACCTGCCTGGCAGGGAGACTCTCGGTTAACCTGCAGCTCTGCATACGCGCCCACCAAACCCACTCCAGCATCACCAGCGCTCTTCCTCTCTTACCAGCGCTCTTCCTCTCTTACCAGCGCTCTTCCTCTCTTATCAGCGCTCTTCCTCTCTTACCAGCACTCTTCCTCTCTTATCAGCGCTGTTCCCTCTTACTAGGGGCCTTAGCTCTGAGGTCAAGCGTTGTCTGGCAGTCGGAGGTTCCTTCAACCCCTGCCCTGTCTTCAAGTTCCTTGACAGACACCTAACCCTACTCTCTTCGGCATGAGAGGCTCATTGCCTTTGATAAAAGCGCTATAATCAGTCCTTTACGCATCTTTATCAGCGCTCTTCCTCTCTTACTCAGCGCTCTTCCTCTCTTATCTCTACGCGCTCTTCCTCTCTTATCAGCGCTCTTCCTCTCTTACCAGCGCTCTTCCTCTCTTACTCAGCGCTCTTCCTCTCTTACAGCGCTTTCCTCTCTTACCAGCGCTCTTCCTCTCTTACAGCGCTCTCCTCTCTTCCAGCTTTCTCTCTTATCAGCGCTCTTCCTCTCTTACCAGCGCTCTTCCTCTCTTACCAGCGCTCTTCTTCCTTACAGCTCTTCCTTACCAGCGCTCTTCCTCTCTTACCAGCGCCTTCCTCTCTTACAGCGCTCTTCCTCTCTTACCAGCGCTCTTCCTCTCTTACCAGCGCTCTTCCTCTCTTATCAGCGCTCTTCCTCTCTTACCAGCGCTCTTCCTCTCTTACCAGCGCTCTTCCTCTCTTACCAGCGCTCTTCCTCTCTTACCAGCGCTCTTCCTCTCTTACCAGCGCTCTTCCTCTCTTACCAGCGCTCTTCCTCTCTTATCAGCGCTCTTCCTCTCTGCTGTCCTCACCGTTAACGATCTGTTCATGTCACTGCTATATGTCATACACTACTGCTTTCTACTATGGAACTAATGACATGAAATACATGTGAAGAATGCGGTTGCCCTTATCGTGGGCAAATTATGTTCTTTACGTATTTTCGCATTTGTTTGCATGCTGAGATAAACAGTAAAATGTTGAGTGTTAATTCAGCTCTTAACACATTCCAGAGTGGGCCCAAATGATGTGTGTTAAGAGTTGTATCAACACAGTTATAGAGTAGAATTAACAACAGGCATTTTACTGTGTAATTACAAAAGCTATTTAGGGTTAACGACCACACTCTAGGGTGGAACAGCAATGCCCCATTTAGGATTTAAATATGCAACTGCCACCTCCACAATCCAAGTTCCCTAATAAAGATTTAGACTTCCTATATGTGTGCTTTGTGAGTTATTCAGTTAACACTGACAGAAAAGAGCCAAATGAGAAGTTAAATGGACGTGAGGGACCCAAAAAAATGCAGATTTATCATAAAATAATAAACGCTTCCTCATTGACGCTTCTGAATTGGGCGATCCTGTTACAGAGCTTTCACTGAGGGACATCTATTTTTGGTGGAGACGCGAGGTTCGAGCGTGCGTTGACCCCACCGGCTGCTCATCACGCTGAGCCCCAAAATGGTGAACGGTGGGGGGGGTGGTGGGGGCAGGTAATTCAAGGGTACACTCACCAACTGCTCCCCACCACAACCCGTCGGGCCCAACAGACTTCGGCCCCTCCCTGGGCCACCAGCCTAATATTTGGCGAGGCCGTGCCTCTCTCACGTGAGCCCCTCCCTGTGCGGCAGCTTCGCTCCGGCGCTACTGACCAGTGCTACGCCAGCACCCCCCCCCCCATCCCCCCAATTCCCTGTGGACGAACACTCAAAAAAGGCCCCGTCATACCGGGAACAGAACGTCTCGCTCTCGTCCACAGAAAGGCGCCCGTATCCTCCTAAGTTCCTCCAAAAGGGTGGCGGTGTAGCATAACGTGTAGGGGACTGGTCTTGTAACCTAAAGGTCACAGGTTCGATTCCCAGGCAGGACACTGCCGTTGCACCCTTGAGCAAGGTACTTAGCCTGCATTGCATTGCTTCAGTATATATCCAGCTGTATAAATGGATGCAGTGTAAATGCTAAATGTAAAATGTTGTGTAAGTCGTTCTAGATAAGAGTGTCTGCTAAATGCCTGTAATGTAATACAAAAGACCCAGAAGTTCTTTTTTTCCCCCCCTGTGTAGGGGACACAAGTCTCTGGTCGTAATCTCAAGGACCATATGTTCTACCATGCCGAAGCTGACACTGCAAGGGGCACTGAACAGAAGCAAAAACAGGACAGATTTAAAATATCACAATCTGGGGCTAAACCTGTGTACGTGAACACAGAACATCAACACCTCCCCTCCTCGCCTGTGATGTTCCGCATTCAGCTCCAGCCAATGGGAGGAAACGCACAATTTCTCTCATTTCTCTGTTCTAATGACTCCCTTCTTCAACACACGGTAATGATGTCCCATCACCACTTCAACGGAAAAAAAGAAGATAACATGGAAAATGTGACGTTCTGTTGATGTTAATGAGAAAATTCAATCATAAGTTGCACAGCATATGGTTCACGTTGATTAAAACAACTTCTCCCCAACTTGTCCCGATTCGTGTTCTGGGTGCTACCTGCTCTAACATCACAATGTTATCAACGAGGCATCAAAAAGGAAAAAAAAAAGAAAAAAGAAAAGAAAAATCACTGCATTGGGTTTGATTTTAGGCCAAAGCATACCAATCTATAAAAATGGATTGTCATAAAGAAGTTTCATCTGCCTGAGTCCATCAGATTGCAACATACACACTGTGGCACAGGCTTCAAGCTTGTTCCTGAGGGAATTAACTGCTAAAGTTTAAAAGTGCAGCATTTCTGAAATATAGCTTGAATTTATTTTGAAGTGTAAGTAGGGCAAACGTTGCACTGGATATGACATCTTATCCTGCAGATTGAGGGTAAACAAGCCCATTTAGATTGAGATCATTTAAGAGCTTTCTTCTTTTTTGTATTAAAATACAAAATTGCCAACTGAATAATTAATTATCAGAAACTGCACATTAAGGGACACCATGGTGTAACAATTTTAATTTAATTTAATAGCCAGAACATGTCTCCAAGTAAATAAATATTAAGAACCAAATTCCAAAGCTAGTTAAAATGTCTTCAGCTTATGTGTTTCAGTTGCAAATACATTTTGGTTATATTTTATTATTAATGTCATTACAGAACTGATTATGTTGCTCTCATTTTTCTTTGATTGCCATGGCAAAGCTAAGTATGGACCGAAAGGGATATTACAATTACAATACCTAAGTATTGTTTACCCATATTTAACCCGTTGAGGGGTAAGCTCACAAACATGCAATTAGAATGTTGTTACACTGAGCATTTTAATGCTGATGTAACAATCACTACTGGTAACTGAAAGCACTGGAGTTCTAGAACACTGACCTAGAATTTTGAAGGAAAAAAAAAACCATTCCAAAAAAAAAACCTACTCTTCAAAGGGTTAACTAAAGTCATTTAGGGCCATTCAAGATTACGTGTACTGTAATAAGGAAATCCTATTTTTAGACATTTCCTAGGAGTCTCCCACACGAGATGCAATAAATAATGAAATCGATTGTTCAGCCTAGTAGAGGTGAGCGCCACTGACCTCTGTCTAAGCAGAAGAAGAAGCAGAGAAGAAAAAAAGGAGTCACGCAAACTTGTGACTTGAGCCCCCGCCGGCCCCAGCGTTCAGTGGCTCAGTGGAGCGGAGGGGGAAAGGCAGTGTGCAGTGGGCAGGCCTGTGCGACACGCTCTCCGCGTGCGTGTCTGGAGCCCCAGCACCCTGCATGCACGGAGACACAGCCACGGAGTCCAGCCACGGCATGCAACCCGAACGACCTACATACCCAGCTCCGCTATCGGCCGCCAGAGTAGCCTTGAGGGTTTGGGACACCGCTGGCGCCCGCGCCCGTGCTCGTGCCCGGGTCGTAGCTCTGATTCACGGGCGTCGGCTGCTGTAGTTGTGTACCCCTCGAGCGAAAGCACTTAACCCAAATCGCTTCAGTGAAAAATACCCAGCTGTCTGAATTGATTGTGCGTAAAAGAACGTAAGATGTTTTTTGTCGTCGTGGGTGGGGGGTGGGGGGGGGGGGCTGCTAAATGCTATCATGTAATGTTAACATCCTCTGAGGGGGGGGGGTGTCAAAAATCGCTTTCTTTTCTGCTGGAATAACATGAGACAGCCAGCCCTGCTTTTAACTTCGCTGCGCGGGGATAGGTGGAAGGAACAGTCCCATTCAGGAAACAGAAATGCAGTGTAGCCTAGTGGCAGGGTGATGAAGGATAGATTCGATGGAAATATGTACTGTATATGATGGAAATATACCGTACCGTAAGACAGGCTTGCGATTAACAGAAGTAAACAAACCTGGACCCGAGGCAGGTGACAGCGAACTTCTCCATAGATAAAACAAAATAAAATAAAATATAGCTAGTTCTATATATGTTGTAGTATCTCAAGGAAGATAATATTGACATTATACAGGGGAGATATCAGCACAGTGTCATCAACTGAAGAGCCCAACAATTTTCTTAAAGTTTTATGTCAGCATGATTTAAGCACTTCAGCAAAAAAAAAAAAAAAAAATAGTCTACATCTAGCTAGCAAGCTATAATAAACATTACCATTTTCTAGCTAGCTAGCAAGGTAGAGTTTAAATTACTCTATTTACAATGATAGTCACTAACTAATGAATGACTTAAGGAAGCTCATAGCTCCGGAGGGAATTTGTCCTGCACACAACGAGCACAATATAAATCGTAAAGATGCCGCCCGTGACGCAAACCTGTGCGTCAGAGCAGCCTCCCGTTCCTTTAACGATCTCTGGCGTCGCCCGGCTCGATTCGCTCCTGCGTCACGTCCCAAATTCTATCTTTAAGCTCTGAATCTTGGCACCAGCACGCAGCGGAGCAGCAGAGAATGGAACAGCTCCACCGCACCTCCGGTGAGTTCCCAAAATTCTACACACCCCGGCCAGATCTCCCTGTTCCACAACCTCGAGAGACGACTGGCACCCCCCCGCACGGGTCCCTATCTCCCGTCACAATGCCTGTCTGTGCTGGCCCTACGGTGGGGGAACGAACTTCCCAAAAAAAAAAAAAAAAAATGGCCAGGACAGCTGCGTCGCTGGCTATCTTCTGAGGCAGACTGAAGATCCAGCTCGTCACACTTCATGTTAGTTTCCCATCCCCAGCCCACAGTACTTCTTCCGTTTGTACTAATTCAGGGTTGCAGTACTTTTAAGATTTTTGATTATATAGTTTTTGCTTTTCTGTTTCTCCTAGGGCTTGCTGTGGATGGAGAGTGGAGCCTGTATTTAGAATTTGCTCTTTGGTTATTGATTAACATTAGATAACTTGCACTAGTGCTTTTGTGATGATGCTGGTCTGGCCAATGTTGTCAGCCAAGTCTGGCACTTATTGCTTGCTTTATTCAGGTGAATGCACTTCTGTTTCCCCTATATTGTAACAGACTAATTTAATGCAATGTAATGTAACTGCTTCATTGCAGAGCCCTGAAGTTGCTTTAATGTGCATCAATAGGGACATGTTCACTGTTTACAATCAATCAGCCTGGCAGCCGGGGGAAATAGAGTTACGCAACCAGCGCCACGCCAGCAAATAAACCGTGTTTAATCACGCCCCTACGGTGGGCGGGGTCTCACCGCCTCAGCCAATCCGGGTCAGCCTCCACGGACAGCGCTCGTCCAACCGCTCCCACTGCGTGCAGGGAATCTGGGATTCAGAAGCCGCGTCCGCACATAGGAGCGCGCCGATCGGCATGGCAATGCCCGAGGGGGGGGGGGGGTGGGGGGGGTTGGGGGGGTCACGAGGGGTGCCGGAAGGAGCGGGCGGTGATTGTGCCGCCATCACAGAGAGGCTCCTTGTGTCTGCAGGGTGGGAGGGGGGCAGCGGGCGTAGGGGTGGGGGGGGGGGGGCGCATAAGCAGGTGCCCCGGCCGCCCCGCTCGCCATTCTGAATAGGAGCCAGCGTCTTCAACGGTACGCTCCGCTCCTCTCGGGGAAGATAACAAAAGGAAGGGGACGAGAGCACGTTTTACAAACGCGAAGCAATGCCGCTATATTTCGAACATGTCAATCACGGGGGGAAGGGGCGGGGGCAGGAGGGAGGATGAACGGTTTTTTCAAAACTGTGTACGGGCACTGTGTCTTTTTATAGTTTGTGTGTGTTGTGTGTGTGGTTACGCGTATGTGTGAGTCTGAGTGTGTGTGTGGTTGCATGTGTGTGTGTGTGTGAGTGTGTGTGTGTGGTCGTGTGTATGTGTGAGTGTGAGTGTGTGTGTGTGTGTATGCGTGTGTGTGTTTGTGTGTGTGTGTAGTTGCATGCATGTGTGAGTGTGTGTGTGGTTGCATGTATGTGTGAGTGTGTATGTGTGTGTCCGTGTGTATGCGTGTGTGTGTATGGTCGCACGTATGTGTGAGTGTGTGTGTGTGTGGTTGCGTGCGTGTATGCATGAGTGTGTATGTGTGTGTGTCCGTGAGTGGTTGCGTGCGTGCGTGAGTGTGTATTACTGTGATTGGTTTGGAGGGTACACAGTGCAGCCCAGTGCTGCACAACAGGTCACAGTGAGGACAGCTCCGGGAACACTTCACCTGACTGCTGGAGGACCTCGCTGTGCGAGGGATCGTATCGATCACCTCCGAAGTCGATAGGCCATGTGCCAGATAATCACCTTTAGGATTTTAAACACCTTCTTAAGCTGTGGTTCTGCCATTTTAAATATGCTTTAGATTTTCTTGTGTCTTTGGCAGTGGCAGTGACTGAACCAGCTCACCATATAATCTTTCAAAATGTTATATCGGGCTGTGGAACTCACAAAAATGATAAGCTCTCCGATTTTTTTTCCAGATAGAAAATGTGTCCTTGAAACCTTTTTCTGCTCGGAAAAAAATAGGACGTGTGATCCAAAACCTCTTTACAAAAAAGTTTTGTGATAGCTGGAACCCTACCAGCACAGCATACAGAAAACTTGTCTTTGATAAGTACACAAGCATGTCTTTGGTTATTTTGCTTGATTTAAACAAGGATCACTTTTCAGCAGAAAATTCCTTTCACTAGCATGCAAAATTGATAGCATTTCCTTTTGTTCCCTTCATATGGCAAAATTACATTACATTAGAAAAAGATAATTAATATAAATGATAAAAAGAGATTCGGAAAAGATTGCCAAGCTTTGATCAACAGATCGCCAATCTCTCAAGCTATACCAAAAAATATTTCATAATTAAACTCAGATAAAAGAAAGTGCACAAACATGTGGTAATGCTACACCGTCAGGTAAAACGGAATTAGCTGCAGGTGGGGGAACCGTCGCTGAACTGCCTAGGCTTGTCAATCACAAAAAAAAAGCAGAGTAAAAAAAAAAACATTGTTGGGGACAGGTAGCAGTTTAAAGCAGAGCTCTCCGGCTGCCCCTCGTTCGGTGTTCACCGGACACCGGCGACCATTACCGGGAACTGGAAATCACAGCTGAGGAGGCCATCGATCGCTAAACCTGCCGGTTTCACGGCACGGCCAGGTTCCTTCACACACACCAGCCGGGATCAATAAATAATTATTTATCCGGCACAAACGTGATATTCAAAAAGGAAAGTTTTCCCTGAGAGATGTTGAGAACATGCTCGCGACAGGCACGATAAGAACAATAAATGATCCAGAACAATAAACGATAAGCTACCGAGCGTTTTTTTTGCCGCTTTATTTCTATATTGCTGTAGGTGCTATTTACGGTCAAGCCGTTGAAATAAACTTGAAAAATTCTACTGTCGAAAGCACTGTCTTATGCAATCACGGGATGTGGCGCTCCCTCATCTTAAGATGCATGTTTCATATTATAGTCAAATTTATTTCGCAATCATGTTAAGACCGAAAACAGAACGCGGCCTGGGGGTTCTCTGTTTATGCACGGGGATCAGAGTTAGGGTTTTATGCTCGTAAGGTATTAAAAAAAAGATTAATCGATAATCAGCTTCAGTCGATTGGTATTGAAGGAAACAGAAATGATCTCCGTGTGAATATAAATAACGTACCGTAAAAACCTCCAAGACACAAACGCATACAAAATGGAGGTCATTTGGAAATCACATCTTGGGAGGGTGATTTGAAAATAAATAAATTTAAAGAATTTTATATTATATAGCCAAGAATAAAACCGGTGGCAATCAGGGTTTTTTTTCTTCTTTTTTCTCTCCCACTTCAGCCTTTCGAATGATACATCCCCTTTAAAGTGACCTGCTATCTTTGGCTTCTTATATGAAAACTATTTTTATTTGGGTCTCTCCCTTCCTTAAATAAACAAGTGTTGCCTTTTCCACGTTGTGTTTTACTGTAAGCAGTGTCCTTTTGGCAGTGTGACATTTTTTCAATTATTACTAACGTTCTTGTATCAGTGACAGGTTAATAATGCGCTTAATAAGGCTTAATTGTGAATGCCGCTGTGCTCTCAAGTATTTGGCTGATTGGTGAGTCAACAACTAAGGATTGCATTGCGTATTTTTTGTATTGGCAATTATAAGAAATTACAATACATGGCAAATGAAAATGTTCTGCTTTAACCGCATATGTTCATGTGAATACAACCTCTTCACTTCTGTCAGTGCGAAATGCATACATGAAGCATAGACTGTGTTATTTCAATATGTCAGTGAAAACCTTAAATCCATTCAGTCCTCCGGTGCAGGAGGAGTTAAAACGATGAGCTGTTTTTCTGGTAAAAAAAAAAAAAAAAAAAAAGTTTTTATATATACTGTATGTATAGAGAGAGGGAGAGAGTGAGGGGGAGAGATAGAGAGAGAGAGAAAGAGAGCGAGTGAAAGTGAGGGGGAGCGATCGAGAGAGGAGAGGAGAGGAGAGAAAGACAGCGAGGGAGTATTTGGTTTGTGGAAGTGCAAAGCCTTTGTTCTAATTGGTTGCTAAATTGTGACAGGCAGTTGGTCCCCTCCCCCGAGCCCCGCTTGGCTGCGTGCATGTGTCTGAGCGCTGGCAGTTTTAAGTCTGCCGAATGTGCTCGGAGTTCCTAATCGAGCTGGGGGTCTGTTTGTACACAGGGAGCGGGAGAAAGAGAGAGAGAGAGAGGGAGTGAGAGAGAGAGAGAGAGTGAGAGAGAGAGAGAGAGAGACCCTGCGTGCAGGGTGTATGCGGGCGCAATGGCATTGGATCTGGGGCTCCCACCTCTCCTCCTGTGGACTATTACCTTCCAGGCACTCTGCTCCCACGCCGGAGGCACCAACAACGAAGGTAAGGTCAGCCGCGCGCGGTGTGCATTATGGGATGTGCTGTATCCGAGCTCCTGCCTCCAGCGGGGATTAGCGCTGGCCGGGGGTTACGCGTAGCCCGGACCGGCCGTCCTGGCCCTCCGCTCTGCCCCCCCCACCCCCATACTCACCCCCCACGGCTAAAGTTTGGGCCCCTGTGGGGGGGTGGGGGGGGCGGCAAAGTTCCCCCGAGCAGCGGGGGGGCGCGCAGCCAGGGGGCCGGAAAGCGGCGCAATCTGCCGGGACGAGAGGGGGGCACGGAACAGAGCCGCGAAAGAGCGCTTCGGCACGGAATCACATGACCGCGCAATGTGTAGCCTGACAGGAGAGATGTGCGTGTGAGAGAAAGAGAGAAAGAGAGAAACAGAGAGAAAGAGGGGGGGGGGACAGTGACGGACACAGAGAGAGAGAAAGCGACAGTTTCATAACTACTGTACAGAAAACTAACATTGATGGACGGAACGTGTTCATGTATGTGTTTCTGCACGCAAGCTTGTGGGGGTGTGTGTGCGTGTGTGTGCATTTCAGAGTGTGTGTGTGTTTCAGAGTGTGTGTGTGTGCGTTTCACAGTGTGTGTGTGTGTTCGTGTGTGTGTGCGTTTCACAGTGTGTGTGTGGGTATGGTGGCATACAGATAATCATATGTGTGCAAGTTTGTGAATATGTGGGTGTGTGCGTGTGGGTATGTTGGCATGCGGATAGTCATATGTGTGTAAGTTTGTTTGATAAGATGCGTGCGTGAGTGTGTGTGGGTGTGGGTGTGTGTGTGTGCGTGTTTATGTTAATGCATCTGCGTTTGAGCTCTGTGTGCGTATATGCGCACACACCTATGTTGCTTCATAGTGTCACATATATGATTTATCATTTTTGTGCCCTATAAGTATATAGGTCTCTGAGTCGCTGAACGTCCCCGTCTCTGATCCCCAGGGTAGTCCGCAGACGCGCGGAGCACTTACCACAGTTCCCCCGCTGTTTTCTGTGTGCCCATATATGTTCAGCATACGCGGTGGTGCAAAACTCTCAAAACTTATCAGACTTCAGAAAGTTGTTTACACTGCTTTTGGGATCGTAACTACGCAGCTGATTATGCTTTGAACTGCAGTCAAATTTTGACCATTTAACCAAAATTTGTTTTAAAAAAGAAAAAAAAGGTCAAAATCTCCATAAAAGGTCTAACATAGAAAAGCGTGGTATTAATAGCTCAATAGATGTCTGTGGATTCTGAAAGGCATTCCTCCCCCCCATCCTGATTATGACACTGTGTAAGCAGAGAGAGAGACAGGAGGAAAAACATATAAATATGGATGAGCATTTGACCGTTTAATGTCTACCTGCCTCACAGTTTATTGCACAGTAAAAAAGGAGGGAAATTTTTTTTTGCGGGCTACCAACTGAGGTGAATTTTCATTAATATTGACCTTATCGCCACTCGTTCCGGTATTATCTCCCGAGCCGGGCGGTGCGGCACCAAACGGGCACGGAAAATTGAAATCATTATTTATTTATTTATTTATTTAATATTATTCAAATTAGGCTTTTTACAAACGAAATGTCAAACGTATCATGTGTAATATTGACGGAATACAGGGCGAGGGACTCAGACTGCCACTGCAGTCTGTCTGCATCTACGCCTGCAAGCGCGCAACAATAATTTCAGCAACGTACGTGTGTTGTGTTTTGTACTGCACTAAATCACCTAGCATTGATTAGTCTTTTTTCTATGGACACCCTGCACGGCATTCCCAGAAGGAGAAGAATAAAGCCGGACGCGTACGAGCAGTGTAGGGTAATTTACTAAATTAATTATGACATAACGCTGTGCTTTAATCTCCAGTATGCCCCGTTGCTCGTACCCAGTAGAGCACTGTAATCAGTAAATCCCGTGCTTGTGGCCAGCGACCCAACACGCACAAGCCTGGCCACCCCCTGGCCATTAGTCACTTCATTGCCAACACAACGTCTTTATGTGCTCCTCAGTTAATGAAGAGACAGATGTCCTGTTGTACATCTTTTCCGGGTTTCAAAAGTGAACCTGTGTCATGTGATAACTTTTTGTTTCTATTATTCTGAAGATATTTTACAGTTCAACATGATAAGGGTTCCATAAATGGGTGGCCACCAATGAGGACCTGCTTATTATTATTATTATTATTATTATTATTATTATTACTATTATTATACCATTTGAGCAGTTAGGAAAACCTTTCAAAGCAAAGCATTTTAATGCCATTATTTTTAAAATGCTGTCCAGAAGAATATAGCAGTAGTGAAAAATGCAGGAGACTTTTTTTCTGGAACACATTGAACCCTACTGGGCTACTGTAGAAATTCAATTATTTACAGAAGATTAGTGCCACTGTTATTGACACTATGTCAAAGTAATGTATGTCAAGCATTCATTATGTTTAATGTAAGTATGCAACATATTTGAAACAGTCAATGTACAGTTCCGCACTGCTTCCGTACAAATATAAAACAGCTGAACTGAAGCATGGAGCATGACCATAATGTTTATATAAATCAGTAATGGCGGCTGAGACCATGACCACTGAAGAAAGATGATTCGTTTTCCAGACAGAAGCTTCAGATTATCGCGTGCCCTCACTCACGCTACCTGCGGTGTAGCCCGTAAAGGTAACGGGTAATGGGGCGGCAGTGTAGTATAATCGGTAAGGAGTTGGTCTTGTAACCTGAAGGTCTCAGGTTCGATTCCCCGCTAGTACACTGCCGTCGTACCCTTGAGCAAGGTACCTAACCTGCATTGCTCCAGTATATATATCCACCAAAGTTGTGTAAGTCGCTCTGGATAAGAGCGTCTGGCTAAATGCCTGTAATGTAATGTAATGCAATGCGGGTATGTGATCGGATTGGTCAGCGAATGGTCTGTCTCAGCGGCGAGCGGCAGCCAGTCCTTTCCCTCCGTGCGACGGTTTGCCTCGCGGCCGAAACCCGTCGTTCACGCTGAACCGTATGTGCAAATGTTTAGTGCCACGGTCTTCGGTTCCCGACACAACACAACACAATCACCGCCGCTGCCCTCTCCCACGTTAGCGTTCACCCGCGTCCCTTTTGAGCCCGTTAGCTGCTCTCCCTCACGTTAGCGTTCACCCGCATCCCATTTGAGCCCGTTAGCTGCTCTCTCTCACGTTAGCGTTCACCCGCATCCTATTTGAGCCCGTTAGCTGCTCTCCCTCACGTTAGCGTTCACCCGCATCCTATTTGAGCCCGTTAGCTGCTCTCCCTCACGTTAGCGTTCACCCGCATCCTATTTGAGCCCGTTAGCTGCTCTCTCTCACGTTAGCGTTCACCCGCATCCTATTTCAGCCCGTTAGCTGCTCTCTCTCACGTTAGCGTTCACCCGCATTCTATTTGAGCCCGTTAGCTGCTCTCTCACGTTAGCGTTCACCCGCATCCTATTTGAGCCCGTTAGCTGCTCTCTCTCACGTTAGCGTTCACCCGCATCCTATTTGAGCCCGTTAGCTGCTCTCTCTCACGTTAGCGTTCACCCGCGTCACTTTTGAGCCCGTTAGCTAGATGACGGTGGACAGTGCGTGCAGGTAAGAGGGCTGTCTCTGTCTCAGACATCCTCCCGTGGCACGTGAGAGTGCTCCGTGCCGCTGAGAAAGGGCTCGGTCGCGTGCCTGTTAGTTAGCGCTAGCGCACCCAGCGCTCAGCTGGAGTTCAGCACTGGGGGGGGGGGGCTGATGGTCACGGAATCAGAAGGACACATCAAACGATGGTGGAAATGCCAGGATGGGAGGCCATGATCGTAGTCCCTGATGGTGTGAGTCTCCAGTCCCTGGCTGCCAGGGCGAGGGTGGGCAGGCGGGCGGGCGGGGGGGAACCGGGCGGGGCATGGGATTGGGGTGACCCACCAGTGGGTAAGGCGAGGCGCGGGGTGACAAACGAACCCCTTCCAAACTCATCTTTCATCTCCTTTCTGGGACATTCAAATGGCCAAGCCCCTGATTTTCCTTCGTGGGGAAAATGTAGAATGTCTAAATTTAATGCGTTAAAAATAAAAAATAAAACAGTTTCCTTTGATAATCCTGCATCTGAGGTTTTTCATGTGCACGCAGGCCTGTCGGATTCGGGCCCTGGATTTAATCAGACAGCAGACAAGTGAGGAAGCTGCACACAGCACCGGCCCAGAGACGTGCGTAATGATGCATTTCATTTAAACTCCATCCGACTGCAAACGGAAACACAACTAAAAACGTCCACATGAAACCTGAATATAAACACAATATCAAACTGCACTGTCCAATACTGTCTGGAACATGTTTTTATTTTTAATACTGTACGCTAGGCTTTTTATCTATGAAATTATACTGTATTGTTTTACAAAATGGAAAACTGTACAATGTGCCATTTAACTGCAAATCATGTATATAGACAATATTTATATACTCGCATATATTGGTGGTGGGTAAGGTGAGTTCCCACTCATCACTGTAAAAGCACTTTGAGCGTTCGGTATATAAATGCAATGATTCATTCATTCATTCATTCACATACATACACACACGTGCACACGCACAGACACATTTTTTATTATTACTAAGCTGTTACTTTAGTCATTTTTGGAACAAACTTATCATTACTGACAGAAAAATCTAAAGCGAAAATATAAAAACAAGCCTGAGTTAATTCATTGACTTTCCGTGGTTATCACCTTCTCAAAACCAGCAGAGCAAATACTGCGAGACAGACCTGCTGAGAGAATGCTGTGTTTCATTCAGGGAACAGCATACCAAAACAGTACGCTTTGTTCAATAATAGCTGAGAAATTATGAAATTACTGTATCGTACAGTTAGGGAGAGGGGAAAAAATACATACGATATTTATATATTACTATATAGATTTTTTTGTTTAAAAATATTAATATGATCTATCACTCAATTTCTCAAGTTCCCACAAAAATAAATGACTATCTAAAAGGCTCTCGACCATATCTATTGACCCGAGGCGTTATTTACTGGACAAGCATGTTCTTCGATTTAAACTTATATTTAATCTTAAGATCATTCCCCAAGTTATGCTTACGCTTAAATTTATAAAAATAACTGAGAGCAAAAAAAAAAACCTAAAAAACAAAAACTAAAAAAAAAAAGTTGGTTACGCTGGTTTAAAGTGGCATATCTGCGTCTTACGCAACGGTGGTGTATAAATCTCACACGATATAGTGAACTTGCGTGAACGTGCTTTACCATTAGCCCTTCTTGTGAATGCGGCAGGTAAACAAAGTTACATTTCAGCGTTTCTTGCACTGTTCATTCCTAAAATTGCTCATCAATGAAGAGTTGCTCTTAAATTTCTAACACAGCTCATTTCTGGGGGTTCACCTTCCCTGCTCCACAGCCCTCACACGTCCAGTACCTACGCATAACCAGCAGGTAACAAAGTTAGGACTAGTGTTAACTTTAAAGATACGATCATATCCATGTCAAAGGCATATTTCATAAATAACTACTCTAGTCATGGTTTTCTGTGTAAGCCACCATTGAACATTTTATTGTGAATGTTTTGTAAACGAGGCCACTGATTACTACTTTTGTAGTAATAGACAAGCAAGCCTGAGTTAATGGGACGGCAATGTAGCATAGAGGGTAAGGCACTGGGCTTGTAACCAAAAGGTCATTCTGGATAAGAGCGTCTGCTAAATGCCTGTAATGTATTGTAATGTAATGTAGTAAGTCTATTTGGCACCTTGGCGTCATCTTTCTCACCAAGGCAACTAATTTGCGCCTTCGCCCTGGCAGCCAATGGCCGGAGAATCCTGTACGATTCCGCTGTCGTTCGATGTATCCTTCTGATTCCGTGACCATCCCCCCCCCCCCCCCAGCTGAGAGAGAGAGAACTCCAGCTGTGCGCCAGGAGCGCTAACACTAGCGCTAGCTAACAGGCACGCGACCGAGCCCTTTCTCAGCGGCACGGAGCACTCTGGCGTGCCACGGGAGAATGCCTGGGACAGAGACGGCCCTCTTACCTGCACGCACGTCCACCGTCTAGCTAACGGGCTCAAATGGGACGCGGGTGAACGCTAACGTGGGAGAGAGCAGCTAACGGGCTCAAAAGGCACGGGGGTGAAACGGCTAACGTGGGAGAGAGCAGCAGCGTTGACTGCGTTGTGTCGGGAACCGAAGACCGGGGCGTCGTTGCTATAAACATTCACACATACGGTTCAGCATGAACGATAACGGCAGCATTTCCTGAGGCATTCAGGGACTGTTAACTCTACATATGTACATGCTCACACACACACACACAGCACAAAGTGATAGAGTGCAGTCTTTTTGAGTACTCTTGGACTCAAGTGAAAGTTAAATGAACACCGTGTATTTGCTTACTTTAATTGCCATAGTGTTTGAATATTAACGTTTCATAACACAACCAATTTTGCTCTTAATCTTATAGCAGGGATCCCCGACCAAATTACATTATGCGCATTGGGAGCGATAACATCCATACCAATAGCACTCATTCATTACCTGTCATCATCATTCAAATGACTTGTCAATGCATTGTCTTGTGGCATAGAGATATCGGAACCTTTATCATCTGCTGGTCTGAAGTGCCTTGAACTGCTACTACTCAGTGTGTCATGGCAAATAAATTAATTGATTTTCACGCTGGCTTTGGCTGGAAGGCAGCTGTTAACCTGACTCAGACGCTGAGGGGATAGCAGGCCTCGATATGAAATAAAAAGATACAGCTCTCCTGTTCCGCCATAGGGACTAAAGCATTGCTATACAGCTACGCTTCAAAACTCGGAATCAAACGGACTTCAATACCGCGCCTTTCATCGATGGGCCCGAAGGAGCTTTTAAACAGTAATGAGGGAGTTCTGTTCCTCGACCTGCGAGCAGCACCCACTTGACAGGGCGCAGTAGCGCCTCTTACACCATCTCTACAGGCCGAGAGGCGCAGATTAAACCAGCCAAACACCCCCCAGGTGTGGAGTAGAGGGTCAGTTGGAGGGGTCGGGCTGTGGATTTGGCCGGAGCGCCCAGGGGTTAACCGTTTCGGGTCCTCGTGATAAGTGCCACTGGAACAGCGAATGACCGCGGTGAGTCGAGACCTGGGTTTAGCGTCTCATCCAAAATGGAGGGGGTTCCTTTGTGCCAGCAGTAATCCCACCCGCTCAGGAGGACTCACAGCTCATTACTGACCAAACATGGGCCCCCCCCTGCTTGGATTCTGCCATTTGGCATGAAGACAGCAATGGGCGGTTCAGCTGATGCCTGATTGGTCCCCCTCCCTTTCAAGGGCATCAAATGGAATTTTAAAAATAGTTCTTTTTTTATTAAAAGGCAAAACACTGTTGGAATACTGATAAATTTCTCTTTATAAACAAATTTGATGAAGAATATGCTTTTGGTTTTTATTTTTGTTTTTATGTTTTTCTAAATTCTAAAATCAGCATTCTAGAACTCCACTGCATTCAATAACCAGCAGTGATTGTGATTGTGACATCAGCATTAGAGGGTTCGGTTAAGTACATTCTAATAACATATGTGTGATTGTAATGGGTTAAACTTCTCTGTCTGTACTCTCTGAATGACAAGCCACAACGCAAAGAAGTGAATGCTGTTGGTGGGACAGGGGTACAGAATTGCCACGGGGTCTCAGCTTCTCTGTCTCAGCTCTCAAGTTTTACTTTCCCCAAATGTCACTGGCATTGCGGACAAATCACTGCTATGTACGTCAGGATTTCTGATTGCGATAAGCACTGTTAAGAAATAAAACCTGAAAACATTATGTATACATAAATTATGTCTAATAAGTTTTGCAGAGTGGTAAAAATAGGTAAAAATTTTTTATATTATTTTTCCTCATAGATTCTCAAATGTTTTCTTTAATTTTACACAGCAGCAAAGCATGAAAAGTCTATACTAGAAGCTGTTAATTACAGGGAGGCGATACAAAAATATATTCACCTACATGTTTTTGTTCTCTGCACTCCTAGTGAAAAGTAACAGAAACAAATATGCCCAGAAAACAGAGTTTGAAATAACTGTTTCACCACAAAATCTTTGCGCTTTGGTGTGTGTGGTTCATGTGATATTCAGCAGGCATTCGGTGTTAACTCGAGCGCTTTGAAAATCCATTACGTCTGTATACCAATATTTTGACATACCCTGATGCCCCCCCCCCCACCCCCCCCCGCCCCACCATGCCTCTCAAAACCAAACAGTGAGTTTAAAAAAAAAAAAAAAAAAGAAAAGAAAACCTAGAGCAGATTCGCATTTTCCCCGGAGAAGGGAAATAATTCAAGTACATGATGTATGATATCCCCGTCGTTCGTACGGGGGGAGGGGGGTGGGGGGCGGGGGGGAGCGATGTCGGCGGCGGGGCAGGTTCGCACGGTAATTGGGCTCCGCCATCCAGAGTTCAAGGAGGGTTACGCGCAATTTCCTCCCCACCCCTCACCCCCTCACCTCCCCCACCACCCCCGCTCGCTCGCTAGCTGGAGGTAAAGCCTCGCGCCTGCCGGAATTTTTGCATTTCGGCGGCCCGCGGCACGTTCAGCCAGGAGACCCCCGAGCGTTCTGCTCGCCCCTCCGATTCATAAAAAGCTGCTTAAAAGGCGCGCGCGGAGAACGCACCGCGGATAACGAGCCGTTTGGAAGTGCGGCGTTTTCTGGAGCGCGTTATAAAAAACTATTTACAAAAAAGAATCGCAGCCTTTTAGGAAATCCTATTACTAATGCTGCTCACTGAGGTGCGTATCGATCGCTATTCCCCCGCTCGCAAACATTGCTCATATCATTAGAAGTTGGATAAGAGCGGCTAATAAACAAGCAAATAATGACAATTACTCGTAACAGCCTTTGGGCAATTAAATAATGTAGGAGCAATGTATTAATGTATTCTTTGTGAGGTTTCAGGCTTGCTTTGTTAACACGATGGTTTTTGCATTTTTCCAAGCAGACACACTTACGTATTGTTTCCAAATACTGGGGAAAAAAATGAATGTAGCTCCTGTTCACGTGTAAGTTCAAGTGTCTGATGATAGAAATTCTAGAGTTGTACTGAGATGACATGCAGAAGGGTCTTAGATTTTAAGTTGCTGGTAGGAATTCAAATAAACACTGAGAGTAACATGGAGCTAAGCAGCATGAATTGGCAACACAGGGATATAACTTCTTTAAAACATGTAGCAGGGTTTAAAAGAACAAAAATATCCTAGATAAAACTGGGATTCTTATGCTATGTAGCGGAAAACATAGGTGCTTATATCCACCGGCAGGACGAAACAGACCGTGCGTCCTGCGAAAGTGGACTCCAGGTTATAGCCAGGAAACAACACAGCCATAGTTTAAAACTCAGCCATAATTTCAATCTTGGCCATAGTTTTAATCTGTGTTTATTGGGCCCTGCCTAAACTGAAGGAGGGTGCATTTACTGACTGATCCACTTGAGAGTCATCTCTGTTGTTTCATAACGTCACCAGCAATCCCAGGAAACTCATTTAAGATTGTGCTTCATCCCCTGACTACCCCGGCACGGGTTGGTTGGTTGGATGTCCAGACAGTGTACCGTGTCACCCAAGGGTCCATTCATATGTGAAATGGCGGTCTTGTTAGCAGGGAGTTTTTTGGGGGGGAGTTCGGTGCAATAAATCAATGCAGGCAGCTCTCACCTTGCTCCAGAGCTGGGGTTGGATTGGGGGGTGGTGTGGCATAGGCCGGACGGGCCCCCCCAGGGACACTCACCTGTCTGCAGTGGCAGGCGATGGGGCAGCTCCATCCACTCCCTCTGCTGGGAGATGGGGGGATGGGGAAGGGGGGGGTGGGCAGGAAGTTCTAATCTAACCACAGAAGAAGAGTAACAGTTCATTATAAGGCCTGGGAGAGACCTGTCTACCCTGTCCTCCCACAGCACTGGGGATTATGTGTGTTTTTTTGTGTGTAAATGGCAGGGGACGTCTTCCCCTCATATTTTAAAGTACGGTTCGCCTTTAGGTCAGCTTACCCGGCTCTGCATTTTGTTTTATCGGCACAATGATTAATTTTCACTGTCACAGGTGAACACGGAGTACATTATTTTACATCATACAGCAATACTGTACGGGATAAGTATACAAGTTTGCATTTGCATAAAAACTTAAACTAGTGATAAGGAGCTCACACTAACACAATAAATGGTATGAATATAGCTACTATATATATATATGCTTGGAAAATAATAACACATAAGTTGACTTTTTTCTTTTTTTAGTTGTTTCCAAAATTAACTTTGGCAAAACCTGAGGCATATTTCATTATTAGGCCTTTATCATTTTGCACCAGAAAATATATGAAAATAGTACTGCAGACTAATTTCAGTCAATGTTTTTCCCTTTAATTTGTTTAGCTTTTTCCTGGAAGGCAATATGCTTTCTTATTTTTCCAGTTGGTTTTGTGTTCTTATACGTAATGTTCTTCCTTTTAACAGATCCAGTGGGAAAGAAATATGTGAAAATTAGAATAGCCATAAAACCCTATAAGGAACCATCGCATTTCTCTACTGCCCAACAGGAGCGTATGGCTTCTGTGTACTAAATCACGGTGCTTCAAATATGCAAAGAGAAAAACACTTAAAACTTTGCTCTGGAGTTACACTCTGTGTAGCTTCTAACAACTTACAATGCATATGTAAATCACACATCAGCGTGACATAATGACTACATAACACATTCGCGAAGTGTTTATAATGCATAATACCTCATGCTGCATACCTATCGTCGGTTATGCAGACGCTGAATCCAGTCGATAATGTCACATGACAGTGTAGCTGAGGCAAATGAAGCAGGTGGCAGCATCATACCGTAAACACTCATGAACCCCTTTCCTAAGGCCACACGCTTCGTTAAAGCCGCTGCTCAGCCTCTGTTGTTTATTTTTCATCTCACATACGCCATTGTATCGGAGGCAGGAGGTGCGGTGGGGCCTCACCGGTCGTCACGGAAACAATGAGATTTGATTCGCCCGCTGGGCTAGAAGATCAAGGTCCGCGGCTGAGGAAAAGCTAATCGCAGCCTCGCCGCTTCTCCAGGGGATGACATCACGTTCCGTAGCGGAACGTTCACATGCTAACTCGGTGTCCCTAAAAGCCTTACTGCTACGTTCCCCCCTGCCTCCCCTGCCCCCTCTCCCCCCCAATTCCCACGGCAACCTCAAGCTGACTGACGGACATTATTCGCGTTATCGGAGTCACAGGCAGCGGCGTAACAGAGGTAGGTCTTTCAAACGCTTTCCCCCGCCGTAGCACAAAAAGAGAGAAAGATTAGCCCCCTCTGAACTGAGCAGATCCAAGTCCCCCCACACACAGCCAGAGGAGAAGTCTGTAGCGGATATTCTCGCGCTAACTCACGTCCGTCACACTATCAGCGGGATTCAATCAAACACATTTTGTCTGCTTGAGAGCCCCCGCAATTCAATCAAACCAAAACAAACTTCCCAGATTAATCTGGTGCCACTTCTCCGTTTGCCCTGCTTTCCACCATGACGATGACAGTCCAGCCATAAATTAGTTATGGTGATTGCACTGGGTTCACATTTTTAGACACTATTAAGTTTACCTTGTGCTACATCTTGGTCACACATCAGCATACTACTCACTTCACTGCTTATATCTTCATAGCACAGCTTTAGGAAGAGGATTTAGGAAGAAGATTTATATTTTAAATAAAAAGTAAAGTGGTTCATTAATTAAGCAATTATAACAAACTTATAACACAAATACATGTATACTCACTGTATATAACACAAATCTGTCCTTCACCAAAAGTACCAAAACATTTGGGACAACTACTTTTATGTTCATTATGAATGTCAGGCTGATGTTTAAATCTACCACCCTTTAAAGACACTAAGGTTTCCATTTGGTTTCCATTGTTACTACCTGCGCAGTTTATAAAAATGGTTTTCATTACCCCTGAAACTACACTGCAATGCTACCTGAGTTAACCAGGCATGAGCCACAGTACTTGTATGTACGACATCCGCAAAATGTTCACCTAATTACAGCAATCATTATTCAGCACATCAGAATACAGGCTGCCACCCAAAGGTATTAACCGGGGTGGCATTCTCAAACCTAATTTAATTTTAATGTTCTCCTCTTTGCAGTTGAAATAGCTTTCACTCTGAACACCGCACTCACTTCCTGTCAACCGATCGATGTTTGTGTCCCAACCGGTCCTTCATAAATAATGTTCTTCGTGTCCCAGATGCTAGAGAATAAAGCGGGGGAAATGACTATACATTATTTAAATGTTTCACTTCTAAAATTTTGTATAAATTAAGTAATATCTATGCACTGAATAATTCTTAAACTTCTTTCTTTGATAATCATATTCGCTTCATTAAAGCGACAGTGAGCCCCATTTCAACCCTTATCCTCCAGACATCACTGCCGGCACTTTAATATCAACAATTATTAGATAAACAGCACAGGTTTGCAACAAACAATATATCACTGCCAGCACAGGTCAGTATTATTACGCAGGTAAAGCCAACGTCAAAGTGTGAATGCACCAACAACACACCATTTGGAGACAGACATTTTGTTTTTATCATTTAAAAACCATTTAAAATACATCCGCATACAAATTATAATACTTTTTAAAATGTAAAATATTGTTGGGAAACATTTTAAGCAGGCCAGTGTATATGTGGTTTATGTACGGCAGTTGTCTTTGCAACAGCTAAATGAATCCATTTCATCTTCACAAAGACTGACTATCAGTCGCAATAAAACAGTTATAACTGTCTTATAAAGCGCTTATTAAGCTGCCAAAAATGGCATTTCATACACAGTGCCTCTAGCAATGTCATGTGACATTGTTGGCTAGATTCATTGCCTTGCCTGTTCATCACATTATGGCACTCCGTAACGGACGGAGTGTAGCACAGTGGGTAAGGAACTGGGCTTGTAACCGAAAGGTCGCAGGTTCGATTCCCGGGTAAGGACACTGCCGTTGTACCCTTGAGCAAGGTACTTAACCGGAATTGCTTCAGTATATATCCAGCTGTATAAATGGATACAATGTAAAATGCTACGTAAAAAAGTTGTGTAAGTCGCTCTGGATAAGAGCGTCTGCTAAATGCTTGTAATGTAATGTAAGGCATTTAGCTTTATGAAACACAGCTTCATGCATGCTGTATGCAGTAGTTAGGTCTTGCGGATGTATGACTTACATATGTTTAATGCAGGTTTTATGCAGTGAACTTAATTCTCTCTGCAATTTAAAAAAATTAAAAAAAAACATTTTATTGAACCATGATATTCAAAATGTCTCATCCAAATCTGATACCAAGAAATTAATAAATTGTCTGTGTCAGTCAGTTGCAGATGGTGAGCACTCTCACTGAGCTAGTAATTCTTCCATCCTTGCCACACAAATACACGCCACGTTGAATGCAATTACTCTCTTCACTCCTTTGAGTCTGCGTTGTTATACTTACAATATTTATCATGCCCTGGTTCTTCAAATGAGAGAGTCTTCATTAGGTCTTTTTGGGGGAGAACCATTTTCTTCAGACACTTCCCTACGTCCCCCATTTTGTACTACAGGGCTATTATAGTGTAATTCTGCCTGGTTAGTACAGCCTGCTTTGGTACTACCGTGCTATTACAGTGGAATGCTGAATGGTTAGTACAGCCTGCTTTGGTACTACAGAGCTATTGGCCTGACCCCTAGGGCAGGCAGCGTGTCTGCTCCCTTCCCCCTGTAGCGGGACAGGATAAGATTAATCACGCCCCTCTGCCCCCAATGACAGGAACTGCCCCAATCTGACGCTTCGCTCGCCGGACAGCGCTGGCCATGTCTGAATGGCAAAGCTACACACATCGCCGACTTTGCTGTTCCTAGTACATCACTCGCTCTGGATTTCGACCCACGCTTGTGCTTAATTTTGACATGGATATAAGTGCAAAGTTCAGCCAGGTCAGAAACCGCTGTATTTTAAGCCAAACTTTAGGTCAGATGCTGTTTGAATCCAGGCTTCATTTTCAGGTATAAAAAAAGCCTAACAGCAAAAAGCAGTTTTTTGGTTCGTTTGAATCTGGAACTTTGAGTCTATTATACATGGTAAAGTAAGCCTCCCTGACAGAGTGGACGCATCGCTCCAATTTAACTGTTAATGTTATTCTTCCACAGCAGCAGGGTCTCCTCATTTAGACAAACACTGTGGCAATCAAATAACTCCCAAATGCTTCACAAAGGAGCGCTTCCAAGTAAGCGCTGAATATGCGTCTCCGGAGTTTTCCCCGCGATGTCACCCGAGCGCTCGCCGACTCCGGCTGCTTACGGTTCGAGGCGCGCCGCATCTCGGGGTTCTGGCGGTGAAATAACGTGTTTTACGCTCGGTAATCTGCAGATAAATCACGGCCGTGTAATACAATGAAGAGCGGGTAAAGGTAGGGAGAGGGTAGTGCAGGCGGCGGACACGCCTCATGGATTATAAACACGTTTTTATGTGGCGATATTAATGTTCCAAACACGCCGCTCGTTCATTTTAAAGACACAAAAGCGATTTATAATGCATGGGCCGCGGATTCGCTTAGAGCAGGGGGTTTGGGTTGGGGGGGGGGTGTCGGGGGGGGGGAGGAGGAGCGAATATGAATCTGAAAAATAAATAAATAAATAAATAAATAAATCTTCATATAGTCTGTTACACATTATTACATCAGCGGAGGTGCCCAGTGCTTTCAGTTGTGGCGCACGCCATTCGAGAAATTGCAAAAAACTCACACTCTGGTGATTTATTAGCAACGGAACTTAACCCATGGGCTTAAAACCCAGCTTTCCGAGCCGTTCTCAGTCGACTTAACACAACAACAACAACAACAGCAACAAAAATTACATTAGAAATCGCTGTCATTTTCATCTGGGGTTTTATAACGACGTAGCTGAATATTTTATAACGTGTCATTTGCAAATATCAGTGCTTCCTGTAGTTGAAACTGATAATACACAAACCTCCGCTTGAGCCATCGTGTAATTTATTTTTTCATGCCGGTAGTGATTCATCCAGTGGCACATGTCGTTGTCGAAAATTGAAAAACCACACTTTAAAGATTTATTAGCAGCATAAAATAATGCAACCAGCAGATTTGAAATTGAAATTCCCTGCCGTACACAGTTGACTCAACACACTGATAACAAGCTGGAGCGAGCAGTGCGTTTTACATCCAAATTTAGCCCAAAAAAAATAAACACTTTGAATTTGAAACCGAAACAAGCAAATTCTTAGCAAAAAGCATCTCCAGTGGCAGAGATCAAACCCCAAAGAGTGTTTAGCATGACATACTGTACAAATAATTTTTAATTATGCCATGCGCGGGCTATTAAATAGGCCACTCAAATTAAACATTTTCATTGGGGGGGTCATTTTTTAAATACACGTTTCAAGTAATTTAAAAAAACTGAAATTCATTTTAAGCCCCAATATAATGTATTAAATGGTGATCTAATGAGAATCTCAAAAAAAAAAAATTAATTGGTAAAAAGTACTCATAGCACTGGAATACTGTATGAAAGGTTCTCTTTAAGGTTCCGTATTCTGGCAATCATGGTGTGAGGTTGTTTTCTGCTTTTCACACTCTGAGAGAGCTGGGTGTCAGTCCACATCTGCAGAGCGTTATTGTCCAGTGCGCCGTTTGTCTGTCTGTGTGTAACCAGACACAACAAGCAACATGTCAGAACTTCCTTGTCACAAACGCAGTGGCTGATGGGATACATCATTCCGTGTCTTCAGCGTCTGCGCTTTTTGTCTTATTTATTTCTGGCAAGCGGCAGCCCCGCCCAAAACACCTCATCCGCTGACACAGTTCAGCGCCTGCCCTGATTGCTGGCGGAGCACTGAATCCGTTCGAACACAACATCAAAATTAACTTATCGCGGTTCGTCTCGACAATCTATTATCAGCAAACCCAGGGCTGTGTTATGACATGTTGGAGCTCCGAGATTAATTCGGAGTTGTGCTGTAATAGAAAACTCATAATAAAAGGGGCTTGTAAGTGTCATTCTTGCGCGACAGTAAACAGTGACCCCCCAGCAGCGGCGACAATAAGAAAATGTGCCCGCCCGTTATTTTTCATTCCGCAAATGAGCGGGAAGATGTGTTTACGTTTCATCTGAGAACAGCTCCCCAGGTACATACTGAAAGGCATTGAGCATTGGGCCTGGGAAAACAAAAAAAGGAATATTTTTAAGGAACTTTGTTTAAAATGATCAATTTCGTGAATTATATTAAAAAAATGAACAAATACATAGAAGCACAAATTATTACAGGATGTCCTCTAATACATCTGCCACTAGGGACTTAACAGAAAGAAAAAAAAAACCTTTCTGTTATCTTCACACGTTTGTCCCCTCCTCTCCATTTACGACCCGGCCTGTAATATGATAAATGCAGAGGAGAAACACTCAGCTGAAGGGTCCGCTTTTGTCTAAATGGCTGCTCTGTGGGCAAGGTGAGTTTCTGTCATCAGCTGTTGGCTGCGAAGTCACTTCCATTCAAAGCGCTGGGTTGCTAAGATAAAGCCCTGTGGCTTGCATAGTACTACACCAGTGTGGGTACTACAGAGAGCGGTGCTTTGGTCTAAAGCTCCCAACGCCGTATCAGTACGATCTGCAGAGCGGAGCCTGTGGTGTCGGCTTCCTTCCAGCTTTTTTTTCTCCTCCGCTTGCTTTAGAAAAGTCGCCAACTGCATAATTTTTTGAAAATCTTTTTTTTTGTGCGAATACGTTTGTGAAGAGGGCCGGTTTGAAATTATCTGCCTCCCCAGCTCCCACCTCTCGCCGTCCCTCGCGGCGCCAGGCGCCCGTCGGCATGCCAACTCCACCCCCCAGAACCCCCCTCTCCCCCCAAACCCCCCTTTTGTTTGATGATGGAAAACCGGCAATGTGTTAGCGGGTCCTGCCGTGAGCGTGCTCAGGTCAGGTCGCTGGATCCTCCACTCCTGACGTCAGGAGCTGCTATCCCCCCCCTCCCCCCCCCCCACCCTCCACCCCGTCTATAAATAGACCCACATTCCTCAACACAAATGTGGTTTGTGGGGAAATTTTTTATTTTTTTAAAAAACCATGGGGTCTCTCTGGGGTCCCACTGGGGTCCCCCTGGGGTCCCATTGGTCTCCCTCTCTGAGGCAGTCCGCCCGGCTTCGGCCCGTTTCCCCCCGGGGGGAGACACCCCCACAGCTCACTCCCCAGACAAAATTACCGGCCCCCTGATGGAGAATCCGAGCCGATACCTGAGTTCGGGTAAACTGAGCGCGCTCAGAACACTCGCGCTCCTGCAGACCATCAGAGCCCTTAGAATGCGCTCCCAGAGGTCCTGCAGATGATATCCGGCATCCTTGTAATGGTCGCACCTTCAGATTACGGTTCAATTGGTGGGGGGAAATGTCCGGGATTCGCTCTACGTCTCTCCTTATCTTTGACTTGCAAATAATTGCAAGTGTTTGTCGTCCCCTGCCCGCTCAGAGCAGGCGAACTACGCACACGCTCTTGCGTTGTTTAAAAAAAAACAAAAAAAAACATTTTTTATAAATAAAAAAAACTCCTTTACATACAGATTAAAATTCTTTGAGTGTAAAAGTTGTGGACACACAATATCATTAAAAAAGATAAATTGCCTTGTGGTGAAATTTAAAAGCATGTGCCTCGGAGAAATGGCAGACAGGTAGAGGCAAGTGTGGTATTAAAACGAAACGTCGGCTGCGTCAGACCATTATAACGATGTTGATTTGTTTGGCTGCGATTATTTTCCCCCATTTCTGTTTCTCCATGCTGTGCTCTTTCCATCACTCCAGTTTAAATATGAATCTCCGTTGGTTCTGGAAACGCGTCGGGAGGTGAATGAAAAGTTATTAAGTAGCAGCAGAAATTATTACTGCGCTGTTTCTTGTCATTATCGGCACTCATCTTGCGTCTCAAAGCTGGTTGTAAAGATATTGGTGTAAAAAAGTATCACGCGCAGTGGTTAAATATTAAGCCTCCTTCCAGTCGGATACACAGTTTTATTAAAATGGATGGATAAGACGGAAATATGAAACTCGCAGGCTAGGTCGTGTCTGCTCTTGCGTAGCCTTTTCACAAAGTCGTCGTATCAGGTTGATACAAAGTTGATCTTCTGCGTTTGCGATGTCCGTAACTTACGGAAGGCATTGAAAAGTAAAAAATGCTGCATTAACGCATGTAAATATAAAGATAAATGTAAAAACAATGTGTAAATTGACACTTTCACACATTTCTAAAATAAAAACAATATGAATAGCTCAGCATACGACGCTGCTATTGATATGGTTTATTCCACAGCACATTTTGACAGGTACTGCAAATGCGGTCCTCACCTTGAACATCACAAAAGTGCATACACTGAAGGTTTAGTTTTCTAATGCTGCGTATGTAAGCATGAAATGTCTGTAGCATAGCACACCGTGTGGCCTACATGCACATTCGGCTCGGAATCAAGCAGTGCGCAGCACTCTTCATCCTGACGCATTAGAATCATCCACAAGCCAATCGCAGGGTGACCTATATCTATAAAAAATACTGTAAAGTAAAAATAAAAAAATTAAAAATAAACTACTTACACATTCATAGAAAGGAGAGATTGCATGATTATGCGAAAGCAGTTCCTGGCGTCTGCAGTGTGAAACACATTGGTGCCCACGGGCAGCCTCCTGAACAGGACAGCCAGCCTATGCCCGGGACATTACCTACAGTCCATCTCTTTTTAATGCTCATCATGAAGCCGAGAGGCAGGGGCAGCTAATTAGTCTCTGGCATGACTGAGCCATGAGCTGCAGCCATGATTATAAGAGCAAGAGCTGTAACCACCGTAATCACATGGGGCTGGAAAAATGGTCATATATATCCTCTGAAAATCCCCCCCCCCCTCCCCCGCCCCTCCCTCAGAACCAAGCGCGAGTTACAGAGAGAAGGGAACATAACAGCACTTCTGTGTGAACACAGCAGGTGAGAGCGAGAGCACATTAATGCAAGACAGGATGAAGGCCTGTGGTATCAGGCTTCCCCAAATATGCTGTGACTTCCCAAACACTGCTGGGAAACACCCCCTCATGTGACAAATTATAGATTACTCCATCACTTGTTTTTTTTTTTTTTTTTTTTTTTTTTACAGAAATCATTGTTTTTGATTACTTATGGCAAGGCAGAGTTGTCTGGCACATCTAAGGCGAGAGAATGCATTGATGTGGAAGGACACGATGTGCGGCTTCTCACATCCAAAACCGAATTCAATCCCGCAGGAATGTCTGTGTGTGTGGGTTCATCAGATCTGTGCGGTGTTATTTCTTCTGTGAAGCATTGTGTTTCGTGTTTTGGTGTGTTGTGTGTGTGTGTGTGTGTGTGCGTGTGTGTGTGTGTGAGTGGGTGTGCATGTGTGTGTTTGTGTATGCGTGTGTGTGCGCGTGTGTGTGCAGCATGTGAGTGTGTGTGCATGTGTGTGTCTGTGCGTGTGTGTCTGTGTATGTGTGTGTTTGTGCATTGTGTGTATGTATGCGTGTGTGTGCGCATGTGCATGTGTGTGCAGCATGTGAGTGTGTGTGCATGTGTGTGTCTGTGCGTGCCTGCGCACATGCACATGTATGCATTTGCGAGCTGAGGGAACAAGCACATGTGGTCATGGTGTGTGTGCGTGCATGCGTGTGCACATATATGCATTTGTGTGTTGAGGGTACTGGAGTTTTAAAACAGAACTACAGAGCAGCAGCGTAGAATGGCGTCCCAAACATCAAGATTTTTTTTTTTTTTAATTGGGGAAAGGATAATTGCTGCGGGGAAGCAAATCTCACCAGTAACACGTCTTTTGTTCGGCCGACAATTTGGGGAATTTTTAACCAGATGGCACTCGCCCTTGTTCAGTTTCGCCTTTTGAAAAGTACGAAGCTTCTATATGTTCCTCCAATAAGAGTCAGCGCTGAAAAGCCTTTGATGTAATACCTAATTAGAATGCAAGGCTGCTTTTTTTCCCCCCTCCATTAATAGTCCGCACGCCGTACCGAACAGCGTTTCCGATACGCGCGCAAGGTTTACCCCCCCCCCCACCCCACCCCGCGTTTGTTTGTTTCTGTAATTATTTCTATTCACAGATGAATAATTGCACACCTTAGTCTGAGGGCCCTGTGTTCCCCCCTCCTGTACAGAATAAATAAGGCCGAGCCGTGGAAGAGACGACCGGCGCTTCGTTAGGAGGACTAAGGGGTGAGAGGTGGAGGACTGTTCACAGGCCTCACACTGCCTTTTACCCACACTGCTGTTTCCCATGGTCTTTCAAATCAATACGATAGGCACAGACACTAATTAAGAGACAATTACAGTGTATGGTGCTATTCATTAGTAGATCGGAAGATAGTTCATGTTAGTACTGTGACCTCATATACTCTACATATATATGTTAAACAGTATAGCATAGTACACTTATTACATACATCTGTACGGAACTAATGTTGGTGACCTATGATATTCAGGTATATGTTGTGGTTTGTTCTTCCTGTTTTTTTTTCCCTTGCACAACACACGCATGAACCTTTGTGGTTCTTTATATGAACCTTGAACCTTGTAGCTCACAGGTATACAATATGATTATTGCAAGCAATTACCTTCACCAACACTGTTCTTCTATAAGGCATGGACACTATCTCCAACAGCGATCATATTTCACAACATGCAAGATTTAATTTTGTACAGTAACTCTATTAAATATTTCATTTTTTAAATATTATATCTAATACCTTGCAATTTATTCTGGACCAGCTTAAGATCAGCTGACTGATTGATATCATCACTAAATTAGTGATCTAATAGAGCAATATTTTATCAGGAACATTACCCACATTATAACTGCATTACCACCTTTTACATAAGTCCTTAAGCACACATGTTGCATGCATGAGACGTATTGTGTAGCACAGGCTGCTATTTAAAACCTTCAACCCTGATTCTGTGTTAAGGTCAGTCATTAGTATCATTCCCTTCATAGCAAATTACCTATCAGTGAAACTTTCACTTTTTCCAGAGTTTCAATGAGCTGCATAATGCATGTTATCTTAATTCATGGTGTTTTTTTTTCACGAATGTCCTTATAATAATAGTACCTGACTTGGCAATCAGATCATTATGATTACAAAAATTGCATATTAATTTGAGCCACAAATATTCCAAGCCTTTAAATGCCACCCTTGCAATTTTGTAGGTTGTAAAGATGCCTCAAAAGATAGCAGGTAGAGCCATTTCCAATCTCCCCACAGAGATAACCAGGAACAGGTTTCTGGGTTACCAATTCCCCAAGGTCTACACAGAAACACATATTTTATATAACGTATTTGTCAGCATTATTCCAAATAACTGCTTCCCCAAGAAATCATCATCCATTGCTGTGACTTTGAAACACGTGCAGTGCATTTTGGGGTATCACGCCCATTAGTTGGTTTCCAGGGTAAATTACTCTATTCATGGCATTGTTCTTGGGCGAGGGAAAAAAAAAAAAAAAGTGAGAGAAATTTGCCGCTCTGCACTCCATACTTCTAGCGTTGTAATCAAACAATTCATGTGTGGTTAAAGTGAATATTCTCAGCTTTCATTAGAGAGTATTTTGATACATTTTGGTTTGACCATGTAGAAATAACAACACTTTTTTATACAACCCATCCCCTCCATACCCCCCTCGCCCCCCCCCCCCGTGTCACCCCCAATTTCAGGGAGTTATAATGTTCTTCAGTCATAAACTGTACAGTTCTCACATTACATTTATTTGGCAGACACTTTCGTCAAAAGCGATGTAGAATAAGTGCCTCACTGGAACGGAAGGTCATTGGAGCTCTTCCTACCAGGCCCTTTGTGATTTTGTGACTATGACTGTTTTCTTTTCATATTTCTCGCCCTCATAATGGCTTCCTTGACTTTCATTGGGGGTGGCACGGTGCAGTGGGCAGGCCTGTTTCTCGTGCGTTGTGAGTTTGCGTGTTCCCCCCCGTGTCCGCGTGGGTTTCCCCCGGGTACTCCGGTTTCCCCCCACGGTCCAAAGACATGCAGGTTAGATTAACTGGAGAGTCTAAACTGCATGCATGAGTGCATGCGCGACTGGTCTATGATGCACTGGCATCGGGTCCAGGGTGTATTCCAGCTTCTTGCCCAATGCATGCTGGGATAGGCTCCAGCACCGCCCAGAACTCTGACCAGGATAGATAAGCAGGTTAGATAATGGATGAATAGACTTTCATTGGCACAACTCTGGTCCTTATGCTGACAAACACCAATGACAGACTCCAAAGGAAATTAAAAGCCTAGAATCAAGACTACATACTGAAAGCTCTCCCACACCTTTGCAATTGAACACACCTGACCAATCAGAAAGACCTGTGATGCCATTTGTCCCAAACATTATGGCACCCTGAAATGGGCGGGCTATGTATAAAAAGTTATTTCTACATGATGAAAACAAAATGCATTAAAACACTTTAATAAATAGAGATACAAAGATAAATCAAGAAAAAAATATGGCTTTGTCCTAAACATTATGGCACCCACTGTATGTGTGTGTATATATATATATATATATATATATATATATATATATATATATATACTCTGACCTTTTTTTCAGACTGGCAGCATGTACTGATAAAAATGCCAGGATATTGCACAATTCCATTATTCAGGCGTCCAAAAAAAAAAATGATTGTGACTCTAGTGGCATTCATATTTCCGTCAGTTCAAAAAGATTCCGTACAACGACAAAGACATGACAGCTCGCCTTTTGCGAACTGAACTTTTTGGGAGGCGGTGGGGAAAAAAAAAAAAAAAGTATAAAAAAAATCAAAACTCTTTTTTCGTCTCCGCGGCGACCGGCAGGAAATAGTGTGTGGATATTAAAATGATTCCTTCAGGCATTCTGACTCTGGTTCAAGCCCGGTCCTGGGTAATGAAATACTCGGAGCCAGCCGGTAGCACTTTAAAGTTCAAAGCATCCGGCGAGTCTGATCATTAAACGGGTGTTACTGAGCGCCGGCGTTGGGGCTGGGGGCCCGCACGCTCCCACACCCCGCCGCCCGCAAAATGAGTTATTTAGACATCAATTCTTACAGGGGTTTAACAGAAAGATTATTTAAAGAATGAGTAACTTTCTCGGAGAATCTCTGAGATCCCGCGTAGACATGGAGACAGTTCCCAACTCTATTTTTGAGAGAATGGGGGTGAGGGCGGGGGGGAGGAGAGTAACTTATATTTTTTCTTTGACAATGCTGTCAAGTGTCTAAAGAGTTTGACACATTGTGCCGCGCAGTCCAAGGTTGTGGGCACTGTGCTTAACGTCTGTGCCGGTGGTACAGACGGGTGATATTTCACCAGGGTCTCAAGAGGAATGCTGGCCCTCTCGCTCTCAGTAACGCAGGCCTGTTTTTTTGAGTGACACTTCGTTCCTCTGCAAGGCGGTCGGGGGGGGGGGGGGTCCCGGGCCGGCCTCGATTTCTGACACGCCGTCCCTGCCAACGGCCCCCCTGCGAGCGGGGAGAACAGGAAACTGCATTCCGGGCTCCCCCCGCAAAAAACCAACAGGCGAATGAACGGGCTCTAGCCCTGCAGGGGAACGCTCTGAGCCCCCTCAGTGGACGAAACATTCGCCCCCTTCAACAAACGGGGCACTGTTTCCATTATCGCCTCCCAGGAAGTTTTATGACTGGCCGTCAAGCGAAACCTTCTCCTGGAACTCTCCATGAGCGGTCGAGCACGCCCAGAGTGGAATACTTTAACCTATGACAGTGGTGGAGGAATGGGGGCGGGGGGGGGGGGGGGGGGGGGGGATTATTCCGACATCCACCAAAACATCCACGAAGAGTGAAAAGGTAAATCATTGACGAGTGTAGGAATCGGGTGCCATGTCTGTGCCCTGAGAGACTCTGCATGCGAGTTCTCTCTCCACATATTTGTACTGATGTCAATGTCTAATATCAACACATTATGCAAATGGATGCAGATGGATTACCAGGGGATGATATTCCTGCTAGCCAAAACGATGTCTGCTCAAATGGTTTCTGGGTAATTTTGCCCTCTAAACCAACAGGAAAGAGCTTAACGTTCCTCTCGGCGCTTGGCGGGGACCGCAGAGCCACGGCCGTATCTTCGAAAGGGCCTCACAGGGAGCGGCTTTTATATTACCCACGTGCCCCGTGGTGGGAGTGCCCAGCTCCGCTCTCAGTCGCGCCGGGCCAGCTCTCTGTGTAGCAGGGCGCTATCGAATCTCCGAAGTCTCCCAACTGCACAGCTAACCGGGAGGCAGTGTAGTTATAATGGACAAGGAGCTGGTCTTGTAACCTAAAGGGCACAGGTTCGATTCCCCAGGTAGGACACTGCCGTTGTACCCTTGAGCAAGGCGCTTAACCTGCAATTGCTTCAGTATATATCCAGCTGATGCAATTTAAATGCTCAAATGTGGAATGGTGCGTAAGTCACGCTGGATAAGAGCCTCTGCTAAACGCCTGTAATGTAATGTAATGTAATGCAACCGCTGAGCCAAACTTTCCTTCCGCCCTCTCACGGGGCGCTGGGCGGAAACCGCGGCAACCGTCGAATTAAACTCGCCGCGCGGATATTCCAGCCCATTTACATCAAATTAGAGCTTATTAAGATTGCCTGTCTGGAGGAAAACCTGGCGGAGATTGCTTCAGGAGAGGAACGTTAACACCCTCTCCGAGTTGCCGCACAGCGTGAGCGCAATCTACGGAGAACAAAAACCAAATAAAAAAACTTTACTTCGGTGATGTTAATCCCCTCTTTATGTACCTCATTGTCTTTTAATCGGCAACGTGAGCCTAACACCACGCTGATTACATTAAGAAACATTTTAATAAGTATAAAGCAATTTAATAAGAATTAAAATATGATCTCAAAATTGGATACAAAAGAGTTTCCCTACAGCCTGGGAATTGTGCTATAAAACAATAAACAGTTATCTTTGTTTTGGTAGTTATATTTATTTATTTATTTATTTTTTCCAGGAGCAAAAGAAGAGCAGTATCAGTGCACTCTGGGAGAAAGCTTAATTACTGTGACCTTCCCGATCTTTATCTCGCGGAAGGCCAACGCCTCCTCTCTCCAAGACCAAAGGAAGAAGTGCACAGATAAAGAGAGGGAGAGAGTGAGGGACAGAGAGAGAGAGAGAGAGAGACAGAGGGAGGGACGGAGAGAGGAGGAAGGGAGGGAGGGATGGAGAGAGGGTGGGAGGGAGGAAGAGAGGAAGGAGGAATAGAGGGAGGGAGGGAGGCACGGAGAGAGGGAGGGAGGGAGGGAGGGAGGGAGAGGGACAGAGAGAGGGAGGAAGGGAGGGAGGGATAGAGAGAGGGTAGGAGGAAGAGAGGAAGGGAGGGATGGAGAGAGGGAGGGAGGGAGAGCTGTAACCATCTGTTCCCTCTCTCTGACCCACTGCCCCCTTCAGCGGCAGCGCGTGAAAATTAGCGACGCGCGAGTCACCCAGCCTCTCTGACCCCCCCCTGACTAAAACACGTTTCTCCGGAGGAGACAGCGAGAATCTCCCCCCTTATGTGTTGGCTTCTGCCGTCTGACATCACTCTCTAGTGCGATCACAGATACGTGTGGATGAATACATTGTGGGTTCATTTGAAAAAAAAGAAAAAAAATTTTAAGGCACCGAGGATCGTTCCGCGAAACGGCTGGCCGATTCACGCAGCTATAAATAGCGGCGTGAATAAACTTGAACGCGTTACCCCTCGAAGTCGGGTTTCACACACACACACACACACGAGCGGGGAAATTTCACCGAACAGCCGTAATTTTCCAAACGAATTTCAAGTTCCAATTAAACACTCGCGCGAAACGAACCCGCCGAAAAGCTTTTTTTGTTTTTTTTTTCCCGCGCAGAACGGCCTATGGTATCCGCTAAATGGCTCCCACTAATGAAAGCCGCGCTTCGACTGAAAGAGTTTACGGGGGCAGGGGAGAGAGGAGCGAGGCGAGAGTCTGAAACGCTCGCGCGGATGGGGAAAGCATCAAATGGCACTTCAAAAAAGCGAAGAGCTCTCGTCGAGCCTGGGCGAGGGCGGCGGAACGGTTCAGAGGAGCTGCCTTTCGGCGCCGAGCGGCGGGCCTTTTCTCCGTTCGCCGTTGTGCGGAAAGTGCATTTGGAAGCCGCTGCGTACCTCATTCCGCCCCCCCCCTCCCCCCCAGTGCATAATGGGTAATAGGGGTCGCGCAACAAGAATCGTACGCAGAGCAGTTGCGGGTTCAAATCTTCAGCTCGGCACAGATTTTACACGATTAACCCGGATGGCTTCGGTGGGAAAGAAATAGCTCTGTGAACGGATTATAGATCACATTTCACACGAGCCTGGAAAAGGGCCGTTTAAGCTTACGATGTACAGTAATGCAGGGCTCTTCCTGCCGTACAGAAACAGTGACTTTTTTTATTGCATATTGCTGCTCGCCTGGTTTGTTTTATTTATTTCCTGGTAGTAGTAGCCCACAATGCATCTGAATCAACCTCCGCGGTCCCAGGGCCATTGGAAAGTGGGTCAGGTTAATGGTCCTGATTGCGGGGGGGTTGGGGAGTGACACTGGATTCTTCAGGAAGCGGTTTTGGCAGGGGAAAGATCGGCGGCGACCACTACATCCGTCACGGGTCCCGTTCCGTCAGGTGTCAGCGAAGACGGAGAACCCTGAGCGTGTACACGCGTGTGTGGGGGAGGTGGGTGGGTGGGGGGGGGGGGGGCAGGTTGGAAGGGGGGGTGCGGGGGAAATGCGAGCGGGAGTTTATCCATTAAAGGAGCCCGGCGTGACAGAACCCCGCGATGGATGGGCTCGGGACTCCCTCAGAACCCCGTGGGGACCGCCTCGCGGGTCACCTTGAAGCCCCGCCGGACGAGTCCCTGGGGCGTGAGCCGTATCAATAAATTTGGGGGGAGCCATGAAGAAGTTGTCAATGTTACGGGCTTCAGATGTTTCATCGTCTCAAAGTCGGGCCGCAGGCGACCCGTTGGAGCGGCTGCCTGATGGAGCAGCAGACAGTCCATGCCTGCTCTGGACCTCTGGAGCTGGCTGACTTATCGATCGTCCAATCAAGGACTTCAAAGTAATTGAATGGCAATCAGTCAGGCAATTAGAGCTTTATCTCACTGCGTCCTTCTTCTCCTGAGAATACTGGCATGGAGTGCGCAGGCCTGAGGCTTTGTATATCTTTCCTTTACATACAGTACTCATTCTGTGTTCCAGTGCAGTGTGTGTGTGTGTGTGTGTGCGCGCAAGTGTGTGCGCATGTGCGTGTGATGTGTGTGAAATGTACATTGTACAAAAATGATGTAGACAGAGAAAAAAAGACATTCCATAAAAAACCTACTCTTCAAAGAGTTAAAAGATGTGCATAGACTGTATGTGTGTGTATTAGATATACATTTTTAGTATCTGAAAGGATCCTCTGTTTTTGCAGTAAATCTCCTGGACACATCTTCAATATCAGGAGACTGGGGTTGGCTGACATATCCGTCACATGGGGTAAGTATTGAATTATCATCATCATCATCATTGCCATTAGTTTTATAAAATTCTGAACATGTATTGTGGCCTGCATGTATTAGCGCTGATGTTTGATATAGATGTGTTTATAACAACATTGAAGGCATTGTTACACATTTTATCACAAGCAAAACTCACTGTGAAATGGTTTACATATTAATTGGTTATTATTTATTCATACGTTCGTATATTCTAAAAACATTACAGCTGCCAGCATCCTCACGGACGCAGATTTCTACAGCCATTTCAGAAGCAAAATGCCCACCCCCCCCCAAAAAAATAAAAAAAATCAGCACTCGCTATCTTATTCAAAATAACCCCAGAAGGGATTTTGTATTGCTGAAATGAAATGTTATTGAAATTGTAGCCAACCTCTATCTTGACATCATCCTGATTGTTCAATTCCGATATGCCAGGAAGAGGCCCTATAAAATGTTTTCTGACATGGCTAGACAGCCAAACCTTGATTGAACGACAACATTTTTACACGTATATCTTTGCCAACGTCTTGTCTGCAGTGTGGTATAAAGTACTTTAGTGTAATGAATGGTGAAATTGTAATTTCGGTGGAAAGAGGGCATGCGCAGCCTTCTGGACTGCAAATCCCCAGCAGCTAGAATAGCAGGCCACAGCCACCTAACCTGCCAGTGTAGCTACATGTTTTCCGGTGGTTAAACTAGTTCGAACAACAATATATTTTTTTTATGTATGCTGACTTCGGCAAACCCCACCCTAAAAGTCGCCCAGGCGATGATGCGCTTCCCTCCAACAATATCAATTACATGCCGAGGGAAGCGGCCAATTTCTTAACATCGCATTAAAGCAAACAACCGTTATATTCTGTCAAATGAGCGATTTATATGCTGTTATTTGACTATACCGTAGCATTTAGGACATTATTAAACTGTCAAAATACAGAATTTCTGAAAGATCGCCAAAAGAGGTCTGACCTCCCTAATATCAGACACACACGTGCACACACACACAAACACACACACACACTTGCTCTCTTCCTCAACCCAGCCCAACTTCGTACCCAAAGCCGGCCTCTTGCATAACGTCGATACATTATTCCACTGCTTTCAGCACTTGAAAGGGGGCGAGAGAGAGAGAGAGAGAGAGAGAGGGCGGCTGTCTGTTTTCATCTCAGGAATTTACATATTCTAATGGGGAAAATGATGCATGGGGTATTGAATTAGCAGCACAACGAAGTGATCCAAGCATTGAACTGTCACAATTAGCAACAAGCGGCTGTCAGATTTGAAGGCGTGATGCTCCCCCTCAGCTCGAAACGTTCCCTTGCCAGGCAACAATTATTCACTCGCGATAAAACAGAGGGAATCGTGTAATGATCACCGCTCGCCAGAATGTGTCTGTGACAGTGTCCAGACGAAGCTAAATAAATGAAGTGCTCAGGCCTCCATGTAATCGAGCTGCAGCATGCTTTATGCTAAACTTTCAGCTGGGCGCAAACCAGTAATTACATCTTGAAATTGTAGATAGGCGATAACTTTAGAATATAAATAAAAGGGTTATCACACTACCTTTGGTGCTCTTTTGGTGAGTGGGTTGCCTTCATGAGGCATCCAAGCTCAAGCACAATAACTTACAATAAATTTTAAATGATAAAAGTCTGACAAAAAAAAAAAAATGTACCAATCAGATTTAATGAAATGCTGACCATTCATTGCGACGGTTTAGCTTGCTTTGATAAGCACACATTGAAACAGAAGCATGTTTTATACAGTCAATGTCATTACCAGGAAAGTGTTTCCATCCATCCATACATTATCTATACCCGCTTAATCCTGCTCAGGGTGACGGGAGGTGCTGAAGCCTATCCCAGCATGCATTGGGTGAGAGGCAGGAATATACCCTGGACAGGTCACCAGTCCATTGCAGGGCGCACACCCATTGTCTCTCTCACACACACACACACACACACACACACACACACACACACACACTTATACCATACCTAGGGGCAATTTAGACTCTCTAATTAAACTAACCTGTGTGTCTTTGGACTGAGGGAGGAAACCGGAGTAGCCGGAGGAAGTCCACACGAACACGGGTGAACTCCACTGCACCACCGTGCCACCCATAGTGTTTCCAGACTGCTGATAAATGACTCTGTTTACACACTCATCATTATTCCGACCTTATTCTAAAACTCAAGTATTCTGGTTACGATACAGCCCACGTAAACGCCTGATTCTGAAAAGCAGAACCGGGTTAAGCCCTTATTCCGATTACGCAAAATCCCAATAACACATGGCACACGCCTATAATAATCTGCAGTTGAAAAGCGTGTAAACACCTTATACCATTTACAGTTCTTAAACACAGTCTGTGCATGTATAGCTTTACAAGGTGGCCTGGATGTTGTAGTCAGCCCGCTAGTTTTTTTGTGAAAATGCCACTGCAGGCACAACAGCCTTACTGCTGGAACAATGAGGAGACAGAAGTCCTCATTTCCGTATTTAAAAAATTAAACCGCGCGAAACACGGACAGTAGAACAGTGAAACAGCGATTATGTAGCACACCTAAAAGACATATTCTGAGTCACTGAGTCAGTTTGCATTGTTATCTCAATGCTGTGATTAAAAACGACAGTTCCAAATTTTTCCAAGTTGAAAAATGTAGGAGCACACTAAATGCCTCCCAATTACGAGATGTGCCCCTAAATTATTTTTCCAGTTAGCGCACATCAGTTATCAGGAGCAAACGCTGCAGAAACGGGAGCAGTGTAGAGCCCCGAATATTATTTATTAGTACACATCCCGCCATATTTGTTGGTTCGTGACATTCTCATCAGCGCAGGCCAGCCTCCGTGTCTTTTTGAAACGCGTGCAGCCAATCACCTCGTCTGTTCACTGCTACCCACCAGTTCAGTCACACAGGCATGAGACCGGAGGATTGCCCCATGCCAATACGTTCTGATTGGCAAGCCAAATATGATTTTCTTTTTTTTTTTTTCTTTCTTTCTTTGCATGTCTGACTGGAATCTGATTGGTTTTAGGTCTGAACAGCAAAAAAAAAAAAAACTACATGAAATCTTTTTTTTTACTAATCAGTTTTAAACTACATGGGTATGTGATTTCAAATGTGATTCGAATCACATTCCTAGGGATGCATATTAGCCTGACTTGTTAAGACTGGATTCAAAATGTTGTTTTATTTTTGTCAAACACAACACGACACACATTCACACATTTGACGTCACACTCTCCCCCGTCACATGCAGAAGCAAACAAAAACAAGATGGAACGCTCAATCAGTTCCGCATCGGAACTGGACATCGCCATGGCGCAAATGGCGGGAGGAGACATCGCCATTCTCCAGCTAGGTTACAGCCTCGAGAGACGTTCCGTATTGGAGAAGCCCGCCACCGTCTTTGATCGCGCCGCTAGCTAGCGTACTTTAGCATTCCCGCGTCGTTACCACAGCAACCAGCGCAGACGCGCCAACAGGTGAATACGCTGCCTGAGCACGCAAATCCGATCTGGTCACTTGCAGGTGACAGACAGTGCGGACAGTCAGCCCTACAGACTGAATCACTACTGAGTGACAGGAAAGGGGGGAAACCCCATCGACCCAAACTCTCTGGCTCTCTCCCCTGTCGAAAATATGCGGTCAGTTGAACCCCACCTCGTGGGATTGGTGGTCACAGCCATCCACGTCTATGGCCAGGGTCTGATATCAGACCAGGAAATTCTTCCTCTTTAGAACAATATCACTATAGCAACTGACAGCAGCACAGAATGAACCTGATGTCACCTTTTCTCGATCATGTGACCAGTCATTTGACCCTCTGTAAAAGTCTCGAGGACACAGTTAAGAAACTTGATTTTTTAATTATTATTATTTTTTTAATATAAATGTTTGGAGTGTCTAACAGCAACAGGTATTAAGCAGTAGATGAGTATTACTCATCTCAGTGTTTAAACATTAATATTAATGCATCAGACAAGCTCATACCTGGAATGTTTTTGTTAGCTGTGGATTGATTTTTAAATGAACGCAAATTATTATATTAATGTCTGTTTACTCTACTTAATCTCTCAGTGGAAATGTTGAATGGTAATTTAGCGAGATGGAAGATATTCATGAGGGAGATAAAACAAACGCTAAACAGGGTGGGGGTTGCCAGACTTGGTTTAATCCCCGTGTCCTGCGCTGAATAAGAACTCAGACTTTATGAGGGGACAGCTGTGTAATTGCCTTATACTCACTTAAAGTACAAAATGCACTTGACATAATCCAAGGCGGTCAAAAGACATCCATCCATCGTCTATACTACTTTTTTCCTGAGCAGGGTCGCGGGAGGTGCTGGAGCCTATCCCAGCATGCATTGGGCGAGCTGCAGGAATACACCCTGGACAGTTTTCCAGTCCATCGCAGGCCGTCAAAAAACAGAATGGGCTACACAGATACAAGGCAGTGTACAAGCCCAGGCATGTCACAGAGTAAATTTCTTTGGCTTTCAGAGTAGCCAATCAGCTGAAAAAACAAAGTAGAAGCCTCGGCATATGACCGTTAAACTTATTATGCTTAGCATAATGCCACTGACCACTTCAAAACTTGTTTGTGCTTGTGTTCTTTGAGCGCAAAACAATATCAAAAACTGAGAACAGAGAACTGTAAATATATAAATTCACACATAACCTCAAGGGCTTTTTTATGGGATTTGATAACATTCTTTTGTCTTTCTTTTCAAATAAGATAAGAAGCTTTGGTGAATAAGTACTAATCTGGCCAGATATTTTCAAAATGTTTAACATAATTTCCTCTGCCACTGTTACTTATTTTGCAGGAGTGCACGCACCAAAATGTGACAAATCTATGCACACATTATTTTACTGGCTAAATACAAGACTGATGTAAGTTTAAGCTGCACTTATGTCATATGGATTTAGCTGCACAAAAACACTTTAAGTGAAGTGTGACTGAATATAAAATGTAAACCGCTCGTTTTGAAATAATAAGCACGATGAACCCTGTGAAGAGAAGGTTTTTAGGAAAGTTTTTTTTTTTTTTTTTTCAAAATTCAAAATCAAGTCAGTACTCTGGAACTCCAGTACTTTCAGTTACCAGTAGTGATTGTGACATCAGCAGTAGAATGTTCGGTTAAGAACATTCTAATCACATATTTGTAATCTCAAACCTAAATAAGTGATTTAAACAGATCTATTCTAATGGCCACAGCTTTAATCTTGTTCTGTGCCTTAATTTCTCAGAGTTTTGTCTCTTGCGCAGCTCCGTTTATTAGTTACCTCCTCGGTAAAGCAGGCAGCAAGCCGTAATTCAGCCCAGCGTTTAGGATTCACCTGTACACCGCGTCTCCGCTCGCCTTGACAGCGCCTCCCTGGCTTCCGATCCCGCAGTCCAAACACATCCAGACGCTAATTATGAAACAGTCCTACACGTTGCCCCTGGAGACTCCTTCATCCTGCAGCGCTGACGGCACCTATTCTGGACTCACCCCTGTTAGAGCCAACATGGCGGCCGTGCAAATTCCTGTGTGCTGCCTATTGCATAGGTATTGTATTTTAAAAAAGCTGTGCAAGTCGCTATAAGTGCGTCTGCTAAATGCCAGTCATGGAATGTAAATGCAATGCATCAACAGAATAACCCTTTCAGCTGTGAGATCACAAATGTGCGATTAGAATGTTCTTAAATGAACATTCTAATGCTGATGCCACAATGCCGATGCACTAACTGGTAACTGAAAGCAATGGAGTTTTAGAAAGCAGACTTAAAATTCCGAAAAAAAAAAAAAAAACATTTTAAAAAAACCTCCTCTTCAAAGGGTTAAGGAGGTCTTTAGCCCTGTTCATGCTCTCGGTAGGCAACGCGCTGAAGTTATGCTGTGTGGCCACTTCTTTAGAATGCGTCCATCATTGTATGGATTTTCGCAGTTCCTTTAACTCAAAACCCCCCACCCAGCCCCTCTCCCCTTCCCCTCCCCTCCACTCCCCTCCCGTCATTGAATGCTGCACGCGATTTGAAATCCAGGCACAGGTACAATAAATCTGTGGCCGCAGTGCCATTAGGAGACAGAAAATGCAGAAAAGATGACACTGCAAATCCCGTTTTCCGAGGAGTGATATTTGGGAGTGCGCTCGCAGTGCTGTCTCGGTAGGTCCCGCGGCGGTGGAGACAACCTTGCGGAGGGGACGGTGTCCCCCCCCCCCCCCCCAGGGGGGCTCGGTGATAAACCGACATCGCGGCAGCCCGTGCCACCCGAGGAGGGCCCCTGGGGACCGGCCTGGGCACCGACTGCGTGAACATTACAAATGTGCTGCTCTTGCAAGCGTATTTTTGACCAGTCTGGATGCGATGTCCAAGCCCAACATCATTTTACATTTTTTTACTTTTTTTTAACGCATCACCAAGCCTGTAAATGAGGGAGAACTAGGACAGTGCTGAGAGACTGATCCCTAGAAACAGAAGAACGGGTCCCCCTGATTGGGCAAATATGGTGGGAGCAACTCTCTTCATTGGTCCAAGTCACTGGTTCTTACACTTTTTAATATCGGCACCCAAATTAGAAATTGTGTGCCTTTCAGGGGCCCATCAAACACATATACTAGCACAGCCTAGTGGACTGTAGACTCACTCCACGACCCACTTCATACAATCCCACGACCTATTCTGGGTCCCGACCCACAGTTTAAGAAACTTTGGTTTAAGTAGAGAAAGCCCTTAAAGGCTATTTGTTCATGTCTGCTTTACATTACATTACAGGCATTTAGCAGACACTCTTATCCAGAGCAACTTACACAACTTTTTTACATAGCATTTTACATTGCATCCATTTATACAGCTGGATATATACTGAAGCAATTCCAGTTAAGTACCTTGCTCAAGGGTACAATGGCAGTGTCCTTACCCGGGAATCGAACCTACGACCTTTCGGTTACAAGTCTAGTTCCTTACCCACTGTGCTACACTCCGTCCGGTGTGTTCGATACCCACTGTGCTACACTCCGTCTGGTGTGCTTTATACACAAACACATGTGCAGAGTAGGTTTAGACAAATACATTTATAGTTTGACACAATATCTGCTTAATAAAATGTGTGTATTGCGTAAAAACAAAAAACTGTGAAATTTGCGCAAAGATATATTTCGATGATTTTTGCGAAGCTCAGCTCACGAAGCTCAGATCACATTTTCAGATGATGTTTGCTGTGCCAGATTCAGTATGCCAGTGGATTAATGTAGTCCGTCAGTAATTTATTCCTACAGATGTACCACTGATAAGGGGTGTCCATAGGTATTAGTACCAGCTCGCTGAGCCAGTGCGTTGATCGGATTTCATTACGTAAAACCGGAATAAACGACTCTGGCACAGCGTCTTCATGGCTATGCCCACAGAAGATAACTCACTCGGGATGGCGGGTTGTCTTCCTTTCCGTAAAAAGAGGAATAAAATGGTGTCCGCCGTATTTATATTTCAGAAATGAAATCTAGGAGATTTCTAAGAATGTGAGCTAATCCTAGATCGTCCAGCCTCAACCGAAAAACTTGCAGATTTAATGACAGGGAAGTGTGCTTGTGGAAATGGAAAATACAAAATAAGATATGGTACCAAAGTCTTCATCTCTGATATTACATACTGTTTACGTACGGTCTGCAAATCAAAAACTGCAAAAACATTACCCAACAGGTGACTCCAAACACAGAAGACACAGAGCAGGAATATTCCGGAGAAATATCAGCAGCCACATCGAATGGCAACCAAAAAAATGATCAAACATCTGCTAGGTGCACATCTGTTTTCAATCTTGTGCTGCTGACAAAATTAAGACTTGCTGTTCAAGTAGAAAGCCAAAGGCTTACTAAAACCTGTCCAATGAGCACTGCGTGGGTGTTCAAAAAAAAAAAAAAAAACCCTTTTTCCTGTCACTTGTTACATGTTGCCCCATCCCTGCACTTCTTGGTAAATTGTATTTGTCCTAATACTGTAGCTTATTCTTCTGCCTAGTTTGGCTTTGCAGATGTTAGACCAGGATAGTGTTCATTGTTCTCGGCTAGAAATAGCTGTACAAAATAAGTAATTGTACCTTACTGAACCCGTGTTTAGCAGTTGTCTACGATCATGAAAATGCACTTTTTTGTACGTCGCTTTAGATAAAAGCGTCTGCCAAATGAATGTAATGTAATGTAATGTGGGGGCCCTCCTGATTTTGTCACGTAATGTCTGTGCAAAATTAAATTTTTCCTGCCTGAACTTTCTGCGTTTAAAGTAAAAAGAGCACCTTTCTGAAAGTCGATGCTCCCAAAAAAATAAAAAATAAATTTTAAAAAAAGCAGATTCTTCAGAATTTGCACGACCGAACAGGAATCCGCAGGGAAAAGGAACACAAGACCAGCGCTCGGGTTTTGATGTGGCACAAACTGGATTGTTATGCTTGACACAAAGCAACACCTAGACAACACTTCCCTTGCCCTCCTCCGGTGACAGAATCATTAATGTCACGTTGATCGCTCAGAACAAGCCGCTTCCCTCTGTCCAATTTGGGCAGCGAGGGGGAGAGGAGCGCTCGCACAAGGTTCGCCGACGGTCACGTCCTGACCCCCTCAGCACGCTGGGGGGGAATTTGGGAGAGCAGTCACTCAAGACGGGCCCCGGCGGGACCCCGAGCAGCCCTGTCAGAAGACTTCATTATTTCGACTGCGGGCCCTCTTGTTTGCATTGACGGGTTCATTCCGGGAGGGGGGGGGGGGGGGTGTGTTGGGGGTGGATCGATACGGCTGACAAAACAGGTGGAAGCGCTGACAAATATGGCTTCAAAAAACAAAACAAAAAAGCGTGATGATTCTGTGATCCGACCAACCCCCACACCCCCCCCTACCCCTACCCCTACCCCCACCCCGCCACCCACCCTACATCCTGCCTCCCCCTCCTCGTCATAAATCCTTCTTAGAGGCCAGAAAGCGCCCCGAGGAGTTGGACAGGTGCTCCATCGCAGTTGTCGCCCTTCACGCCGTCTCGATTGATAGAGATTTCGGAGGGATCATGCTGAAAATTGTTGTGACAAACTGATGACATAGTCTGGCTACTGCACACGGGCTACCCGCCAGAACAGAGCACGCTTCCAGCACGGAAATTAGGGAGAGGGGGAGGGGAGGGAGGGAGAGAGAGAGCACAACATACAGAAAAACAGAGAGAGATAGGGAGGGAGGGAGGGAGGGAGGGAGGGAGGGAGAAAAAATAGATACAGAGAAACTGAGAGAAAGAGACAGAGAGAGAGAAAGAGGAAGCAGGACATATAGAGAAAGAGAAGGAGAGAGAGAGAAACAGAGAGAGCAAAAGATACAGAGAGAGAGGGAGTGACAGAGAGAGGCTGAGCGTGTGTTACCCTAAAGTGGCTGTAAAAACAGTTGTACAAAGTGACGTAAAAGCAGTCATTTATGACTCTGAGGCATAATGTAGTTCACAGCTCTAATAGCAGCAGGGGACTGTGCGCTCATTCTCACTGTACTAAAATTCATCTTAAATCAGGGGTTTCACCGAGGCGTTTTACAGCCAAACACACATCACACCGCACCGACTCCTCCTCCTCCTCCTCCTCCGATACCAGCGCTAGCCCTCCCTGTCATGTTAACGACTTGATTGGATTACTGAATTAATTCAGCGGTGTTATTCCACCACAAGCGCACACCCCCCCAACCCCCCCCCCCCCCCCACCCCCCCACGCCCCCACGCCCCCACCCCTCGTGCCCGAGCTCGGGGTATTGATGTCTCATGACCTCGCGGGAGGCTTGGCTGGTCAAGGCGCAGGCATCCGTGTGCTTCCTGGACAAACGTCCAGACTTTCTCTGTAGCGCTTCGCGCTAGCATCCGCTAACACCTAACACCCCTAACAACCGGACCCGCAAACATACACAGAGCGTCTCATGGGGGCACAGCAGAGTATTTTTGTACAAAATACACTGTGCTAACGCTACAGTGGTTCCCTTTTCAATATAGAGAAGTGTTCAGCAGACAGTGAATAATATAGCCTCTCTTTTTACGAGAAGCAACGTCCTCGTCCCCTTCCCATCGGTGCTCCGAGCACACAGGAATCCAGCAGGAATCCAGCAGAAGCTGCCATTTAACGTCACGGACCGAAACATGAAAGGACGCGGCGTACGGCGAACGGCCGCCCGACGCATCCAGGCTCGGCTTGGCGCCTGATGCGATTATTCCGGTCAATTAGCATCACGCGCGGCGCCCGGCAACACACGCTGGGCATCGCCTGCGTCAGAATTACGTCGGCCGTCCGCGAACTGCGTTCATCGGGAGGGAGAGTCGTGATCGGTGACTCGTGATCGGCGAATGTTTTTTTTTGCACCTCCACACCGCTTCCTGCAGCCTGAGCTCTGCGCAGACAGTGGCGCAGCTGCGTAGGAGCTCTGCGCAGACAGTGGCGCAGCTGCGTAGGAGCTCTGCGCAGACAGTGGCGCAGCTGTGTAGGAGCTCTGCGCAGACAGTGGCGCAGCTGCGTAGGAGCTCTGCGCAGACAGTGGCGCAGCTGCGTAGGAGCTCTGCGCAGACAGTGGCGCAGCTGTGTAGGAGCTCTGCGCAGACAGTGGCGCAGCTGTGTAGGAGCTCTGCGCAGACAGTGGCGCAGCTGTGTAGGAGCTCTGCCAGACAGTGGCGCAGCTGTGAGGAGCCTGCGCAGACAGTGATTGCGCTGCGTAGGAGCTCTGCGCAGACAGTGGCGCAGCTGTGTAGGAGCTCTGCGCAACAGTGCGCAGCTGCGTAGAGCTCTGCGCAGACAGTGACGCAGCTGTGTAGAGCCTGCGCAGACAGTGGCGCGCTGCTGTCAGGAGCCTCGCAGACAGTGCGCAGCTGCGTAGGAGCTCTGCGCAGACAGTGGCGCAGCTTGTAGGAGCTCTGCGCAGACAGTGGCGCAGCTGTGTAGGAGCTCTGCGAGACAGTGGGCAGCTGTGTAGGAGCTCTGCGCAGACAGTGGGGCAGCTGTGTAGGAGCTCTGCGCAGACAGTGGCGCAGCTGCGTAGGAGCTCTGCGCAGACAGTGGGGCAGCTGTGTAGGAGCTCTGCGCAGACAGTGGCGCAGCTGTGTAGGAGCTCTGCGCAGACAGTGGCGCAGCTGTGTAGGAGCTCTGCGCAGACAGTGGCACAGCTGTGTAGGAGCTCTGCGCAGACAGTGGTGCAGCTGTGTAGGTGCAGACAGTGGCGCAGCTGCGTAGGAGCTCTGCGCAGACAGTGGCGCAGCTGCGTAGGAGCTCTGCGCAGACAGTGGCGCAGCTGTGTAGGAGCTCTGCGCAGACAGTGGCGCAGCTGTGTAGGAGCTCTGCGCAGACAGTGGCACAGCTGTGTAGGAGCTGCACTTGGCTGAAGGTTTTACCCTCGAGTGTGTTGGTTCTGGTTGGAGCGAGACGCTCAAGCTGAACTGCAGTAAAGCAGACGTATAAATCCTCGGAATAGAAGTGGCTGTGACGTGCTATAAGGAGCACAGCTAAAAAGACACTCAGACATGTTCTCTGAAAGTAAAAAAAATGTATTTTGCTTTGAATATATTCGTATATTTGTGTGTGTGTGTGTGTGTGTGTGTGTGTGCATACGCAGGCACGCGCATGTATACATACCTGTATATACACACACAAACAAACACACACACACAATAAATGAAATATGACCTGTAAAACGTCCAATGAACTTCAGAAACAAAATGAGTAATATTCTTCCTTCAAAGCTACTATAACAGTAACGTAGTGCTATGAAAGTGAATAAGGTGTGAGGGCACAGGGGGAGTTCAGACGCTGCGGAGGCATTGTCAGCCATATTGTCACACTTACTCATTAACACTCACGAGGCTGGTCTCACCTGCCTGTTTTGGCGTCCCGCTCCTTTCACGCGCGGCAGACGGGCTATTTCTTCCACCTCTCCTGTGAAAGCGACAAGGAGGTGGAAATGTCAGAAAGCCCCGGAGGAGGAGGGGGGGAGGCCGAGCCAAAAAAAAGAGGAGCGCTTTTGGGCACGAAGCGTGCCGAGAGATGAGTCATTAGAGCGTGAGCGAGGGGCAACGCCACGATCGAGTCACCGGCGGCACAGAGAACCTCGCTTACGGCTAAGAGCCTTCTCACGGTTAGCCAGCGCGTACAATACCACAGTACCAACATGGTACTGAGACCACGAGGCTACGCAGACATACAGGCAATTGTAATGATGTACTCCACCAACTGCCAAATTCTCTAAATGACCCATCTTATCATTTAACCCTTTGAAGAGTGTGGTTTTTGTTTTTTTTGGATGGTGTTTTCAAAATCAGTGCTGAAAAAGTCAGTGTTCCATCACTTCCAATTAACAGCAGTGAGTGTTAAATCAGCATTAGAATGTTCAGTTACAAATAATTCTAATGACGTACGTGTGACCTTACACCTTAAAGGGTTAATGTTCCTGGGCATAATATGGCTCAATTGATTATTGCTGAGACAATAAAGCAGTAAGTCAGTATGATACAGTTAGGACTGAGTCAGGGAGGGAAACTGGCAGGGTTAAAACTCCCTCTTCTCTGTTCTGCACATCAAAGCTTCTGCCGAGAAGCTTCAAGCAGTTCTTCAACGGAGAGAATCCTCTTCAGCAATGGCACACAGTAGGCTGATCCCCACTGCTCTACCCGAGAGGAATTAGATCAGCGTTTTATTTTTATTATTTTATTTTAATCGCGTCCTGCTAAGGCTTGCCACATTGCCAGACCTGCTCACACGACAGTAATTTAGTCATTTTTGGCTCGCAGAAAGACGCTTGCTTCCCCCCCCCCCCCACTTCCCGATGTGGAACGGCCAATGGCGTATCAGCGCTCGCCGTTGCTAGCGATTTGACGGTCCGTGTGATGTCATCAGCCTCTTCCTGCACGGCCTCGTGGGTACCTGATCAGCCAGAGGGGGTTCGGACGTGTTGAAGAGAAGCTGTCAAGCCGACCGTAACCCCCCCCCCCCCCCCCATTTCCTTAAAAGCCAATCGACCTTTCGCACCGCGAGCAGAAACCGTAATTTCGACAATTTCCGCGAGGTATTTTTTTTCGAGGCTGTGAAAGGGCAGCAACGCGATGGTCGAGGTGATGACCCGTGCCCTAAAATCACCGGGAGCGGCAGGGACACAGCCTACAATTTCAGCAACACTTGAAGTTTGTTTATAAATAATTTATTTTCACATATCGACGCAGTGCTGGAGGGTGACTGGCTCAGAATGCCTCCTAAGAAATCCATCGATCGTCATACACATTTTAGTGTATAAAGATCTCTCACCCTAATGCGTGAACACATTTTAGCAAACAGGGACCCCCCCACCCATCCTAATACATAAAGATCACATGATTTATATTCGTTTCAGTTTTAAGCCAATAGCAGACCTTCTTTATCTGGACTGTTTGATCTCCCGTTAATTTGATTGCGCAGCTGATTTCATAGTCTTTTCCCCCTCGAACGTGTACCACGGTGAAAGACAGAGCAAGCGCCCACATATGCAAAAAAAAAGCACCGCAACATTTTTATAAGCTGGTTAATCCTGCATACGCACACGCATTTAAATCAAGCACTCGTACGTAGGTATCCGTCTTAAAATCATAAATCCCCAGTATTAGCACAAACTAATAAAAGTCAATATTCAATATACTTTTTAATTCATTCTGGTATTTTCCTATCCCCTAAACACACATAAATCACATCACAGAAAATCGAATTCCTTCAACTCTTTGGATTCGATTACGAAATCATCTACACCTGCAGAGTTTTTGCAAAACCATTTTTTAAAAGGCATGGCAGGTATATAAAGCATAAAATAAAGAAAAGGCGAAAAAGTATAGTCAACTATCAGCGCACCCACACATAGATTTGGCCTGAATCCAATCGAAATTTGCCTTTAAATTTGTTCAGTGCAAGTGATATGCCTGTAAAAAAACTGATATTTTATTTAGGTTTTTAAATGTATTACAGAGACGACGGGCAGAGGTAGAACCCGAGTGTGAGAAATCCCAGGAGGAAGCGCGGGTTTTGTAATTTGAGCGAGGTACTTAACCCTGAACGGCTCCTGTAAATATCCAGCTGTACAAATGGATAATGTGTGAAATTTAGACGGTTGTAAATCATCCCGAAAAAAGGATTCTGCAAAGCCAAAAAAAAAAAATAGCATCAATAAATCAACGGTATATTAGCGTGATAAAGTGGGTCGGGGTGTAAACATTTAGCAATAACAGCTGCCACGGCGACGGACATTTTTTATTTTTGGTTTATAACTGCAAGGTAACCCTTTTTTTTTGGTGCCCGTGCAGGACCGGACCCAATATTGTGTGTTGCTTCAGCCTGCCAAATATGATTTATTTCAACCGGGCCTCCAACGGTAAACAGACAGGACGCAGATGCGCAATTTAGGGGCCAATTAGTTTTCCAAATTACTTCTAACCCTTCGGACACCTCATTTGCATCCAGGTAGCACCCCCACCCCCCCCCCCCCGCCCCCCCCCCCCCCCCCCACCCCAGATTAGTTTAGTTTAAAGAAGTTAATCAACTTGTTACTCACTCACAACTTGTAAGCGCTGATAACTTTAACAGAGACGAAAAACTGAAATTGAAAAAAAGGCGAGCTGCACGGAACAATTACTGTCACCAGGCAACGTTATTCTCCACCGTAATAACAGTCCTTATCTCGAAACGAACTCTCCTCTATCTAGACACGCTGCCCTCTTTTTGAAAATCCGCCCGTTTTAGTATTTTCTTTGATAGTAAATCATTCTCGACACACACCACACACCACACACACACACACACACACACACCAGACACGCACACACACCGGACACACACAACGGACACACACACCGGACACACACACCGGACACACACACACACACACACACACACACCGGACGCACACACACACAACGGACACACACACACGACACACACACGACACGCACGCACACAGCACGCACGCACCACGACACGCACGCCACGCACGACCACCACAGCAACGCCGCACACACACCACACACACACACGCACACACACACACGCACACGCACACGCACACGCACACGCACACGCACACGCACACGCACACGCACACACACACACAGGACAACTGGCTGGCGCGCTCCCTGCCGTTGCTAGCGGAGCAGTTCATTGCAGAATAAATCAGGCCTTTTCGGATGAGGCGCGGTGTGACACCCACTGAGCGCCGCAGTCAAACGCACCGCGCTGAAGGTCAGCCCGTGTCACACTTCTGATATATCGGTCTTTGAGACTGATGAATTTCATCCATCTCCCTGTCGATTCTCCCCTCGACAAGAGCCGGCTGCATGCATTTTTCATTTTGAAATGTCTGCCCTTACATTCTTTAATAATTCAGACCTGTGAATACGTTTTTTTTTTTTTTTTTTTTGAGATTTCCACCTGCGCCAATATGGGGCATGGGGGTTAGATCTTGCAGATGTACCCACGGACTGTTGAAATCTACACCGGTGGAACTTTTCAGAGGCAGCGAGGTAGCAGTGAAACCTAGCGTACTTCAACCCAAGAATACTTAAATAAGAGCGCTAATTTAGTCAGGAAAATGGCGAGCGTTGTTGGGCTGAACGGCCAGTTCTCGTCATCATCTTATGTTACACAGACTCGCCGTGAGGAAGGACTGATCTGAAACGAATGGAAGGGGAAATTCAGCAGCGCTGCTCAGTTCTCGTCAGCCTTTTGTTGTTCAAGGACACGTTTAATTTCTTAAGATAAAGATTTAAGGTTGTGGGTGTCGAGGTCAGCGGCAGACTCCCAGCTCTTAATTACCACAATCAGCTATTTCCCGGTGTCCCAGGGGTTCCCCCCCTCTCCTCACTGGAAGCTCCAGATCTGAGAATAGCCCGAGTTCAATGTTGCCAAGTCAGGGGGGTCCTCCCGAGGTCAGGCCCTGCCCCTTCTAATTAGGCCGCTCGCGCGCATAATGCATTCTGGGGAGGCGGGCCGGTAAGCCCTGCAGATTGGCCCCCCCTAACCTCCGAATTTCTTCTCAGACCGTCCCCGTGCGGTTTTACCGCGGAGCGCGCGCTGACGTCCGCGAGCACGCAGGCCGGGTCGGGCAAAAGAGCACATACTGGCCGGGATCCATTTGTGCTGTACTCCACTTGACATTGACTCGCCAGTGTAAAGCAAAGCAGTTTTATTTAAAAAATAAAATAAAATAAATAAATAAAATAAAAAAATCTTCCTGGACACAGTTTGACAAGTTCAAGAAAAAAAAAAACTTTGTGAAAAAACTAACCTTGCATTAATTTGTAAGTGAGTAAAGGTTGAATCCAAGCCTTTGTAGAAAAGGGGTTTGAAAAGGATGAATCAAGAGCACTTCACGGAGTGAGCGAGTTAGAATTCGCTTTAGTTCAGCTTGCCATTCTTCAGTATCTAACATCCTGTCATTCTCAGTCTGAATATCACGGTAGGCACATTGGAAAAGCTTCCCATTGTTCAACTATGTCACCAATGATCAGGTACCAAGACACACAGGTATCTGATACCTCAACAACATATTTTCTGGATCTGATGAAGGATTCTATCTCTGAAATATGTTCGTTGCTGCCTGAACCTTGTTTTGCTACATGCTTGTTTTACCGTGGATGAGCGTCCATTTTTTGCAAGCCAAAACAAATGCGTCTTTTCTTTCAAGCTAGTCAGTGCAATTACCTGCGTAGTTAAAAATGTAAAAATGCAGTTTAGTGCTGTACACTGCATGCTCAAAATTGTTGCGATAGACAATCGAGTTTTCATGTAACCGATTAAAACTACATTTTATGGTGAAAAGTTTGAATGAATATTTTCGGTTCCTCTGTGAACTTGAGCGCACCTTCCTCTGGCCTATTCGGCCAGGGCACAGTCAGCAAGGACCGCGTAACAGTGCAGATGCTCGATCCTCGCCGACTGTTCTCCCGGCAGTCCAGAGCTAGAGCCAGGGCTGTTCTCTCGCTAATGTGCAAGCTTGCTAAATGGATCAAACTGGATAGCCAACTGTCCAGGGAAAGTATCTACTGTAACATTACATGGAACTTGCTAAGTAAGCAACTCTTTCTGGGGGGGGAAAGGCCATGGATACTTTCTAGGTAGCTATCATACAGCAACATTTTGTCAAAAAAATGACAGAATGTAGTATCATCGCGTTTATTAAAAATACATTGGCCTCACTAGTTTGGATGAAGGGACCAGACATATTATATTTAAAGTACTACTTTTTAACTAGCTACTATTTAATAGCTAGACGCCACTAGGTCACTAAGTTCACAGAGCTTGGCTCCGGAAGGATTTTATTGGTTGTGCATAAACAAATAAAAAAAATCGAAAATGATGGGAGAGGGGACTGATTGGACAATGCCAATCCAACCTCTGACGGAGCGAGACGTCCGACTGGAGCCTAAGTCAACAACGTCGGCAACACGGTTACCAAATAAGGCCTTCTGTCAGGTGACCCCGTTCCCTCGGTTACGGTCAGGCGTGCGGGCCGACCCACTGTGATGTAACTGCTTCTCCTGAGCGCTCGGCGACTCATGTTGCTGCGGTGGGCTGGTGTAAAATTAACCTCACATTGCTGAGTGCAGCGGGCCCCATCTTTGGGCCCCATCTTTGTGGCCCCATCTTTGGCGTACGCGCGCGGAAGAGAGGTGGTGACGACTCGCGGGTTCATGGGAAAACAGCTTGGAAAGGACTGATAAGCGTGCGCAGGGCCGCGACACTAACGCCGGTAAACGAGAGTCACACGCTCACCCCTTCCCCTCAGCCACAGAATAATTTAAAAGAACAGACAAAATTGAGAGCCACAGACTTTATTTGGGGAAATACAGCATCATTCCTGACTTCAAGGAACCAAAGACAATGGAAGTCCTGAGGGGATCCTAAAATAATAATAATAATAATAATGCAGAAAAATAAACCATACATTATTACTTAAGCCTTTACCCTGAATATGGCTTTACAGTAGCATTAAGTGCATGTCAGCTGAAGTATATGCAGTTTGTGTGTAATACTGGCTTACACACATATATGGTTTATTGAAAGAAATGTGCATATGCAAATATCTTTCCCATGATAATGTCCACGCACTGTACAGATCTCCCTTATGGTCTTATACCAAAACGTATAGCCTAATCCTTATTTTACTTCGGACAATGAACAGTCTACACAGTTAAACTTCATCATCAATCAAGTGTGTCCTCATTGAAATGCTGAGACCTCATTTAATTTAGCATATTAAACATTTCAATGCTACCGAAAGCGGTTAGCACGTTAGCAGGCAGCCAGTTAGTCATAGCTTGATGTGATTATTACACCGCGCAGTTAGCTGTCAGGCCACTGCCATGTTCTACATGCCACACTCACACTTCCCTCCAAAAATATTTTTACTCTGCAGAAGTGAGGGTTTGACTGCCCTAAGGGCCTGTCTGATTATCCTCCCCCCCCCCCCTTCTGCCCCCCTCCTCTGCCCCCAATATTTAATTACTCCTGGCGCTCCTACGCACCGTTACAGGCCACGGCGTATAAAGCGGCGCTAGCCCTAGCGTTAGCTGTATAATCGGAGGCTCCAGTCTGGGCTCGGAGCCCCCGGCTCTCGGAGATGAAAGCCTGGCCGGGTAGCCGTGGAGACCAGGCTCTCCCTCCGGGCGGCGGGGGGGGGGGCTGGAGCGAGGTCTTTCAGAGTGCAGCTCGCCCCCCAACGCCACGCTTTTATTATTTGATGAGACGGTCGGGGGAGACAAGTTAATTGCCCTCCGACAGCTCAGGCCCAGCTCTGCCCGGTATCAGACGGCCCCCTCTACCAGACAGGCCCCCGTGTTCCTCCCCCCCCCCAAAAAAAAGATATGGATGGGGGGCGGGGGGGCAGGAATTTCATCCAGATCCTCCAGAGTTCCCCCGTGGCTTCAAAAGATAAACTGCCCCCCATGGCTTTTCTCTCTTAAAAGATAAAAAAAATAAAATTTTAAAGAGAGTCCGCGCTCTGTTTGTTTCAGTGCTCAGCGGCCTATTACCGAAGCAAACACACCGACTTCTCAGTGTTTGTTCAGACAGATAAGAGACTAAAAATCAGGCCTTGATTAGTAATGAATGCACATTCTTCAAGGTTCTAAAACGTGTCTCTCAACGAGCAATAATCAAACAGATTTTCATTTTAGAGGACACGGATAGACACACGTAACGCGTGAGAATTGCACAATGTCAGAGTGAGCGGCGAACAGCTGCACGACGTCGGCGTAAGAACGGCTGGCCGGTCTCAACGCCGTGTTTTTCTCTCTCTCTCTCTCTCTCTCTCCCCGTCGGTCCAAGTGGGACGCCATCAACGAGATGGACGAGTACTTCAGCCCCATCCACACCTACCAGGTGTGCAACGTGATGAGCCCCAGCCAGAACAACTGGCTGCGCACCAACTGGATCCAGCGGGACGGGGCGCGCCGCATCTACATCGAGGTCAAGTTCACGCTGCGCGACTGCAACAGCATGCCGGGCGTGCTGGGCACCTGCAAGGAGACCTTCAACCTGTACTACCGCGAGGCGGACCGCGACGCGGGCGCCGCCGTCCGCGAGAGCCAGTTCTCCAAGATCGACACCATCGCGGCGGACGAGAGCTTCACCGGCGTGGACCTGGGCGTGCGCCGGCTCAAGCTCAACACGGAGGTGCGCGGCGTGGGGCCGCTGTCCAAGCGCGGCTTCTACCTGGCCTTCCAGGACATCGGCGCCTGCATCGCCGTGGTCTCGGTGCGCGTGTACTACAAGCGCTGCGCCGCCATGGCGCGCAACCTGGCCGTCTTCACCGACGTGGTGACGGGCGCCGACTCGTCCTCGCTGGTGGAGGTGCGCGGCCGCTGCGTGGACCACGCCGAGGAGCGCGACACGCCCAAGATGTACTGCAGCGCCGAGGGGGAGTGGCTGGTGCCCATCGGGAGGTGCGTCTGCAGCGCCGGGTTCGAGGAGCACGGGGACTCCTGCGTGGGTAAGTGACGGGACCCGCTAATGGGACGACCTCGTCCGCGGGACCTTTGCATATTTAAGACCGTCGCGGGTCACAGTAATTAAAAACAATTAATCACGGCGAGCAGGCAATTAAACATGCATAAAGTAATGGGCTGGAAGAGGCCGTCCGCAAATGAGCCACGGAACGCTAATTCTGACAAATTTCCGAATTACCTGTCTGCTTCGGCCGAAAAAAAAAAGAAAAAAAAAAACGGAGGGAAGAGAAAAAAACGCTCTCCAGGGTAAGAGTTGTTTTGACAGCTCATCGGTAAAACATTGTCTTAAAAAACCTCGGCGTGAATTATGCATAGGTGGCTAAGGATTCATTTTGCGATCCACCCACTATAATTTGTAATAGGGGGCCGCTTAATGAAACTCCACTCCCGAATCCTCGGGCCATCAGACGCCGGGTAATTTGGAGAGTGAAACCAGTCGAGAGGCAGGACCCACGCTGACAAGTGCAGTGAGACAAGTGAAGAAAAAAGCCGCTAATTGTTTTTAGCGAAATGAAGAAGAAAACTGCCATCGCCTAAAACGTTGCACGCACTCACCTAAAACATGACCTAATGTGTGTATGCTTGTGTTTATATGTAGATATATAAGAAAAACTGATTTGTAGATGTCTTGGCTCATAAAAACATCCTACAGTATTCACATGGAAGATGTGTGTGCAATCAGGGTGCATTTTTAAGCAAACGGGACATGTATATATTAACTGATGTAAAACTAGAAGTAAAGTAAGTCTGGGTAGAGATTTTTTCTGAGCACTGCACCTGGCCTGACTGTGTTTATGGCAGTCTTTACATGCATTTTAAGTGTTTTGATATCGCAATATGTTTCTTAACTATAATTATTTTTAAAAGATTATTTTAAAGCTTTGGAATACAGAGTACTAAAGTCGCCATTTAAATACAGTTAATCAACATAAACAAATAAATATAATAGCCTACATAGGCATACCTAATGATTTTTTTATGGGTAATTCATAAAAAATAAAGTACATTTTTTATTGATTTTAGTTTTTCAGGGAGTTAACTTCGCAAACTTTAATAATAAATACATAGATGACACTCACATGAACATAAATTTTTTTTTTTTTTTTTTTAATTCCACTTCTTGCATCTTTCAATGGCCCATATATGCCTGTGAGTTTAATATGTGTGTGTGTGTGTGTGTGTGTGTGTGTGTGTGTGTGTGTGTGTGCACGCGAGTGTGCGTGAGTGTGTTGTGGACGTTGTTTAAGGTATATAACTGAATGATCCTCACACCCAAAGAACTCCGCCAGAATTTTATAATTTGTCCTAACACTCCCCTGGAAAAAAAAAAGGCTCAAGTGATCTCTGAACCTTAAATAATGGAGATCCAAATCTGTGTAAATACCTGAGATGTTTGAGAAAGGAGATGATGAGTGAGCAGGTCAGAGCCCATAAATCAGCTCCTGCATGCAATGCAGGTCACTGGACTAATTTCTCCTGAGAGAACCGACAGCATCACGCACAGCCCAGGGACAGCCGTCACACACAGCCCTGAGACAGCCATCACACACAGCCCAGAGACAGTGGTCACACACAGCCCTGAGACAGCCATCACACACAGCCCAGAGACAGTGGTCACACACAGCCCTGAGACAGCCATCACACACAGCCCAGAGACAGTGGTCACACACAGCCCTGAGACAGCCATCACACACAGCCCAGAGACAGTGGTCACACACAGCCCTGAGACAGCCATCACACACAGCCCAGAGACAGCCCTGAGACAGCCCTGCACAGCCCTGAGACAGCAGTCACACACAGCCCAGAGACAGCCCTAAGACAGCCATCACACACAGCCCTGAGACAGCCATCACACACAGCCCTGAGACAGCCCTGCACAGCCCTGAGACAGCAGTCACACACAGCCCTGAGACAGCACTGAGACAGCCATCACACACAGCCCTGAGACAGCCATCACACACAGCCCAGAGACAGCCATGAGACAGCCCTGCACAGCCTTGAGACAGCAGTCACACACAGCCCTGAGACAGCACTGAGACAGCCATCACACACAGCCCAGAGACAGCCCTGAGACAGCCATCACACACAGCCCAGAGACAGCCCTGACACAGCCATCACACACAGCCCAGAGACAGCCCTGACACAGCCATCACACACAGCCCAGAGACAGCCCTAAGACAGCCAACACACACAGCCCAGAGACAGTGGTCACACACAGCCCTGAGACAGCCATCACACACAGACCTGAGACAGCCCTGCACAGCCCAGAGACAGCCGTCACACACAGCCCTGAGACAGCCCTGCACAGCCCAGAGACAGCCATCACACACAGCCCTGAGACAGCCCTGCACAGCCCAGAGACAGCCGTCACACACAGCCCTGAGACAGCCATCACACACAGCCCTTAGACAGCCCTGACACAGCCATCACACACAGCCCAGAGACAGCCCTAAGACAGCCAACACACACAGCCCTGCACAGCCCTAAGACAGCCGACACACACAGCCCAGAGACAGCGGTCACACACAGCCCTGAGACAGCCATCACACACAGCCCTGAGACAGCCCTGCACAGCCCTGAGACAGCAGTGCACCGCCATCACACACAGCCCAGAGACAGCCGACACACACAGCCCTGAGACAGCCGACACACACAGCCCTGCGACAGCCATCACACACAGCCCTGGGATAGCCGACCGCTCGGCACGGGGCCTCCTGGCAAGCAGAGGCCGTCACGCATAAAGCAGCCTCTCCGTGACAGGAGACAGGGTCTCGGGGGAGAGGAGAGGGCCTTTTCCGGGGGGGTGGGGGGGGGGGGCGCACCGTCCGTTACTCCAGTCAGACGCGGCTGACGGAACGCTTCACGCGCGCGACACATTCCGTGCGCTCCTTTAAAGCGACGATCAAAACAAAGGCCGCCCTTGAGGTGTCAGCGCTGTCGACCCGCCCCCGGGTCTGATCCGCCGGGGCTCCTCGACCTTTCGCACCGAAAAGGGGGGGGGGGGGGCAGGGGGCTGTGGGGTTGGGGTGTGGGGAAACACTCGTCTGGATCTCACGCGAGATTGTCAGCTCAGATCAACTCTAATTTTTCCACTTGATTTGTCCTCTCTCTCCGAAGCATCTCTCAGTCAAGTTCACATCTCCACATCTTTACAGGGTCCCCCCCCCCTGATTCTGTCGCTCTTACGTTCACAGTCACGCTCAGCTTTCACACACTGGGGCTGCAGAACGCACAGGGCGAGTGGCCGAGGAGCCGAGAACATTTCCGACGAACCCGCGTAGCTACCGCAGTGTGGGGGCTTTGCGGTGTTCCAGGCGTGATATTTATTTCCTTTATTGCCTTACTGAGCAAGCGCGCATCGATTCGGCCCCCTGTAAAAAATGGCCCCTCCAGCCTCACAGGCATTAGGTGGCCTTCACCTAATGGGAGTTCGGCCTGGGCCTGACAAAATAAATTAACCAATTAATCCTGTCTCCATCTATAACCCCCAAATGGTGTTTTTTTTTTTTGTTTTTTGTTTTTTAGAATGAATGTGTTTAATTGCATTTATGCAACTTCCTAGTATTATCAGAGAGTTTGGGGGGGTGGGGGGGGTGGGGGTGGGTGGGTGTGATCACCCACACGAGTGTTCGATGGGAGCTTCTTCACTACTGGAACGCTACCGTGCACCCATTAGGTGTGGGAGGAGACAGAGGCATTTATTTAGCTCAGGCCTGATTTTAAGAACAGACTGAGAATTAATTTTGAAATTACCGCAGGGGAGGTCTGTACACTTTGTGTGAAGTGCAGTGGGGTCCAAGGAAGGACCTTCATTTAATGTCGGCAAACTCCCGTACAGCACACTGACCCCCCTTAATGCACAACAGAGTAACAGCCACTAGCCTACTACATAAATAATGTTCAATTAAAGATGTTTATGGATAGCCCTTATTATAACATTAGAATCCATTATCTCTCATTTAATATTCATTTAGGGTCAACTGATTTAGAATTCTCAATAAACTGTTTTCAGTGTAAAATTCACTTTTATAAGTTGCCCTAAAAGAGCACATTTGTTCTCTACTGGACTTAGGCCTATATACACTGTCAGAACAACTGATTCAAATACTCAGAATCTTGTTATAAATATAATGTGATATCATTTGCATCAAATTGAATACTTATCTTCATGATTATCAGATGAAAAGAACATCATCAAACCCTCATCATGAGGCCTGGGTTAATTGATTTGTATTTCAGTAGTAATGTGTAGCATCCCATGAAGTCACATGTCGCAGTTTAAATTATACATTAGTTGGTTATCAAAAGCCCCAAACTGCATAGCTACTAGGCCTACTTCTACTCACCTAGTAACCATGACTGATGCACGCGTCATAAGTTTTGCGATACACCACACTGAATAACGGATTGTAAATATTATAGTTATTGGGTACCTTACAAGTAGCAGATAAACAGGTCACTGGCTACCGTGTGTGTCATATCGGCCAATCAGGGGTTAACGACTCAAAAGCACTTCACCGAGTTTGTTCAAACTTTCGTGCGTTAAGAATAAACCATGTAGGATCTTACGAATCAACGAGTGCTGGAAACCATGGGCTATTCGACAATACGGCCTGCCAGGGCCAGTAATTCGCCATTGTTCCCTAAGCAGACAACAATTACGGGTTATTCCAAACGGTTTCGCGATTTTGATTTTGACGACGGGATAACCCGCCCCCTTTTGTGTCGCAGCGCCCGGCTGCTGTCAGCTCTCCGAAAGGAGAGCGATCAGTTAATGCCTGTGGGACGGCGAGAGAGGCTTTCCCCTGTCAATCACAGATAATGTGATTATTATCTGCCACTGTGCCAGCAAATAATACGGGCGTAAAAAAAAAAAATTTTTTTTTTTTTTTTTTTTAAAAAAAGCTCCTGGACACGACGCTGGAGTTTTATTACGGAGACGAGGAGGCGGGCGTTCCCATGTGCGGTCCCTTCAAAGTCTGCACATTTTCTTGGCTTTCTCGGCAACAGCCGACTGGGGAAACGTCTGACAGTCTTCACGGCAGAAAAGAAAAGAGAAAAAAAACCGAGAGACTGGCTCTAGGAATCTGCATGGCCGCCAAAACTCCATGACTAGCATCTCAAAGAGGGCCAGCGTTGGCGAGCGCAACACACACAAAAAAAAAAAGTGAACAAAAGCACATCAGATGTGAACTTGAAGCCAGCTCATCCAAACGAAATGTATGAGTGATTTAAAAAAGGGCTTTCACTCCCAGTTGGGAAACCACCTCCATTTTGTTAAATAACTTCCATTAGCCTGCCTTTGGTCTGTCACCTCGTCTCACGCATGAACGATGTGTAGTTATAGGGGTGCCATTATCTCAGTGGTGTCTGTAATGATAAGTTATAACAGTTGTTTTATTTTTATTTTTTTAATATCCTATATAATATCTTATGGCAAATGTATTCTGTTCCAGCTTTCCTTTCCCCAACGAATGTAACACATATTCTCCAATTAGCAGACATATGGGGGAGACGTACATACAGGCGGCCGGACCGATGTAAATTTAGTTCGTGGCAATCAGCACAAATTGAAACAGGCTAAATAGTGGTTGATAAGCATTAACCGGTCGTTTCACAGGAAATATTGTCATGATAAAGCCCCCAGTAATAGCTTAAACGGTCTTAACGCTTAGCTCTCGCGGGCGTAGAGCCCGTCCTTAGCGCCAGCTAATGCTCTGGAAACATTTGAACATGCATTCTTCAGGATCCCTGTGGAGACATGCATATTTAAGAGCTACAAATTGCTCATTAAATAACTGTTACTCAGATCATAAGTTGTTATGGGAGCGATTAACTGACATGCACTGCTGATTAATTTAATGTCACCGATGGGGTGAGTGAATCTGTCTGTGAGCTGTAGGGGATGCCGTATGTGGATCTGTCTGCGTGTTGTAGGGGAAGCTGTGTGTGGATCTGTCTGCGTGTTGTAGGGGAAGCTGTGTGTGGATCTGTCTGCGTGTTGTAGGGGAAGCTGTGTGTGGATCTGTCTGCGTGTTGTAGGGGAAGCTGTGTGTGGATCTGTCTGCGTGTTGTAGGGGAAGCTGTGTGTGGATCTGTCTGCGTGTGGTAGGGGAAGCTGTGTGTGGACCTGTCTGCGTGCTGTAGGGGAAGCTGTGTGTGGATCTGTCTGCGTGTTGTAGGGGAAGCTGTATGTGGATCTGTCTGCGTGTTGCAGGGGAAGCTGTGTGTGGATCTGTCTGCGTGTTGTAGGGGAAGCTGTGTGTGGATCTGTCTGCATGTTGTAGGGGAAGCTGTGTGTGGATCTGTCTGCGTGTTGTAGGGGAACCTGTGTGTGGATCTGTCTGCGTGTTGTAGGGAAGCTGTGTGTGGATCTGTCTGCGTGTTGTAGGGAAGCTGTGTGTGGATCTGTCTGCGTGTTGTAGGGAAGCTGTGTGTGGATCTGTCTGCGTGTTGTAGGGGAAGCTGTGTGTGGATCTGTCTGCGTGTTGTAGGGGAAGCTGTGTGTGGATCTGTCTGCGTGTTGTAGGGGAAGCTGTGTGTGGATCTGTCTGCGTGTTGTAGGGGAAGCTGTGTGTGGATCTGTCTGCGTGTTGTAGGGGAAGCTGTGTGTGGATCTGTCTGCGTGTTGTAGGGGAAGCTGTGTGTGGATCTGTCTGCGTGTTGTAGGGGATGCTTGTGTGGATCTGTCTGCGTGTTGTAGGGGAAGCTGTGTGTGGATCTGTCTGCGTGTTGTAGGGGATGCTGTGTGTGGATCTGTCTGCGTGTTGTAGGGGAAGGTGTGTGTGGATCTGTCTGCGTGTTGTAGGGGATGCTGTATGTGGATCTGTCTGCGTGTGGTAGGGGATGCTGTGTGTGGATCTGTCTGCGTGTTGTAGGGGAAGCTGTGTGTGGATCTGTCTGCGTGTTGTAGGGGAAGCTGTGTGTGGATCTGTCTGCGTGTTGTAGGGGAAGCTGTGTGTGGATCTGTCTGCGTGTGGTAGGGGAAGCTGTATGTGGATCTGTCTGCGTGTTATAGGGGAAGCTGTGTGTGGACCTGTCTGCGTGTTGTAGGGGAAGCTGTGTGTGGATCTGTCTGCGTGTTGTAGGGGAAGCTGTGTGTGGATCTGTCTGCGTGTTGTAGGGGAAGCTGTATGTGGATCTGTCTGCGTGTTGTAGGGGAAGCTGTGTGTGGATCTGTCTGCGTGTTGTAGGGGAAGCTGTGTGTGGATCTGTCTGCGTGTTGTAGAGGAAGCTGTGTGTGGATCTGTCTGCGTGTTGTAGGGGATGCTGTGTGTGGATCTGTCTGCGTGTTGTAGGGGAAGGTGTGTGTGGATCTGTCTGCGTGTTGTAGGGGATGCTGTATGTGGATCTGTCTGCGTGTGGTAGGGGATGCTGTGTGTGGATCTGTCTGCGTGTTGTAGGGAAGCTGTGTGTGGATCTGTCTGCGTGTTGTAGGGAAGCTGTGTGTGGATCTGTCTGCGTGTTGTAGGGGAAGCTGTGTGTGGATCTGTCTGCGTGTGGTAGGGGAAGCTGTATGTGGATCTGCCTGCGTGTTGTAGGGGAAGCTGTGTGTGGATCTGTCTGCGTGTTATAGGGGAAGCTGTGTGTGGATCTGTCTGCCCAAACGTGCCCTCTGATCTTCTCTGTATAACAGAAGTTCAGTACAAAAGAGCAGGCCAGGCTTGCTTTCCCTTTTCTGTTTGGAGAACAGCCGTTCTCTTTAGATCAGCGAGGCCGTAGCTGGTTTTAAAAGACTTGAACACGTTTATTTTGTACATTAGCTTTTTGGGTTGCATTTTTATTTTTGTCTTCAATCGTGTTTTATCTGTTTGATCTTGTTTTTAGTCATTATATTTTTAATAAGGTTATTTTAAGTAATTTTTACTGTTTAGGGTTTTCTTGGAACTGGAACTCTATTTTTCTTTTCTTCATCAGTGCAAATAGCTCTGCTGTTTTCACCTCCTCTCTATTTTATCTGATCTTTATTTTATGTGTCGCACAACATCAAATAGAAATGGCTCAATATAGCCTAACCTTTACATGACAAAAGGAAAAAAAGCACAAACTTGTGACAGCCTATTTTGAAAAACATAGTTAGAAGTAAGAGTAGATTTTGACAGCAAGCAAATCAAACCAAACACTTGCGAACCAAACCATGGGTGGCAAACAAAACGGTCTGTTGTTAACATGAACCATTGCATAGACTGGGCATTTAAATTAGAAGAGAAAAAAATGGGGGGGGGGGGGGGGTTGAAGCATACAAAAAATGATAGGCTTAATGGGGATTGCAAAATAAATATGTACAGTAACCATGTTCTGCAGACAGGATACAGCAACATTGCCCATTATCACAAATGGAAATTAAATTGGGTCCCTGGATGGTGTTGGTCTGGAAAGTCAAACGCATTGCCAAACGGGGACGAAATTTTTTGCCACAGGAAATGTTACACACAAGCCTAGGACTGCGGTTTCTGGAGACTTTTGAAAGCCATTAGGAAACCATCTGGTTCTAAACTTTAAATGACATGATTTGTGTGTTACCTAACCATTCAATTATGCATTTGCCGAGCAAAGCAGGTATGATGGAGTGCTCCGGACCACCTTGCACTAGTCCGCACAAACTGTAAAAACTGCTTGCAACTCAAGTTGCCCAGGTGTTCTCCGAAGACCGACATTTACAATGCGTCTTAAACACCTCATTCTAAATCTAGGCTACGAGTATCTGTATCCTGTACAACATGGCATGACAACACCTTAATTTGGACTATCAATATAGTAAAACGATTAGGGGAAGGAAATGCAATATTTTCGCAAATTACCGATGCCCTTTTTATTTATACGAGCATTAGATGTATATATCAGCCCCCTTACCCACACACACACACACACACCATAAACATTGTAGAAGCCGGTGGAATGTGCTGGGCCGAGCATATTCTCGCCAATGCAGGGTATAAGACCTCTGACGGGCTATTGGGGAAACACCGTTGGTAGTTCACAAAGTGTGGCTACTTGGATAACCATGGACTTTGCTTGGCACAGACAGCGCTCAACCTCAATGATAAGCGGTAAGCGCGTTAAAATCACACACTGTCCGAAACAGACACCGAATCAGCGGAATCAAAAAAACACATCTGAAAGGAAGACAGCAGCGCATCGCACAGGGTACGGCAACCTCTAATTACAAAGTCCACATCAAAAACTTAAAACAGCATGCTCATTCATTTGAATGGCCACCAGACGAGCTGATGAGAAGATTGTCAACAAGACGTTTTATATCTGCAGTGCTTTGCGTGGATGAGAACAGCATTCGTCAAGGAAATTGAGTTTAAAAACTCCAACACGTTTTGAGGTAGGCCCAGTCAAAACGCGTTGAAGTTTTTAAACGGTTTGCGGTTTTATTTAGCCTATTTCTTTGTTTGTTTGTTTATTAATCTGTTTGTTTGTTTGTTTTGTTCTTGGTTTCTCATTTTTAAAAACCCAAAATAATAAACAGGGCGTCGGGCATTATCTGTTGGTATTTTTACGGAATACAGGTGGCGCTCCGCTCTTATTTTTAATAGTTTTCTCTGTCGACGCAGCAGAATAGGTACGGCACCTGCGTTCAAAAATTCTAGGTCTGCTGGTCTTGCGTTCTCAAAACTGAAAACATAAACTATATATATATATATATATATATACATTACAGTTGTAAAACAATGACATCAATATTATAAAACAAACATTTAAAACAGGAAAGGAATATTTTTCTGTCATAGAACAACTTCGAAAGTTACTGACAGGTATAGCAGTCTACGGACGCGTAGGCAGTTTTTGACTTTCCCAGCTGAATTTAAACTGTTACCAATATTGCCATTGTGTCCAGAAACACGCAAATCGCGTTTGTTGAATACGAGAAGCCATATAACATACAGATAACCGTTGTATTTGAGTGATTATGCAGCATTTTACCCTGGCCTAGCTGTCCCACCTTCTGCAAGGCTAGATCGAAACGAAGGCCAGCTAGCATTCACTATCATCCTTGTATAGCCTACCTGAAAACTGTTTGGAAGCTTTGCTTACCCGTATTCCCTGGTAACTTGTCTCACTTCTCTTCTGACAACCATACATGAGAAAAACATTTTCGACGTCGTTGTATATGGGTAGCTAACAGCAAGGACTTGTCTGATCCGTTAATAATGCTCCCCAGGAGCTCGTGACTGTGTTCAAATTTTACCGCAAATAGCGAACCATCTCACGTGACCATGTATTTGTCATAGACATGCATATTTAACTAAACTATGCCAGTATGACCTGAATTTGTGATGTACCGGAAGTAAGCCTGTACTGCGCGTGTTGAGTGCAAAACGTTGGAGCTCCCATTAAAGTGAATGGGGAGTATCAGACTTTTGTAGGCAAAATAAAACGGCATCGATTGCATATTGAAACTTGACTGACAAGCGTTACGTTCCATATGAAAAGAAGATAGAAAAATATGCATTATGTCATTTACGTATGTGTGGTACGGATCAGGTACCCTACACTTGCGCGAGTATGCGCGGTACAAATCGGGCTGCAGGTACAGATCAGGTAGCGACAGACTCGATGAACTGTAGGATAGGACAGACCATATAGGGCATGTTTCCCAGCAACTTTGCACACCAGAGGATTAAAATTTAGAAGGGGGCACTCAGAACCTCCGTTGGCCAGGGGCCCTGGTGATGTAGCATCAGCTGCACCACCTAAACCTCCACCACTGGATGCCACAACCATCAGATCTTGCCAGGTTCAGGCTGTGCAATATGATCTTTTCCTTTAGCCCATTACATTTGTGCATGTGCTGTTCAGAGGCGCTTCACTGCTCTTAATAACTTAATAACAACTCATTTGAATTTAATAACAGAATATCTCTGGTTGCATATCCATCTAGGCTATTAGCTAGCTACTCTACTGTACATTAGCAATGGTGCCATGAGAACTTGACAAACTGCTCACCTGTTACCATGGTGATGTATCTGCCCTATCCTATTATTGGATCTTTTGTTTGCATTTGTAAGTGCACCCCCCCCCCCCCCACCCCCCCAGCTATTAAAACAGACTGGCTCCAACTAAAGCCTCAGTGTCTAATGGACATTTTATGGAACTTTCCATTTCTTCAGCTGGATATGAATCACTATGCTTAGCGATTCAATATCAGCTCCTTGTCGCACTTTAACCAGCAACCTTTTTTTGCATTATTATCTTTCTTTTGTTTGAAAAAGCTCACTGTCAAGGACACCTTTGTCCCACTCTAATCTTTCCGCACCACGATACAAAGTTGGCAGCTTATTAAGTGAAAAGTTAATTGGCCTTTAAGTTCGGTGTAATCAGTGAACCTGTGGCCTAACTATATGACACCACTCCAAACATTCTACTCTACTCCTAGGTGTGAAACTGGCCCTAGAATTACTACACTAGTTTTGTTTTGTTTTGCTGCTAGTATAAGCCTCTATAAGACAAACTTTCCCCTTGAATGAATAGCTCAGACGCTGAAAGCTGCAGAATCTGCTCGATGCTCAGCTCAGTTGAAAAGGTTAACTGTCTCCAAATTGAACCAGACCTCGTCAGGCACCGGTAATCCTCTTTTTCCAGTTGTGACAGTTCGATGTGAGCGAGGTGTACAGCCCGGGCACTTAGCTCACTGAATCTAGGGCGTCCAGCCAGTAGCGACAGAGACAGACCCCAGGGGTGCTGCTTCTCACCACGATTAAACCCCACTGGCTTTGAAGTCAGGAGAAGAAAAAAAAAGAAGATTTAAATACCTGAGGATAATAGAATTAGGCTAGGATTACATCCGGGACCATCCAAAACGCTGATTTCAGCTGATAGTTCTGCTTCTGCGGACGAAGATAGTTTCAGGTTGAATCCCTGAGAATTTGAATAATCACAATTTAAGCTGATAGTCACCTGTCGTACCCTTTATTCTTGCGGCTTTCTTACTGAACTATTCACGGACGGGATGCTCTTGTGAATAATTTCATTTTGCGAAAAAAATGTTCTTAAACGGCATCTTTTCATCCTGACAATTATGTTAGGGTTTCTTTTTTTTTTCTTGTTGCATGATTAATTTTTGCAAAAAGCTTGCAATGACTTGCAACACTTGTAAGCGTTTGCTTGCATAAACTATTGAAATGGCATGCTGAATAATATTTTGCCACCGGCGCTCCCAGGTGACACAGTTGATAAATTATGTCACCCCAAGTGCAGACTCAGTCTTGGAGTTGTAAGCTGGAAACTCACTAAAGGCATTAACTGGCTTTACCTACTGCAGCAGACTGCAGTTGGTCTCGTCCCAAAAATGGCAGGACCCAGGTTTAAGTTAGCCAGGTTTCCTCTAGGGATCGCTAAACTACTTTCTTCCCACGATGTGCTTAGTGCACACAAGCTACCAGTTCCCACTGTTTCGCAATCCACCTCTCCAGCAGTGTTCTCTAGTGCTTGCTGTCGTGTGGCTTGTAGTCTGTAAAGTAGTCACTAGGTCGCAGGCAAGTGTGTGGGCCTCAGTTGTACTGTAGTTTAGCTGGTACAGTACATTTGTGTGGGTGGCAGAGTGGTACCCAAAGATGTAGAATTGGAGATTACGGGGGGGGGGGGGGGGGATTACTAAAATAAAAATACAAAAAGTTATAAAGAAATATCTTATTATAATGGCTTCATAAAAATTGGCTTCATGTATTTTGATAAAGATCTCATATCTTGCCAAGGAGACAGTCTGGGAATGCTTCAAATGATATCGTGCTCTGCTCTTGTTCTTTGTAGCATAAAGTCTTCCATAAAACTTTTATGAGGATCAGAGATGTAAAAAAAAAAAAGTTTTTGCAGTACAAAAGCAACCCAAAATAATATGCTTCCCCCACTTTTTTTTGCACATGTTAAATTATTAGGGAATCCAGACCTGCACAGTTGCACTGTGTAATCCAACTGACGGCAATGCTCTACTTTGACAGCAGGTCACGAGCAACTAGAACCTGGAGGGGATGGCTCCATAGCCAGGGTGGAGACTTGTAGCCCACTTTTGCTAATTATGTCACATCACGGTCATGAAATATCACAGGGAATATTTTCATCACCAACGCCAAAGAAGAGGCCACACACTGCACACAGGAGAGAGATGAATTTTTCATCACTGAAATGTTTTTATTTTTATAATCTTTTTGCACCATCTGTGCCAGGCAGGGCGGCACGGTGGTGCAGTGGGTAGCACTGACGCCTCACAGCAAGAAGGTCCTGGGTTGGAATCCCTGGGTTTGTTTCCTCTGGGTACTCTGGTTTCCTCCCGCAGTCCAAAGACATGCGTGTTAGGCTAATTGGAGACTCTAAATTGCCCATGGGTATGAGTGTGTGAATGAATGGTGTGTGTGCCCTGCGATAGATTGGGGACCTGTCTGGGGTGTATTCCTGCCTCTCGCCCAATGCACGTGACAAATTGTGAATTAAGTGAAAATTCACATTCACCATGCTTGCTACTTCATTGGTCTAAAAAATGTTTTTTTTTGTTGTTAGATTTTTTGCTGATCTCATCAACCTATATGAGACACAGATAAACAAAGCATATGAGGTATATAAAGCCTCAAAAAGTAAAACCATTAAAATATTGGAAAATAAGAAGAAAAGTAGGACATGTTTAAAGTTACTTCCTGAAGAACCGGCCTGTGAACTTGCTGCTGAAAACATAATCCCCTGGAAATTACCTGTACTGTTAATTACACAGGGAATCACTGGACCTTACAGTCATTCTTTTAACTTTTCATAAAACTTTTGCTTGAGCTGCCTAAAGTTGAAGTTGAGACAAACAGAAATGAGGATAATATGTTGGGAATTTGTTTGCCAATAAAATCCACCCAGTGTTTCATTTTTTGTGTAATTCAGAGCAGCATGCTCCGAGACCCCACAGCTCACAACTGTTTCCCCACTGATTGAATTAAACAAACGCACGCATGCATACACACACACGCACACGCACACACACACACACACACATTCACTCACGCGCACACACACACATACACACACACACAAACAAATAGAAATTCACTCAGTCTCCCATTTACCAAATCGCATCCCAAATGAAAACAATGATGGTTGCAATGCAGATAATGCGAGCCAATGTTTCCTCTGAGAGGAAAATCAAGGGGCCAGGCAGGAGGGAGGGGGGGGGTAGGGGGCGGGAGGAGGGGGGGGGGCGTAATTAGCCTTCTTTGTCTCTTACCCCCTACTCCCGATTCCGGGGAATGTTGGGTTTTATTTTGGTCAACATATTACAGTGGGATTAAACGGGAGCTGAAGGCTCCCCCCGACATTATTAAAGCCTCCTCGCGCAGCCGGTGCCATTATGACAAAACCGGTTTAATCTGCGGGAGCGCAGCAGGCAGGGAGGGGGGACACGATAAAGCGCTGAATGGTATCTCTCCCAGACGGGACCGCGCCATGTCAGTCAAATCCGATTGGCCCGCGCTCGTATCTCCTCGCCAGGTACGGCAGAATAGGCCGTGTGATCGGCGCCACGAAGACAAAAATAAATAAAATAAAAAAACAAAAAAAAACACCCAGACCTCATTGTGGGTATAGCCCCTTTATTACTATTAGCTTGGCTGTTGTTGTATCTGTTGAGCCCCACAATATAATAAGCCTATGAATTTGTTAGGTTTGAAGTAATATAGCTGGAAGGATATTGATGATGACACAAGTGAGATGCTAGCTGTCATATTACAACTTTTTTTTTTCCATGAGCATAGGCATCCATCTATTATCTAACTCACTTATACCTGGGTAACAGGGGGTCCAGGGCCTATCCCAGCATGCATTGGGCCAGAGGCAGGAATACACCCTGAACAGGTCACCAGTCCATCGCAGGACACACGCACCATTCGCTCACACACTTGTACCTACAGCAAACCTGCATGTCTTTGGACTGCTTTTACTTAGGAACCTGGAGTACCCGGAGGAAACCTCATGTGAACATGGAGATTCAAACCCGGGACCTTCTTGCTGTGAGGCCACAGTGTTATGGACTGGATCACTGTGCTGCCCAAAACACAGCCAAATCATGCCAAATTTTATTTGTGTAACAGATGCTCCAATGTTGCCCTCGGGCAACAAACCAATGTGTCATACAGGGCAGAGATTTTGAGAGCTTGCCATTGGATTTAAGGAACTGGACCAGAAGGTTCCAGGTTTTAGGTCTTGGTCAGGCACTGCAGTTCTACCCTTGAGCAAAGTACCTATCTTGAAACTCTTCAGTTGAATGTTCAGGCTGATATGAAGAACATAAGCTTGTAAACAGCAGCCAGCTAAAAACAAATGTGCTATGATACGTAATTCTGTGGTTTATGCTTCAGGTCTAGTCATAAAAACAGCCTAAAAAAACAATATTAAGTGAGTCTGTTGATTTATGACACAGGCCAATGTTAGCCAGTCCTGTTCCCTATGAACCACTCTGTTTCAAAAACCTTTTGTTTAAAAAATAATAATAATAATATGCATTTGTTTTTGCACATATTGAAATTTGTCTGATCTTCCTCTTTTGTAAATATACAGTTGACCCTGAAACTATGTAAGGGCTAAGGACATTTTCAGTTATGAAAATGATTCTGATATAAATGTATATCCAAGATGAAATGTACTGTAGAAGATGTACTACTGGCAAGAAATTAATTTAGCTCTCTCAAAAAAATGTTACAGACATTGGTCAAAATGAAATTACCCTTGATTAAATAACTAACTTGGTGTGTCATCCAGATGTACACACAAGAGGTGAATTCAATTGGCGATGTGAACGCAAAGCCGCTCTCACACTCCGTCCTCTCTGAAACTCGCTCGAATGCTACACGTGCTCGATTTAGCTACAGCACCTCTGTGACAAACTAATTTCGTTCTGTGCGAAAGGCGTATCAGCGAGGCGTTCCCTCCCCGTCCGTTTCCGCGGAGATCAATTAGACACGCTCGCATAAGTGACAGCAATTCAATCGAATAATTAACAGCCATTTAATGCCCATTAACTAAGATGCATTCGTCTCATTTGATTTATAATTACAAGCTATTTTCAAAGGAAAACACACTTTGATCTATGTTGTGGTTTCTTTTTTTGATGTTGTTGTTGTATTAATCTTTGTCATATTTGTGCTGTTGAAGTAGGAATACTCCAAGAGTCCAAAATGCCCCCTGCCTTTTTTTTTTTTTTGGTTTGTTTCACTTTAATCTTTTGTAGCTAATGCAAGACATGGCTTGTACAACAGAGAAATAAGTAACAGTACATATATTACAGCATATTCAAAACACTCTAGAAGGACTGTGCAGCAGCCTTTTGATGAGACAGATACTCAAAGTGAGAGGGCACACCAGCCTAGAGATACACGCAGTTATTGGCACAGAAATGTTCAGAAGTGATTGAATGGAAATTAATGACAGCAACAACAATAATCAGAATATTAACTTCTTTTTTTAAATCAAGGGGCACATCGGGCACTGGGGCAAAAGAGACAGGTGCTTAGGCACCATGAGTCCCCCTCTCTCTGCACATGACTGAGCTTTGTGGTTTCCACTCAGTCAGAGTATAAAAACAGCTCTGATAGTCACAAAAATTGACATTAAATAGAATGTAAAGTGAACATTTAAAAAAGTGTGAGTGTGTGTGTTTGTGTGTGTGTGTGTGTGTGTGTGCACGTGCATGTGTGTGCGCTTGTGTTTTTGTGTAATGTTGAAATATTTTACATAAATGGGTGACAAATTCATTTTTTTCAGTCCTGAATCCTGAAAAAAAAAAAGAAAGAAAACCAATTTGAGCCATGTTGTTGTGCGTTCACATCACTCTGGGAATGCAAGCCGAGCGCTGGAGAGTTCCTGGTCGCAAACTCTCGAATAAATACCCATGGCAATTTTTAAATTTTCAGTGGTCACATCCGTTTTTTTTCCCCCCACTCATTCAACCACCCTGCGTATATATTCGAGGGACTAATTAGCCAGGGCGGCAGATTCCCTCCTTTGCCGATTAGCGATGGTCGGAGATGCTTAATAACGTAATTAAACAGGAGCCCCCGAGGATGCATTCAGGTAGATTAAACTTCTTCATTAGCTTAGCGGCTAGAGAGCGGAGAAATGACAAGACAAAGTGCTGCTGCCGCTCTGACTCACGTTCTCTTCCTGCGGGGGAGATAACTGTCAGACTGCCGGTCTTCCAAAAACCGGGGCAACTTCCTCATATATATATATTTTTTTGTGAGAACAGTTTTTAAAACGGTGCACATAAAGCAGCATCGATTTAATTTGTTTTTGTAACAAAACAAAAAAAACCAAAAACAAGTAATATTACAAATATAGCTATGAAGAATATTAAAAATACAAGAGAGGCAAGGATTGCTGCGTCAGCAGCTCTAACCCCAACATGCAGAACATCCGCTGCTTTTTGTTTCCGCGCTCGACATATCTTTTTATAGAATCAATATAACCAGTAGCCTACACTTTCCCTGAATTCTGAGTAATAACTGCGAGCAGATATTACTTTTATCAGCTCTTACACAACTTGTTTTAGCGACTGGGGGGAAAAAAACACACGATACCATGTAGCACGTAACAGTCACAAAAAGTTAGTTGCTTTGTGCTCTGTGTTAGTCAAATTTAAGCACAGCACGTATCTGGTTAGATTAAAAAGTGGCAAAACGCTGGTCAAGACAAAGAACATTGATACAGAAATAAATATTTAATCAAATTTTAAAAAGGGTGGGGGGAGGGGGGGGGGAGTAATTTTCCTTCTTTGTGTCTTACCATACCCTATGACCATTGGGAGTGTTTGGTTTTTATTTTGGCCAACATATAGATTGTATATAAATATCTCATACGCAATACAATAGTATCTGGTATTCATTTGCATAACACTAGCCTTTCATTGAATTATCATGGGTAGTAGTGATCATTAAGGTGCTGTTGCAAGCCACACAAACGCGCTGCCTATTTCTTTAAATGATCTTGAGAGTCACAGAAAAGCTCTCATATTATACCTCTTGTGTTTAGAAATTCAACAAAACTGGCACAACTCAAAATAAACTACTGTGCCCTTAATGACCTTCAATCCGAACTGCCACTGCGGCCACACATTTGACGGGCAATAGAAGGCCATCGGAAAAAACATTTTCTTAACTCAAGCGTTCTTCAGCAAAATTAGACTCCTGGCTAATGTGGGGCGGGAAGGCATGCAGAATCACTCCTCCTTACTTATCGATCTGCGGTGGAGGCAAAGTACGGGGAGAATTAGAATGCGTTCACTCTAGTTTCACTCTAGAAATATTTAGCTCTTTTTTTCTGGCACGGCTTGTGATTTTCTACTGAATTTCTGCACTTTAAAAAAAAAAAGCGAATAAATATCCGTACATCTTCAAAGGACAAGCTCACATTAGCTTACTGCAAGTACTTTTTCTTCTCTCTGGTAGAGAAGTATCCCTTTTAAGATGTGCAGTATCCACATTGACGCATGCTCCGTGCTCACTTCAGCATGGCCTCTAACTGTGTCACCGTGGCTTATGGGTACTGAACACCATACTCAAGCTGTGAGAGCCTCTTAACATTTGATCCTTGGGTTTGAGAAGTCCGTAAAATGAGCCGAGGAGCTCAGTAGAAGTGCCTGCTTCTCTTCTCTTCATTACATGACATTACATTACAGGCATTTGGCAGACGCTCTTATCCAGAGCGACGTACAACAAAGTGTATAACCATAACCAGAAACAAGTATGACGAAACCCCTAGAGAGAAGTACAGGGAACAACTGCATAGTTCAACTTGGACCCTGAAGGTTAAACTGATTAACACTAACACAACGAGAACAGCAACAACGCAGTCTATGGAAAAAATACAAGCAGTAGTTAAGACAGTTAATGCACCCAAGTCACCTACGAAACAGCTGCCTAGTTACAACCCTAAGCTTACAGTCATTTACAGGGGGGTAGGGAGGGATCTTCATACAGTGCATCCATACGTGCCATGAGCGTAGCCTGGATTTCAGTTTTGTAATATTGTTAGGACTGTGGTACTCCAGGGGGCAGTTTTGCGATACGCTGTAATCCAGGGGGTCTGCAAACCCAGGTCCCGGAGAGGCAGGAGATCTGCTGGTTTTTGTGACTCTGCACTTGAGAACGAAAAGCTGCAGAGCTTTCACTCTCCAGGATCAGCATCGCAGACCAACCTTCTCATATTAAAGGTGAAACGAAGAAGAAACAAATAAGATGTCATCAGGAAATCATCCAAGCATGGAGATGGGGTTGACGCTTCCAAACGGAGATAAATCCTATGTGAACACCCCACATCTGGGTCAGGTGTCTGTAAAAAGAACATTCCAAAAAGAAAAACTTTTCCCATCATGCTCTGTTCAGAAGAAAATGGAGTTGCAGATATCCAAACGTGAACCCATGGAGGAGGCAGGCTGACCCAGAAAATCAGTTCAGCGGCTAAACAAGATAGCTCACCGCACTAACTGACTTAACGTCCTTTCGGGCCTGTCTCAGAGTTAATTTCTCCCCACGGACTTGATTGCTTCCCGGGTGCTTTGTTTCCATCAATCAGGCCCTCCCAGGCAGCTACAATTCCCTGTGACTCGTTCTCTCCTGATTAGAGACTCCTAGCTAGCTACAGCTACAGCTAGGAAAACCTGGTAGGTGTAACGACACACGTGTCTCGTCAACGTGCAGCTGTTTCATCAATAGCACAGCCGTCGTTGGCGAAGATCAATCAATCCGTCCTGCTTTCACGCAACAGACTGCCCATAGCTGGAAAGAAGCAGATCCATTGGGCTTTTTGCTATTGCTGATCTTATGGCTGGCAGGGACTGTTATCACACACGCCAACAAAAATGCCTCATCTGGGGCTGAGGACTGCAGTCGTCATATTTCCTCCTTTTTGCAGTAGCACTGCACATATATGCAGATAAATTCTTTGTATATACACCTTACCTGTATATTATGCATAGCAGTTACCCAGTGAAGACTTCTTGACCTTCCTTTTCCTCCCAATGAAAATTAGTGGGGAGACACTGACAAGGTCGAGAGAGAGAGAGAGAGCTTATTAACTAGCTGAAACTGAAGTTAAATTAAACAGACAGGGCAATGTCAAAGGACAAACAAATGTTTCCCCCTTTGTGCAGTCACCACATTTACACTTTAAGGCCCAGTTATCGCACATGGTGCTCATGCAATTCTCATCATTATGTTGTGTCATGTTATTTTAAGTAAAGAAAATCTCACGTTTTGACAACAGGTTCAGTTTTTAATTAAATCTCATTTTAAGAGGGTATTCAGTGAGTGAAGCCTGGAAAAATGGAACAAGGCATTCTAACGCTGCTTAGTGTGTAAATCAGGAGGTGCCCACCTGGGGGAGGTGACCGAGGTGTCTCAAAGGTCCCGGAATGTGAAATAATAAGATAATAAAAATAACGCCAAGGCGAGGAACGTTATTCTGCAATTACAGCTGGGGGGGTTTGTGGGGATGGGGGGGTGTAGTGATTGTGAAGCACTGGAGTGGTGTCAATGGAGGGTAGTAAGCAATTGCGGATCAGGTGGGTGCTACTCGCTACTGTGGATGCAATATCTTTCAAAAGTGTATTTATCCTCCGTATTTAGTTTGCGCTCCACAACTTTTAAGTTTTGGTGAGGTCATATTTCCAAAGCTACGCTGGAAGTGAGAGTCGAAGTCCTCTGAAGTAAGAGTCTGTTTGTAGCTACCCCGACCCCTGCTCCCCCAGGATTCTGGAGGCTTCTGCGAGCCGGACCTTATCGCGGCAGGCATCAGGACCAGAGGGGCGAAGGATGCCGGTCACAGTGGCTATCAGTCACGCTCCAGATCAGCCTGTGGACACACTGTACTGCACTGGCAGTCACCAAATGTCACAAACCTCTAATAATGTCATTCCTGTCAGAATCCCCTCCTAAGCTAGTCCTTTTGACATTCCTTGGGGGAGGAAGCACCATGGCATTCAGGTGTACGGGAGCAGGCTGGGTTATCTATAAGTCCACTCGCACTCTTTGGGTTTTATCTGCTGGTTGCCTCCTTTCTGGCACAAATATATATTTTTATTTTTTTATTTGCCATGTCAGCAAATTTCTTTTCCCATGATCCTCTTTCCAGGGATAAATGACCCACACCGAGCACTTCTCCCATCACGGCGGCCATCTATTCGGTGCCAGTTTGCCGTCTAACTGACTTGGGTCCCCCCGTTTTGATTTCCAAAATTTAATTTACGCCCTTCTCACGCGTTCTTTAAAATTTATTTTCTGCGTGCACATTTAACGTGCGGGTGATCGATGATAAAAACCGAGGTCAGAAGTTGATAACTGTTTCATTAAATCACCCCGGGTCGATTTTTTGAGGAACGCCATAACTGACTTTTTTTTTGCTCTGGGTGGTGCGAACCGTATTAAAAGGATGTTTAATCCAGTCTCAGTAGTGTGGAGCAGCCTCGCTCTGTAAGCCTACCCCCTGGACTGAACAGCAGTCCATTACAAAGCCATTACCCCAGTCCACCTTTGAAAATGTCAGTACTGAAAAACACAGTGATTCTGATTTCAACAGAACTGCAGCTTTTCCCAGCTTCCTGCTCTGGGTCGACTCTGACAGCGAGCGGAACTGCGGTCTCTCTGAGCTTCTCTTTAAGGCAAAACAGACGAGTCAATCTCAGGCGAGTATAACCAAACGCTGAGCAGTTCTTTGAAATAAAAAAAAAAAATAAAATAAATAAAATAATAATAATAATTTTTGCAGTAAATTAAGCTGTATGTTCAAAACCATTTAACCCTGAGTCCAACCCCAGGCAGTAGGGCACATCCGAGCCATTTGCAGGTCACATGACTTGCCTGCAATTGAACAGCTAATCTTCCAATTATGATGTGACTGACAGAATCATTTATTACCTTGACAATTCTCGCCACTCATTGGCAGCTGTTTGTTCACAGAAGGAGGGGGAACTAGTGTGTGTGTGTGTGTGTGTGTATTTGTGCGTGTGTACATATGTATGTGTGCGTGTGTGTGCATGTGTGTGTGTGTATGTGTGTGTGTGTGTGCGTGTGTGTGTGCTCGTGTGTTTGTGTGTGTGTGCATGTGTGTGTGTGTGTATGTGTGCATGCGTGTTTGTGTGTGTGTCTGTGTGTGTGTGTAGATTCATGTGTATTCATTTGTGTGTTTGTGTACATATTTATCTACGTGTGCTTGTATGCGTATGTGTGTGTGCATGTGTGTAAATGCATACACATGTACATCAGGGCATATTGGAGTGGGGAATGACTGAAAGATTAAGCACAGACAAACCAGATGGTCATGTGACAGGGGCCTACTATCTCCTCCCCCATGGTTTCCTTGTCCCAACAAGAACACTGCATAGTAAACAACCCGTAACATTATCATGAATGAATCAGTCTGGAGCTCACGGTGGTGTGGAAACATTAGTCTGTTTGCAATAAAGCTGAATATCCGCGGAATATCTAGACGGATTCCATCCCCTCGGTTTACCATCCCATATCTTGAGCAGACGTGCGCTGATCTTTGACGTTGTCATTTTGAGCTCTTCGCCATCTCTTCTGCAAAACTATGAATACGCACACTTACAGCGATGAAAACACTGCTCAGGAGTACAAGGCAAGTGCTTCTTTAGCGTTTTGGCCCAGATATACAACGTGTATCTGAACTTCATCTTCATAGGATGCGTTAGGTGTTTAATTCTAGTGTGCACAGATTTATGGCAGTAAAAATCAGCAGTAAAATCCTCCTTCCGAGACTGAAGACTATATCTAATACAACGTCCAGCAGCGTTCATGCATTTTTGAGGAGAGCGTGTGAGTCTTGAAGGATTTTGGCAGTGCTGTTTCAGATAATGCCATATCGCTGTTGGGTGCACCAACCTGCGAGGTGCTGATAATGCAGTTTAGGGTGAGGCTGCTTAAGATGGAGGTCTGTGAAGTAAAGGTTATTGGTTAAGATATGAAGGTGTTTGGGCTGAGGGGTGAGGTTTGAATGCTGAGACTCGAGTATGTCCCAAAATGGACGCCGTATGCTGGTGTTCTGTCCATTATTGGTTGTTACCTTGGACAACAGCACCTTGACTGATCAGGATTGATTACCTGGGTTTCGTTCCATTACACTTTGACAAAGAATTCATATTTTAAAAAGAACGGTTTCTAAATAGCAGAGAAAATCCCAGATGCAAATTTAAATTGCGTTTATAAGAACATGACCTTTTTGGCTGGCAGGTCAGGGTTGTGCATGAGGAAGATGTAGAATTATTCACCTGGTTCCTCCGCTGTCTTGTCACATGTGCAGGAACAATTTGCCTCCCCCTTTCCGTTTTTCTCTCTCTCACCCCCCCACCCCCACCCCCCCATTTTATTTATCCATTTACGCAGAAAACAAAAGCAAGGTCAGTATAGGGTGGCGGCGAATATTCATTAAAAATTCATTGTAATGCAAATTCTCCTGCGATGGGAGAGGTGGTCTGACAGGTGCTGACAATCGCAACAATGCTCCGCCCGGAAATCCACCCGCCCTAATGGTGCGGTGTGTAAATACCTCGGGGGGGGGGGCAGGGGCGAGGGGGCTTTAAGCCTTTTTTCCTCCCTTCTTTCTTGCCCCGACCGGGGGACACTCACATCCAAAAATGAGGGCTCATCTCAGATAATCCCGATCGATGGATCGATCGCCGCCTGTTTCGCGTGTTTCTCATCGTGTGGGTCTGTGGGGCTGTTTTTTTTTTTGCGAGGGGTCGAGTGTTGCCGTAGCCGAGGATTCTGGGAAATGTGTCAAAACTTCAAAGGCGGAGGGAGACGTGCTTCCCGATGAGCTCGCAGGCCCGGTGTTTACCGTGACCCGCTTCTCAACCTCGAAGGTCTTGCAAAAACATCAAGCCATGGCTGGATTTAGCGGATAAAAAAAAAAAATCTGTTGTAAATAACGCAAGTAGGAGAAATAGTTTCTGCTCCTGTGGGGCATTGTGCAATAGAAAATAACATGGCCTGAGCTAGTTTTTATTTATCAGATTTATTTTTTTAGCTGTCTATTATTTTTTTGTGAGTCAATATTGCGTTGATACAGTACGTGCTCAAACGTTATGTAATACAAATTCTTTATAAATTGTATAATTGAGTATTGAAAAGTTAATAACCCATGCAAATAAATTACTAGCAGGTTTATTAGATTTTTTAAAAACTGAAATTACACGGATATAATTTAACAGAGCTGACTTTGCAGCAATGTTTCAGCATGCCAAATGTGTTAAAACGAATTACTGTTGTTAAGTAGATGCCACGGTGATAAATGTCTTTTATGCGTAAAAGGACGTAGTGTAGCACAGTGGGTAAGGAACTGGGCTTGTAACCGAAAGGTTGCAGGTTCGATTCCCGGGTAAGGACACTGCCGTTGTACCCTTGAGCAAGGTACTTAACCTGCATTGCTTCAGTATATATCCAGCAGTGTAAATGGATACAATGTAAAAATGCTATGTAAAAAAGTTGTGTAAGGTGCTCTGGATAAGAGTGTCTGCTAAATGCCTGTAATGTAATGTAATGTAATGTATGCTGGATAAGAGCAGTATAGTATGCTAAAGTCACATGACTCGCTGACTGGGGTGGGTGGCTCTTCTCTTTCAGCTTGTGAGGTGGGCTTTTACAAGCCGTCGGCCGGGGACCAGCTGTGCGGGAAGTGCCCCCTGCACAGCCACTCGGAAACGCGAGCCGCCATCAGCTGCCCGTGCGACTCCAGCTACTACCGCGCGGCGTCCGACCCGCCCGCTACACCCTGCACGCGTGAGTCCATGGCGGCGGGGCGGGGGGGGGGGGGTCGGGCCTCCGTCTCATGTGCTCAAATACCCCCATCACTCAGCACAATTGATCCGCTCTCCCTTTGGAGGAAGGAGAATAAAGTTTTTTTTGGGTTAGCGGTTATCTACTCCAGATGCACAGATCCACTGTGTTCCGTGGCCCAATTCGAGCCGCTTAATGGGAGATGCTTACCGGACGGGCTCTCGCCGATCCAGATTTGAGGATGAGCTGCGGGCGTGAAAGGCTTCGTGGAAACCCTCAGGGATCTGTGAATCTCTAGGATCGGAAATGCAGATACTGATGCTGCACTGCAGATAGAGGGTTCAGGGAGTCCAGCTGTTAGACTTTGTCCAGAATAATCAGCCTTCACTTTGAGAGTTAGTGGTTTATCCTCTAGCTGTCTATATAATGAAAACATAAGGATAAATATTGTATATTTCAACAGAAATTATTACTTTAAAAATATTTTTGTCTACATATAGGGAAGAGTTGCAATGCCTTATTGTATATTGTATATTTTTTACTTTACAGCCTTTAAGGCGAATGAACAAAAATAATATGTGATTAGAATGTTCTTAACTGAACATTCTAATGCTGATGTAACAACCACTACTGGTAACTGAAAACAATGGAGTTCTAGAACACTGCCTGAATTTTGAAAAAAACATTCCAAAAAAACCTTTCAAAGTGTTAAGGACCTGTTCTCCTGTTCTAGGGCCCCCCTCAGCTCCGGTGAACGTGATCTCGTCGGTGAATGGGACCTCGGTCAGCCTGGAATGGGGCCGGCCGCTGGACACCGGTGGGCGGAGCGACATGGTGTACAGCCTGGCGTGCCTGAAGTGCGCTGGGGACTGGGGGCAGTGTGAGGACTGCAGCACCGGGGGGGTGGGGCCCGGGGCCGGGGGGCTGGGGGCCGGGGCCGGAGGGGGCACGGGCGGAGGCGGAGGAGGGGGCGCGGGAGGAGCAGGCGGGGGAGAGAGAGGAGGCAACCTCCCCATCCGCTTCGTACCCCAGCAGGTGGGGCTGACGGAGCCCTGGGTGACGGTGCTGAACCTGGCCGCACACGTGAACTACACCTTCCAGATCCACGTGCGCAACGGCGTGTCCCACCTCAGCCCCGAGCCGCAGCCCTACGCCGCCGTCAACATCACCACGAACCAGGCAGGTAGGGGTCGCAGCCACGCGGTCTCTCAACCCCCCCTCCCCCCCCATGCCCCCGCACCCCCATGGCCCCTACCCCGGCCCCCTCACCCGCCCATGCCCCCTCACCCCCCATGGCCCCTACCCCCTGCCCCTCACCCGCCCATGCCCCGCATCCCCATGGCCCCTACCCCGGCCCCCTCACCGCCATGCCCCCCCCCCCATGGCCCCTACCCCTGCCCCCTCACCCGCCCATGCCCCGCATCCCCCATGGTCCCTACCCCTGCCCCTCACCCCCCTTGCCCCCTACCCTCTGCACCCTCACCCTCCATGCCCCCTCACCCCCTTGCCCCCTACCCCCTGCACCTCACCCTCCATGTCCCCTCACCTCACCCCCCTTGCCCCTACCCCCTGCACCGCCCCCCTGCCGGTTCGCATTAAAGAACAGCCTTCTATTCCACCAACATCAGAATGTCACATTGTTCACATGTTTGCATCCAGGAAACTTCAAGGTCCGTTTCTGGGCCCCTGTGTCATTCTCAAGTCCGAATGTGGCCGGAACATTCTCACGAGTTTCTCTCACGCCTCGCACCGTGTCTTCAAGGTCAAACGTCTTTCCTTGAAATGAAAGCGCGTTCAAGGGCCTGAGCGCGGATTTAAAGGAAGCGCTCCGGTGTACGCTTTTAAAATGGCTACGTATTGAGCTTAAAGTGGACGCATTCATCAGAACAGCGCCTCAAGAGAGGTCAAACGGATGAATGAACCGAATCATTATTCAATGTAAAAACATTACATAAAAACAGTACAATAAACTGTTGAAAACACGCAGTGTTTTTCCAAGGGAGTTTATTTGGTGCTGTGTAAAGCAAGCAGCAAAGCACAACCATTTAAGACACATGAAAAAGAAAAGAAAAACCAACTGAAATTTCATAATTTCTTGTATGAACAAAAACTAAGAAGTAAGTAATGTGGTTCCTGCAGTCTCTTTTTATGGGGTAAATCTTGTGCCACTAAATGACTGAATTTGAACTAATAAAATACAACTTTGGGACCTGAGGTCACAAGTTTGTTTCCTGGGTAGGACATTGCCGTTGCACCCTTGAGCAAGGTACTTAACCTGCATTGCTTCAGTATATAAATCCAGCTGTATAAATGGATGCAGTGTAAATGCTGTGTAGAATGTTGTGTAAGTCGCTCTGGATACGAGCGTCTGCTAAATGCCTGTAATGTAATGTAATGTAATGTGATGTAATGTAATTGTAAAAGTGCGCCCTCTGTGTGCACCCCTGTCCTTGCAGCACCCTCTCAGGTGATCGCCATCAGACAGGAGAACACCAGCCAGAACAGCGTCACCTTGCTGTGGCACGAACCCGACCAGCCGAACGGAGTCATCCTCGAGTACGACATCAAGTACTACGAGAAGGTAAAGCACGGCCGCCTAACCCTAACCCAACCCTAACCCAACCATACCGCTAACCCAACCCTAACCCAACCATGACCCAAACGTAACCCCTAACCCTAACCCAACCTACCAACCCTAACCTACTACGGAGGTAGCGCCTAACCTAACCCCTACAGCCCTGACCCAACCGTAACCCTAACCCTAACCTAACCCAACCCTAACCAACCAACCGCTAACCCAACCTAACCACCATCCTAACCCAACCCTAACCCAACCGTAACCCTAACACTCATCCTAACTTAACCCAACCTACCACCATCCGCTAACCCCTAACCAACCATACCGCTAACCCACTAATCCACCATACCTAACAACCTAACCACTGACCCAACCGTAACCCCTAACCCTAACCCAACCCTGACCCAACCATACCGCTAACCCAACCCTAACCCAACCATACCGCTAACCCAACCCTAATCCAACCATACCGCTAACCCAACCTAACAACCTACAACCTACCCAACCCCAACCCTAACCCCTAACCCAACCATACCCCTAACCCTAACCCTAACCCAACCCTGACCCAACCATAACCCCTAACCCTAACCCAATCATAACCCCTAACCCTAACCTTATTCATTCTGCTGCTTCACAACACCAATCCCAATCCACACATCTGGGGACGTTCAGTTTGCTCAGAGGGTTTGAGAGAGTGGATTGATTGCCTTTAGCCTTCTGGGTCAGGTAAACTTCACTGATTAAGTTGAACTCATCTTTACTGTTTTTTTTTTTATTATAATGAGTTATAGCAACAATAACGATAATTGTTACCAATTTTCTGCACTATGGTTTTACAGTATAGAACTGTAGAATTGCTTCATTTGGTGTTCAATTAGTACCTTTTGCGGAGGTGAAATGTGGGAATGCTCATTTTTATTATGATTGACTTAATGGATACACAATTCAAAGAGTTCCAAATGTAGGACTGCAAAAACATGGGAGCAGAGAATGTAAAAAAAAAAAATATGCAAATAAGTAATTAAATGTGATTTATAAAGGTTGGTAACAATTATTAAAATGTGGTAATTATTATTAGTAAACATCATGAAACATGCAGGAATGCATTTTATTTATTTTTTTAATTATTATTATTTTTTTGAATACCTGGTGCTAATTAGCTCCATTCTTAGTAAACCAGCCACTTAGAGGGCAATTCAAAGGAAACCTGTGTCTGCTTGTTGCTGACACACACCCACAATGCAACAGCGCAGGGTGTTAAACATAATCAGCGCCAGCAAATCAGAAGCTGGCATTCCGTGGTACACTCTATGGTATGAGATAAAACAAGGGACACTGTGTGACAACCAGTGTTAGGAAATTTTATTAAAAAAACACTTTGAATTTAACTGAAATGCAGTCGCATTAATTGAAGGCAATTAAAAAAAAAAAAAAAAAACCCACTTCATAATTGATTAGGTCCGATTTTCGGGAGCTGGTAAAAGGCAGAGGCGAATGAAGAATAAACAGGGGTGATTTCGCCTCTCGGGGGCCTTTTACCCCCACCTTGCCAAAAAAAAAAAAAAAAAAAAAACCAGGGAGACAAGTTAATTGCCGCGGCGCTGAGCGGCTCATGGGCTAATGGGCAGGAGTGATACAGGCGCTGCTGGAGAATGAACAAACAGCGGATGCTCAGCAAAGCGACAATGTAAATAAGGTTTAATTCCCGTTTGTCAAGTCGCTGTTCGCGGCGCAGGAGTCCCGCGAGGGAGGTTTAACAGCGGCGTGTGCAGCGGACTGCGTCGGGGGGTGGGGGGTGGGGGGGGGGGGAACGGGGCCCTTCACTCAGGGCGAGAGCGAGATGGGCGAGCGAGCTACCCCCCGCCAGTAATTCCGCTCTCGCCTGGCGCGGGCGGGACCGTGGCGATGGCGGCGGCGGCGGCGGCGGCGACGTCGAAGCCGCGCGGATCAAGGAATAAGCCTCGATCGCGCGCAACAGGCACGAGTCCTCCACTTCCTGCGTCCTGCGCGTTAAATTTGGCAAGAGACAGGCTCTGGTCACACAAGCCCAGAGGCATTCTGGGAAGCTGGCCTGTGTGCTCTGTTGCCAATTAAATGGGAATCAGCTCAACCCCTGTTCAAACACCCGGGTCGAGGCGGGGAGGGGGGGGGGGGCGTGGGGGGATTGGGGGAGTAGGTAGGAGATATATGGCACTGTTCATATCACTGTTCATATTGTATCGCAACCGTGGTTTTTCTCTATGATGAATCATTTTAATAAAGCGTGTGCCCAGTGTCATATGCGTGCATCTCACGGTGGATATCCTCTGGGATTTCGCGCTCGTCCGACGGCGTCTCGGACTGCCTTAGCCTGTTTGGAGTGCCCAGTGCTTTTTATTGAGGCTCCTTCCTTCAGCCTCGGCTATTGATTCAGGAGAGCCCAGAGAAGACGCGTGCCCTCCTCAGAAACACATCAGCTGCCGTTTCTTTTTCCATCGCAGTTCTCCGTCATGGTCGCACAGTGCAGATCAGTACGTTGTGTTACATTGCATTGCGTTTCATTTGTCAGACGCTTTTATCCATAGCGATCAGGTCAGATAATTTGCGATTCTCACAAAGTATCAGTTATCCAAAGCCATAAATGCCAAGTCTACTTTCCACAGCAAGCATAGGCGTAGTCAGTAAGGCTATGGCAAGTCATAAACTAGAAATGAGGCGTGATTACATGAGACATGATTACAAGAGATTTCATAGAGAGCTACAAGCAGACCAGACCAGGCCAGTACCAGACCCCCGATGCCCATCCACACACTAGAACTGTGCTTTACCCCTACAATTTTCACACAGAGAGTAGTCAATGTGTGGAATAGCCAGCCAGGTCACATAGTAGAGGCAGAAACTATGGATTTTTAAGACCAGGCTTGGTAGAGTGTTAGATACAATCTTGTCTGTAGGTAATCCCAGCACTAGGTACAATTCAGTCAGGGAAATGACGAGCATTGTTGGGTTGAATGGCCTGTTCTCATAATGAAGTTATGTTGTGTTATGTTATGATCACCCCCTCCCCCCCTCCCCCCCCAGCAGCCCCCGCCCTATGAAAAGTCAAAGTGTTCCCTTTGGTCTTATTTTTCGACAGGACAGGGAGCAGCAGAGCTACTCCACCCTCAAGTCCAAGGGCACCTCCGCCAAGGTTTCGGGGCTGAAGCCGGGGACCCGCTACGTCTTCCAGGTGCGGGCCAGGACCTCGGCGGGCTGCGGCCGCTTCAGCCAATCGGTGGAGATCCAGACCGGCAAAGCGGGTGGGTTCACGAGCTGCAGGTCACATGATGTCTCCAACCGCTGAGAGCTAACAACTCTCTCACTGCCAGGTGGTTCAGAGGATCATAATGCCAGTAGTGTAATCGCTGAATTTTATTTTATAAAGGATATTTGTGGATATTTTCAGACAGTGTAGAGAACTTGCAGACTCCAGTGTACCGTGGCAGCTTTTGGTCAGACTTTCAAAAATATTAAAAACATGGCACATCTTATGTTCATGCAGGCAGGATACGTCTAAACAGAAGTTTGCACTTTGTTTTGGTTTGAATTTGTATTTGGAGCCTCCTGTGTTTTTAGGAACATTTACTGATATTGAAAAAAATGCTTAAAAAATGCTTTAAAAATATTATGGACAACTAAACAGCAGGTATGGTCTGTCTGGCTTATCTCATAACACAACCATAAAGATGACATGCTTTGCAATTAATTGTGCACTTAGCAGTCCAAGAACAACTTGTTAGCTGGACAGACAGGCATTGTGAACTCACAGCAGCCTTTCAAGCGATGGTTCTTGAAGTTTTTTCTGAGTCATAATTGATTTTTTTTTTTTTTTGTGTTTTATGTGTTTTTAATATATAAACACCGTTACTCACCGGGATGATTGTGTTACAGTTCCCCTAAAGTACAACACCATGACGATCATCTGGATCTCCATGGCGCTGGTGACGGGCCTGGTGACGTTCCTGGCCATCGTCATCTGCAGAAAACGGCAAGAGGAGTACTATGCATTGCTGCCCTTTTCTTACGCGGCCATTTCGTGCTTACCGAAACTCGTCAAAGTGCAATTAATGTGCAGTTTGTGCAGTTTTATGACCTCTACTCTGAGTCTGAGTCTAGCCTCAACTGTGTGTAAGCCCTACGCCTAACTGAAAAACACAGTCCTTTTTCTGTATTGTATGTAATTACTCAAGGTGAGCACTGTAGAAATGTGTAGAGTTGCATAGCAGTTACGCTAAATTTGCTTGCAGTCTCTGTAAATGAGACTTTCAATCAAAGTGTTTCTAAAGGTCAAATGTGTTATTGTGGTCATAATATTATCACAGAATATGTTTTCCATTATTTACCAAACATAATTTCAGCCAGGAAGCAATCACAAGTAACAGCAGGAATCTTTGAATATAACTGACAGGGGTATAATTTTGTGGTTTTTTTTCCTCGGAGAACCATGCCGTTAATGCTCACGTTATGTTTATTGAATTATATTAAAATATTTCTGCAGCAGTGCTGGCACTACTAATATAAAATGTAAACTTGAATTACCAGAGAGCAGTTATTGTCTAATCTAAGTTTTTCTCAGTTAGTTCATAACTGTACATGATAGTTGATTCCAGACAATTACAAATGCAAAGTGCTCTCAATTATCTTCTTGCTCCTGTTTTTGAAGTCTGCAAGTTTGATCTCAAATAAAAAGAGTATCAAATAATGAAATACGATTGTATTTAATTAATACTGACTTCAGTGATTTTCAGTGAAAATTATTTAAATTTGTTCAGAAAGCTGCACCCTATTCCCGCAGCCTCTCAGAGGATCCTAAAAAGATGTACCAATTTAAATATCTAAACAACCTCAGATGATTAAAGCCATGTTTCAGAGTTAATTAACTTCTGCGCAAAACGGGAGAGACTATTCAGGTTAGAACAGATTTATTTCACATGATTCTAAATGGAGGAAGAAAGAAATGGAATGTTCCATTCAGAATTGTTTGGGGGGGGGGAGACTAAAAACAGTGTCTGATTTATTTTTCTGTTTTTTTTTCTTCTGTGTGAAACAGACATTGTGGCTACAGTAAGGCTTTCCAAGACTCTGAAGAAGAGAAGATGCACTACCAAAATGGACACAGTGAGTATCCCACTTTGTAATTTAGCATCTCTTCAGAAAACATTGTCACCTTAAATTTCGACGAGTCTTGCAGTTCATTGTCCACTCTTTTATTGATTGAACTCAACTGGTGATACAGTTATATTTAATTATCAATTGTTGATAAATTCACTGTGACAATACTCACTGCTTTTTTCAAACCATATGAATTTAAAATGTTTTTTTTCAGGACTAACCAGATGTTGAAATCTTTTTTTAGTCTCTTTTCCAGAAGCCAGGTTTTATATCGACCCCCACACGTACGAAGACCCATGTCAAGCCGTACACGAGTTTGCCAGAGAAATCGAGGCTTCCAGGATTAAAATAGAAAAAATCATTGGTTCAGGTGAGTCTGCAGGTCACACCAAGGTGTGAGCCCCTGCTCCTCATCTTGTTCAGTAATTATGTCTTTTTTTCTTGTCTAGACTGTTCTCTGAAAGTACGCACAGTTCATGTTTCAGTTCTAACTTATACTTTCATTTTTCAGGAAAAAATGATAATGAACTAATAACAATCAAAATATTTACATTTAAAAATAAAGTAAAAAATATTGAGCTGGGGGGTACTAGTAAATTTGTTGTCATGGGGGGTAACTACAAATAAGTTCTGCAGTGGATAATATACGCAAGATATATAATAACTTGACGATCAAATCAACGCGTAGAATATTCTCAAAATGCCCAACTGCAAAGTAAACACTTTCACTTTTTTTTTTTATCATGGTCCTCATCTCGAAGAACAACAAAAGTTTCAAGATTTACAATTGAAATAACTTAATACCTACAAATATTGAATAATAATATATAATAATATAATAATTCTATTATAATAATTATATAATAACAAATATAATAATAATAATAATAATAATTTCACAAATACAAATACATAATTTAATAATTACGTCATGTGGTCCTCCTCAGGGGAGTTTGGGGAGGTGTGCTACGGCCGGATGCGTCTCCCGGGTAAGAGGGACATCCCGGTCGCCCTGAAGACGCTGAAGGCTGGGTACAGCGAGAAGCAGCGCCGGGACTTCCTGGGCGAGGCCAGCATCATGGCGCAGTTCGACCACCCCAACGTCATCCGCCTGGAGGGCGTGGTCACCAGGAGTGAGTTCTGTGAAGCTCTGTGTCGTTCACTCATGCCTCCATTAAAACCAGACCATGGGTCAAATACGTATTTGTTTTTGGATTCAAATACTTTTATACGCATTACTGATCTTGTCTGGTGTATTGGAACTGATGAAATACCATACCAATGGTTCCCAACCCTGTTCCTGGAGATCTACCATCCTGAAGGTTTTTTACTCCAACCCTAACACAGCGCACCTCATTCAGCAGCTAGAGATCTCTTTGATCTCTTGCAGAATTAGGTGTTACCAAATTAGGGTTAAAATGAAAACCTATCGGACAGATCTCCAGAAACAGGGCTAAGGAATCGCTGCCGTTTACATAAGCTTTGTAATTTCTTCCAAAAAAAACATGTTCATAAGTGTGTTGCGGTTACGGTGCCGGATTCACCTGGGAAGGTTCGTTTTGGGTTTTACTGAATTGCATTAGACCTTAAAGAGATTCTAAGTGTATTTGATGAAAAAATACACTTAGCCCTGTGCCTCGAAGGCTGTTGTATTATTAGATTTGAATATCCGTCCTAATGTTTGCTCCATCCTTCCTCCCCCCCCCAGGTAAACCAGTGATGATCATTACGGAGTACATGGAGAACGGATCTTTGGACTCCTTTTTACGGGTCAGTCCTCTTCCCTCTGTTGCTCCTGTTCCTCTACGCCAGGGGTCACTCAGTCTTATCCAGAACGGGCCGGTGTGGGTGAAGGCTTTTGTTTCCAACCAAGCAGTAACACACCTGACTCTACTAATCAAGGTCCTTAGCAAAGACTAGCGGTTGATTAGTAGAATCAGGGTGTGTAACTGTAACTGTTTGGTTGGAACGAAAGCCTGTATCCACCCCAGGGCTTTCTGGATGAGATTGAGGTTCCCTGCTCAAAGCTATAACATAGGACAGGAAACCCCCACCCTGTTCCTGGGAATCTACAACCCTGTAGGTTTTCATTCCAACCCTAATTTGGCACACGTTATTCCGCTAATTAGCTGCTCAGCAAAGATCTCTAGCTGCTGAATGAGGTGTGCTTTGTTAGGGTCGGAGTGAAAACCTACAGGGCGGTAGATCTCTAGCTGTTGAATGAGGTGTGCTTTGTTAGGGTCGGAGTGAAAACCTACAGGACGGTAGATCTCTAGCTGTTGAGTGAGGTGTGCTTTGTTAGGGTTGGAGTGAAAACCTACAGGACGGTAGATCTCTAGCTGTTGAATGAGGTGTGCTTTGTTAGGGTTGGAGTGAAAACCTACAGGACGGCAGATCTCCAGGAACAGGGTTGCTGCACCTCCCCTGCTGTAGTCGGTGGTTCAGTGTCCCGGGCCTGATGAGTTTGAAGGGAAGAACGCTGCTGTACTAATTGGCCTTAATTAGCCGAGGGCGCTGAGCGTGATTATGAGGGCTCGTGGTGTCAGCACTACACAGTGGCACAATGCTGTGTTTGTGAAGTTATGACATGCAGGCAATTAGTGAATGCACAAGGGTCAAGGAATTTGACTTTGTAATACAAATAGGTCGAAAGACAGTTTCACACGCAGGTCAGCAAACTTTTCTGAGCTTAACACGCATAATGCACGTACATATATATGTGTGTGTGTGTGTGTGTGTGTGTGTGCATATTTGTCAGATTCCTCAAATGAAAATGTCCCGTCTGTCTATAAATCAGAACCCGACTGTATATTTTCATTTTTTCTCTTTCTTTCAAAAAAAAACTGCCCTATATATATCAGTCAAGGACTCCTCTAATGTTTTATTAATAAAGCGTTGCAGCGGAGACGACACGCTAGCCGCGCGCTAGCGTACTAATAAGACCCGGTGCCGCCGGCGGCGGCTTGCGGAAGCCGCTCGAACCGCGGCGGCGGCGGTAAGACGCTCCCGTGTCAGAGGGCACATCCATCGCGGCGTTTGAGCGTGTCGTAAAAAAAAAAAAGCACTTTGGCGAAAGCGCGGATTTAACGTGACGCCGGCCGTCGTGGTGTGTGTGTTTAAACGGCCAATGAGAGGCCGGTTTTGTTACTCTAGGGGCGGAGACAGAAAGCGCCGTTGCCGGGGGCGTTGCTAAGTTTACTTACCTCCGTGTGGTTTATGGGTCCACTGTAGCGCCAGCATTATAAATTCCAATTCGCTGCTATGTTTAACTGACTGGCTAGATTATGGAGTCCTACTGTGCTCTAGACATTTAACTTCAAAATTCTCTTTTTTACTTAGCCATGTTTAATGATTACATTTAAATTTGAAACTAACTGTGGCCCTTTAAGATTCAGTAGTTTTATTTATTCTTAGTATTATTTATTTTATAAAATTAACTGCAACTGGTAAATCAGGTGTAGTTACACTAACTGAAACTGCGTACCTTTTAAGATTCAGTAGTTTATTTATTCTGTAGTATTATTTATTTTATAGAATAACTGCAACTGAGGTGAAAACTCCAGGTGTAGTTACACTAGCAAACTGCACACCTTTTAAGATTCAGTGGTTTATTCATTCCTCAGTATTCTTTATTCCTTAGTGTTATTTATTTTATAAAATAACTGCAACTGAGATGAGAACTCCATCCTGATTCTCTTGTCCTTGAAAACACTATTGCAGAGCCACGGTGGACAATAACCGAAGCTGCGCGCCTTTTAAGATTCAGTGGTTTATTCATTCCTCAGTATTATTTATTCCTTAGTGTTATTTATTTTATAAAATAACTGCAACTGAGGTGAGAACTCCAGCCTGATTCTCCTGTCCTTGCAGAGGCACGACGGGCAGTTCACCATCATCCAGCTGGTGGGGATTCTGCGTGGCATCGCGGCGGGCATGAGCTACCTGGCCGACCTGGGGTACGTCCACCGGGACCTGGCCGCCCGCAACATCCTGGTCAACAGCAACCTGGTCTGCAAGGTCTCGGACTTCGGCCTCTCCCGGGTCCTGGAGGACGACCCGAACGCGGCGTACACCACCACCGTGAGTGCTGACTTCCCGCCAAATGCGCCGGAGGGGAGGGGGGCGAGTGCTTATACCGCTATACGCGTAACCCCCAAAATGTCCAGCGAGCGTTCGGCTGTGTGCGTTTGGCTGCGTTTCAAGAAGTTAAAGCAACCTCCATAAAATATGAAATACAAGTCAACGTACAGTATACTGTACTGACGAATTACACACTCCTCTGCGGAGTAAAATATGGCTACAGTGAGGCCAGAGGCATAGCTAATAAAAAGAGGATTTTGAAGGTACAGTAAAAGGGATAGAGAAACTGGATCTGTGCTAAACCTGTCACAGCTTTTATATATAAAATTTATACATTTATACACACACACATATATATGTATATGTGTATATACATTTTATATATAAAAGCTATGTGTGTGTGTGTGTGTGTGTGTGTGTGTGCCTTCTGCTCTTGATTTCTGAAGCATGTACAGTATTTATGTTAATAATTACAAATGAAACATAATGAAGGATGGTGTTACAGTATTTTGAATATTCTGTGGCTTAGGGGGATTATGAAATCCACAAGGCTGTCATTGACAGAGTGACTCATTTACAATGCATAAACTCATTTTTGCAAATGTGTTTGTGCCTTTTTTTTTTTTTTTTGGTTTGCTTGTTTGTTTTTTGCAAAACAGGCACCTCACAACATACGGCTTTGGAAAAAAAAAAGGAAAGGAAAGGAAATTTCAGGAAAGGAAATTACCTCACCCTGTGAGGACATATTTGTTTGGGGAAGCAGTTCAACACAATTGTTGCATCAAAGTTACGAACGTTAATCCAATAACCTCCGTTTCTTTTGTCCACAGGGTGGCAAGATCCCTATTCGCTGGACGGCCCCAGAGGCCATCGCCTACCGCAAGTTTTCCTCAGCCAGTGACGTGTGGAGCTATGGCGTGGTCATGTGGGAGGTTATGTCCTATGGGGAGAGGCCGTACTGGAACCTGACCAATCGGGATGTGCGTACAAAATCACAGATTTTGTAGTTTTGCATGAAACAAATGGACAACAACTGGCTTTATTGCAAAGGCCTGTTGTGTCTTTGATGCCATTGCAAAATGCCCCTTCAAATGTTATTTAAACCTTAGAACAGAGCAAAGAAAGGAATCCCAGCTTTTGGTTGGGGTTCCAGCATTTTTATATCTACTTTGGAAGCACAGCTACTCACAGAATTGCGCTCACCCTCCACCACCCCAGCCTCCGCCTGCTGTTTGGATCTGCTTCTAGGTACGGGGGTGGTTTTTAATATTTCACCCGTTTAGTAGGGGAGATGTATCGCGCTCCCCGTTTGATTGGTCAGTGCACATGCAGACATACCTAAAGCAGATCCATTCAGCACCAAAACCAACAAGACCAGGTCAAAACCTACTATATAGCTGGACCTAACACACGTCATCTGGCCGACCAATGGTGTAACTTCATAACTCGGCTGACAGATGGTATAACTTCATCACTCACTCAGTCAGTCGCAGACATTTGCGTTTGTAGTTAAACAGCCAAAAAATAATTACATTGCGTATTCATCAATATGTCTGACCTAAGTACCAAGTGCGTTGTCCCGAAACGAAGCGCTGCCCTCGTTTCCCAGGTGATAAAGTCCGTGGAGGAGGGCTACCGTCTCCCCGCCCCCATGGCCTGTCCGGGGGCCCTCCACACCCTAATGCTGGACTGCTGGCAGAAGGACCGCAACGAGAGGCCCAAGTTCTGCCAGATCGTCACCGTTCTGGACAAGCTGATCCGCAACCCGGAAAACCTCAAGTCCCTTGAGACGCTATGCAGGTGAGCCGTCTCCACGGAAACGGCTGCAGATCTCCGTCTCCGGGGGAAACGGCCGCAGATTTCCGTCCCCGTCTTCCCTTGTCCTCGCAGCCTGGACGTGTCCCGTTCCCGTCCGACAAAGTTCCCCTCCCAAAACTTTCTCCCCCAGATGGCGGAGGGGGCCAGCCATCGCCATTAAGTGTGGGCACTGCTCTCTCTCCAATCAGCTCATTTAACACAGACGTGTTCCCTGTTAAATAAAATGCCCCTGGGTGATATTGACATTGATCTGCATGGGGGGGCGCTTTAGGACCGGGCTTGTTTAAATCACCTGGTTCGGTCTCGCCCCCCCCCCAACCAGAGCCGCTGGTGCATGGCGGAGGCCGACGAGGGGTTTTCTCTTCGCATTAATCTAACCAGCTACAGCCTCCGCAATCAGCCCCCTCCCTCCCTCCCCTCCCCCTCAGCCTCCACTATCATTTTAACTCCCATTGATTTTGTGCCCGAGCCGGCGGTGCGTTTCAAAGGCCCGTTCGCTCTCGTTGCAGGTTAAACAGCCCTCTGATGAACAGAAGCATTCCCGATTTCAGAAGCTGCCGGTCGGTGGACGAGTGGCTGGACACCATTAAGATGGGCCGCTACAAAGGCAACTTCGCCGCGGGCGGGTACATGACTCTGGGCCACGTAATGGGGATGAATCAACAGTGAGTAGGCCCCCCTCCCCTTCCTCCCTCCCCCCCCACCACCAGCACCCCCCCCATCCCACAAGGTCCAACAATTATTCAAGAGGTTTGAAACTATGCGGCTGGGCAGGTGTCGGCTAATCGAGCCACTCACACAAAAGATCTGCAGTTGTCACTCCAAACCGGTGTGGGGATACAGAGGCAGAGAGGGTGCTTGTGAGTGATCTGTTGGGGGGGGGGGCAGGTATTCGGGGATGTGGGGAATGCGCGATCAAAATGCAGTCTGCCATTAAGCCTTTCAAATGTAACCTCTCAGTGTGTACGGCTCCCCATTGATGGCGTTACCAGCGGTAATTTGGAAGGGGCGAGCGTGGCGTTGATATTACGCCGAGGCGCGACCTTTCGCTATGGTAATGTAATCAGCGGCGGTAACGGCGGCGCTGTAACCTTTCGCGGCGAGCGTACGCCGAGATTAGTTTGTGAAACGCGGGCGTCGTGTTGTTTTGTGTTGCTACCGCCGCCATGCTGCTTTTCCTTTGAGCCTCATTTCCGTCTTGTTTCCCGGGCGACAGTGACATCCACCGGCTGGGCGTGACGCTGATGGGCCACCAGAAGAAGATCATGACGAGCGTCCAGGTGATGCGGGCGCAGGTGCTGAACAAGAGCGTGCCGTCCGTGCACGTATAGTCAACGCACAGCACTGCCCACAGGGGGCGCCACAGCTGATCGTTTTTAACACGTTTATATTTGAAAATGTACAATAAAATGAAATGTGTGTACAGACTTATAAAAGACACGTCCTGAAGCGCTCTTCCTTTGAAAGTGGATACTTTTCAGTTATACCTGATGGATTTTACTTTTTTAATTTTTTGGTGGAAGACTACTTCGTTGTTGTTGGTTTTTTGTTTTTTGTTTTTTTACAACATCCAAATTTCTTGTCTTGTTTATATCAGTAGGGGGGAAAAAGACTGCCTTAAATCTCCCGATTTTAATTTTACTCTGCAAAAGAAAGCTAACGTGTGGAACTGGACAGTGACACGGACTGGGAAAAATATCAAATGGTAATAGAGACGATCATCTGACCTGAGTTGAGCTCGCGGTGCCAAAAGACCTTCTCACCAATAATGGGACCTCAGCAGTTCAGCAGAAAATGACCCAGAACTCCCCCGGTTTCAGAACTGTACTTATTCCTGACGTACAGCACTGCTGGAGTTCCTTGGCGGTGGAGCTGAAAAGCAGTGCGGCAGCAAAGAAAACTTTTTAAAAGAAAGAAGAGGAAAATAAGGTTGTCAAAGTCGTCAACCTTTGCGACGGAACTGAAGGACACGCAGTCTTTTCCTGCCACTGTCTGAAAGCTGCTTAGCGCACAAATACCTTGAAAATAACTATCTATTGTGATTTTATTGTTACTGCTTTTTTTTTTTTTGTTTGTTTAGTTTCTTGCCTCTGTAGTCTTAAGAAGCAAAAGGGATATTGTACAAATATTGTGTTTCTTAGAATAACCTAAAAGGGACTAACTGAAGGTATTTGCTTCCATGTGCAATCATAAGAATGTTTTCTTTTTTTTTTCCCGCACAAACACTGTTTCCTGGTATGCAGTCAAGTACAACACAGTGGATGGTTAATATCTTTTTTAATATTGATAAACCCAGGTGATATTCCCTAAATTAATATTAAGATACCTTTACTGGCAAATTGCAGTTTCTTTAAAAACCTACACGCCATGTTGAATTACCCCTGTTAAAAAACACAACCCCTTACAAAACCTAAGGCTGTTCACTGAAGAAAATTAGCAGATTTCTGCAGAATTTCCATTTTAAATGCATATATTCAATTAAATTCCTGATAGAGTTGGAAACTAACAATATGTAACTGAAATTGAGCAGGTTATTTTGATGTAAACTACAGTTGTAGCATGTATGGTGGTTAATAGAGGCTTGGTTTATCCAAGTCAACACTTCCCAGGGATTGTGTTGTTTTAAATTTGATTTATTTATTCTTTCCCGTAGGACCACCTTGGGGAGTAATATTAACATATTAACAGGGTTCATCTGTATGTTTCACTCCTCAATGCCTGCAGTAGCAATGCTGTCAGGACAAAATAATAAGACTTTTTCTGAGTGCAAACTTCAAGGGACATTCTGGTTTCACATTAATTTTCAATTGTAAATGTACAGTTTATATACAAAATAAAAGTTCCTTCCCTAATACCGAAAGGCAATATCCATATAAATGCACATTATTGTGCAAATAAAAATCGAAACACTGCCATGACAGACACACAATACGGAGCTTTCAGTATAATCATACCTTAAATAATCAAGCAGTAAATCAATCTCTTACCGTCCTCTATAGGCTGCATCAGTGGAAGCTGACTAAACCAAACTCACATCTCAGCCTGACCACTGAGGACAGATCTTTTTTTGAGTGGATATTTCACACGTAGCCCAAAACTAGCCTTTATTATTCACAGCAAACCTCATCTGAAAAAAAAGAAAGTTTAAAAGGCTTATGGTTGTAAATGTTACTTAAAAAAAAACATGACTAGAAATAATTGCGTGCCAACGAATTGGGAGGACTAGGTTGCAAAAGGGCTTTTGTTTCCAAGGACACTAAGTGCAACCCCACTTTTTTTTTTCTTTTTTTTACTTGTGCTGATTGGTGCCTCTAATTTTGTGGGGCTTGCCTTCCCCTTAAAATTACCTTCACAGTCAGGAAGTCATAAGCTTCCTGGGTGCAATGTGATGTCAACAGTATCAGTGATGTAAGGGTGACAACTTTACTTGAACCCTTCAATGTAAGGCTGTCATAACACTGTTATAAACATGACTTAACAGCTGTCATACTTTAAATGTTATGTTATGTTATGACCAATTAAAAAACATTTACCAATTAAGGTTTTGACAGTTTTACGTCATTTGACATAAGCTGACAATCTGTTATGCCATCTTGTGACAGCTGTTATGTCATGTGTATGACAGTGTTATGTGACCCTTATGTCAAAAGGTTCAAGTTTTACCAATGTAAGTAGCAGAGACCCACAAAACACCACAGACACAGGCGGAAATTAGGTAAATGTACAACCAGAACCATTGTAAATTACTGATCTAGGTTTATGTGACTACGTAAAATGGAATATCCGTCATCCATGTCTTTTTTTCCAGTCCTTGGCTTGGATGAGAGGCCAGTTCTGTTGCCTTTCTAGCTTTAAATTCAGTGCCGATAGAAAGGTGTGTCTCGAGGATTCCAGACTTCCAATTTTAGAATTTAAAGCAGGAATGGGATCGTTTAATTGATAAAGTTGTGGTAATTTACCTCATTATTTATAAAAAAAACAGATAAATTAGCCCAGTTTTATGGAATCGAATGAATTATGAAATGCTTTGTTTAGCCAGAACTTTTAAATATGTAGACCTAAAAGATGTACATTATTATATGTAACTATATTATTCACTTAGCCACTTTTTTGTACCGCACAGTTCATTTGTCTTGTGAAAGGTCATGAAAGAAATATTGTTCAATGAAGTTTATTCAGTGTAATTCAGCAATATAAACAGCTACAATATTGATTGGAGGATACAGGTCTGTTGTGTATAATTTTGCAAGAGCCATTTCACTTATGGGAGCTGTGTAACTTAACTTTTATTTTAAGTCTCTAAAGACTCTGTGTTCGAGAAGCATTTACCTGCGGATGTAATGCTACAGGATTGTTTCAGTAAATGGCACCTTACTGTGCATGACAACGGTGAAAACAAGGTGTAAAATAGCTGGAGTTATAAGGCTCTATAATAACATGATAGAGCCTTATAACATATAATATACATATATATAATATAAATGCATAGTTTAGTCAAGATTATGGGGGTTTTGTCCTCTGTTGATTCTTTTGCAAACATAAACAAGATTCATTTTTTATGTTCTTATACAACACCGATGCAGTGGTTTAAAACAGGTTTATTGAAGCAGGGCTATTATTTTATTTATTTTTATGTTTTTTAAATTTATGATTACAAGACAAACAATGCTGCGGTAAGATCAGGGCCAGAGAGTAACAAGATAAAATCAGTCACACATCAGAGTAAGTGTGAAATTACAAACAAGCTGTTTTTTTTTTCTTTTTTCTTTCCCCTGTTGTTTGTTAATGCCTCGGTATTCACGCAAACACACCTGTCCTTTTGAAAAAGATGTAAAATGGTAACGAAGTGCGTGGAGTGTAAATGCTTGGAACGTTGGAAGTTAAATATGTGCAATAAAAGGAAGCAGAGAGACTGATTTCTGATTATCAGGATCTGAGGAGGTTAGGCTGATCCTTCGCTTTCTGTAGTCCCTGAAAATTCCACATTCATGAAACTGTGACAGCCACGTCAAAGTCTGAGTGTAATACACTTTTTATTTAAACATGAATAATACACTTAAACCAACTTTTTATAGGCAACATTGTGCATTCGACGGCTCCTAAAATTAACATAAAAAGCACTGTAAATACACTGATATGATACTTTCTTACATTTGTTTTCCCTCAGACTTAAAAACGAATCGCATAGTGGCTGGTTTTAAAAGAGGCCTAACTCCCAATATCTGATGAAGCTAGTTGTGTTGGTATAACATATGTTATCCTCATCTGCTCATGTACATATGCGTGTGTGTGCGTGTGTGTGTGTGTGTGTGTGTGTGCATATACATGTGTGAGTTTGTCAGGAAAGCATTACTGTCTCTCAATAATATGCTCACACATCATATTCCAAATTCACGCATGTGACATTTTGATACATCCATTCATGCACACTATAATTATTTCTAAATTGGCAGCACGTGTGCATGAGTGTCTTTTTTTCCCCCAGCTGGCTGAAGAAGAGCGAAAAAACAAAAAAAAAATCCTTTTTGCTTACAGCATCGGTCCTTTTGAGTAATTTGCCTGTGTTCACCTCGGGCTAGCAGTTTAAAGATAATCCCTTGTTCAGGTGAAATGGGACGGTCAACAGACCACATTAATCTCCCTCTCAACGCGCCGTAGGAAGGCGGTCCCCGTTGCCACGGATATTCCCGCTTCTAATTATCATCAATCCGCCGCGAACGAAGTCCCGGCTCTTCGGCTGCGACCGCGTACGACCCCGCGTTCCCGCCAAAAGCGTCTCTCTTAAAAAAAAACTCGCGAGGCAGAGAGATTCGGCTGAAAACCGCGATGCTGATCTTTCGTTTTCACGTGACCGCTGATAGCAGCGGCCGCCATTTGAGTTTTTGTCCTCAGCGGCTGTGTCCTGTACTTTAATATCCGCCATTTAAACTAGCCTATTTAAGGATCAAGTTTTAACTTTATATTTTTTTTATTTTTTTAAGCTCCCTTTCATTTTATTATAGATCCATCCACTAAATATGCGCGGGTATAGTTTGTTTAAAAGCAGTATTCTAAATTATTATTCTAATGTGGATTATCTTACTGTTAGAATATAGTGAATAACAGCAAAAACACATGCATAAATAGTCACACACACACACAAACACACCCTCTGAAGAAATTATAAGTAACATGTGTTTAATTATGTAGTCCCGTACATGCATCTCTGCAGGTTACTTCATACATTATGAAACTGACGGCATCAGTTGAGAGTTCTGGCTCAATCGCTTCAGCCAGGAGCAATCCGGCCTACGCTACTGTCGCCTCTTTGAATGGTCTTAGATGGCACGAAAAAAAGGCAGTGAATTAAAAAAAAAAATTTTTTAAAGCGAAATGGCCAGAGAGCTGCGGCACACGCTCACACGATGCCACCAGCGCTTGACGAGATGATAACACGTTTACCTCGGTTTAAAATAGAGCGGTCCGGTGTGCTGCAGTAGCCGCCTCAGCGCCCGTGTTTTTTTTTGTTGAGTGTATATAGCGCTAGTATTGGCTCTGAGGCGGGGGGGAGCGGGAATCCAATAACAGCGGCCGTTTTTTAGGGCCCGGCTCGGGGAGCGCATCCGTCACCAAAGCCCAACGGCTGGCCCTTCTCCGCCAATTAGACCGAGCGCTAATTAGCGATTGCATTAGCAATACTCGGGACACCGCCGCGGAATTCTGCAAGGTCCTTCTTTTTTTTCTTTTTTTTTTCCTCCTCCACCACCGTTAAGGGCGGAAAAAGAAAGAGAAAGAGAAAAGGAAAAAGAAAAATCCCACTCGGTTTATCAGCGGCTGGCGAAACCGCCAATAACCTGAGAGAGATGGGAGCTTAGCTCAGCTGGACGTTAATGCAACCTTTCCTTTTTTTTTTTTTTTTTTGCGCTGTGTGTTTAGATTAGAAGCGGTAATAATTGCATTTGCCATTTACTCTGAAACCAGTTAATACGGGGGCCATTCCTTTTGTGGGGGCTGGGAATAAACTAAAATTGAGGTGTTTTGCCTTGTTTGTGTTCCTTGGTTAGGCACATTTCCTTGAATAATCTTCACATTCCACCGAGCGCCCCCTTCACAGCCCCCCCCCACCCCCCCACCACTTCTCTTTAATGCCAGTATGTTGCTTGTTTGCAGGTCCCGCATTAAAGATGCAGAAAGGTTTTTTATGCCCTAAAACTACAGGCATGGGCACATCAGCCCAAAAGGCCTATATTAGAATATAAATATTCTAAAATGTTAAACAAGAACCAGCTGTCCACTTTGAGAGCCACATTTAAGTTACTGACTACATTGCTCACATTAGCTTTTTTTTTGTAGCCATCTATTAGCGGCTACCCTTTCAGTACATAATAATAATATGGCACATTTACATAATCATACACTTCAACTGTAAACTGTACAGGGGAAGAAAAAGATGGATGACTTTGTAGATGCCCGACTGATGCAGAAAGTGTCACATGCTGTAGTGGGTGATCAGGACTTCACAAAAAATATATCCTCAAGAAATGTGTAGTACCGTTATTTAAAAAATAATTATTACTTTCGGGTTGTTTTAATTTGCACAAGTGTGGACTAATTGCTTGGCCGTGACTGGGATGCAACTGCAACCATACGAAACTCCACAGCACCAGGAAGAATGTTGGATAGTACTGTATAAGCACCCCCAGCCGCACCCCCCCCCCCCTCTTCCAGGGGCCTAGAGCTGGTCAGGTGACATCAGTGAGAGAATCACAATTCCTCCTGTGGCTGTCATATTACAAATTATCACTGGCACTAGTTACTGTAGTTTGTACAGCTGTTTGTCATTTTTAAAACAGTGCAAATATTCAGTTCCTGTGTAATTACACAAACAGCGATTAACCTGCGACAGCTGTGCTTATTTTGGGATTCACAAACTATTCATCTGAAATTTAGATCATACATTTAGAAAAGACTAAGCGCACAATTTCAGCGAAAATAACGGCAGTGGTTCCTGAAAACCTTTCATTTTCAAAATATTTTTTAAAAAATGGCAGAAAATCTACTTTGGCAAACCAGCTAATTGAAACTGCTTGATGGAACAAAGTGATACATACTTTAAAAACAAGATGAACTTCTCTAGAGTGACCCTAGAGGTACCTGGACTCTATGAACCTGTGTGATTGAAGCGGAACAACCTATTCAGAAGTTTCAATAATTTTAGCAACAACTGCAGATGAGTCGACTAATACAGAAAGAGACAGTGTCTCACGATTTTGGACACTTGTTTTATAAAATTAAAAAAAATGTATTAATCTCTTCAAAGCATTGTACAGTATGATTTATCAAAAATAAAGCTATAAATAATGAATGTCTTTCATTGACTACCTATTTAGAATTGCAGGTCACACCAGCTCAGAAGTTAACTTGAAATAGGTTAATTTAGGGAATCAAATGCAATGTTATATTCGTTATTTTATATTTGTCAGCAATTTGTTTGACAGCAGGATTATAAAATTCAGCACCTTCCTCAATCCAGCGTCCTCTGTGTGGCATTTGAAACAGAATTTTATTTCAGGGAAACATTTTTGTTGTTTGTGGTAAATAACTTCATTTTTTGAAATGCAAAATTGACTTCAGTTCTATTTTTTTTGTTTTTTTGTTTTTTGGCTGGACCACAACAGCGGGGCCAGCCCTACAAACGTGAATGTCTGTGACTGACTGACTGACTGACTGAGTGAGTGAGTGAGTGAGTGAGTGAAGAAGTTACACCACTGGTCGGTCGAGTTATGAAGTCACACCATTGGTCGCCGGTCCAGCCATACTAGGTTTTGAACTGGTCTTGCTTTTGTTTTGTTTTGTGGAGCTGTCAAACACAGGTGTGCGCACCGTTACCGTCAAAATCCTCTCCGCGATGTTTCTCCACCAATCACCGGTCGCTGCATCGATTTGTAAAGTTTCCAAGGGCAGCGTTCACTCCACACGCAGATCTCCACGCGTTTTCTTGTCCTGGAGCCGCTCATCGATCGTAAAAAAAAGCTGGACTGGGGCGCCCTCACTCTGGATTTACCCAACTGAAGCTGAAATGTAAAAATACAAATATATATATATATATCAAAATATGCGGTAATATTGGCATTTGAAGTGAGCAGAATACACTCACTTAACACCGAGTGCCACCCGCCCCTCCAGCAGTTCACTTTTAACATACAAACTAAAAACTTAAAATACATTCTGTAGGAGTTGTGCTTTAATAAAAAAAAGAAAGAAAAAAAAAAAGAAGTGTCCTCTAGTCTTCCTCCCCCTGGGTACGGTGTCTTTCAGATGAAAATTCATTTTCGAGGCACAAAGGACAAGCTCATACAGCCTCTTCTTGCATTGTTCAGATATATATATATATTCGATATCACACGTAAACACCCTCATGTATTATGCATTCATGAGTTAAATGCTGTTGTTGCGGAGATGCACCATATATTATGCACGAGGCGCATGGTGTTTGACTGCATATGACAGTTTGCGTAAAGTGTTAAGCTCTGAGTAGCGTTGGGGCATCGGCCTGTACCCTGGGGGAAGGGGGGGCATGTGCCTATGATGGACATCGCGTCATTCAAGGTTGGCAGTTTGGGTAAGATCTACGCATTCTCTGACGAATGAGAGAACTCTAGAACTCTGGAGAGCTTTGTCTGTAACACAAATTCATGGCAAATTCATTTTTTAACTGACTTTTTTCAATACCTTCCCAATACTATTCACAAGTGCTGTAGCTGCTAAAAATCAAGGGAAATCATACTGATTAAAACAGGAATATTGGCCACGGTCCTTGGATGAGTCAGAAATAAATGAAAATATTCTCTTTTTTTACTATTAAACATTTCAGTGAGATTTTTTAATAGATGGTATCATAACAAAGACAGACCAAGCGGTAATAAGATCACACAACGTCTTGTACCAGGTGCCATTAATGTAATTAACTCCAAAGATCTTTGTTAGGGCTGTTTAATTATCCTAATCACCTCATTTCATTAAGATGTGTCCCTCAAATTCTAGAGATCCAGAATATGAAAAAGACGATTTTTATAGTCTAAGGTTACAACCGGCAGTTAATTGTAATCATGTTCTTTGTATGCAAATGGAAAAAAATATTATCAGGGGCTAATTATGTTTCTTTGAAGAAAACCCTAATAGGATATTCCTTTGATGGATAGAATAATGTCATGTTCCAATGATGATTCAAGCCTGCACCTTGGAATTTACAAACAGTTGTTGCAGGTATTCTGTTGCAACCTCGTGCTCTTATCAAACTGCCTACAGTAAATCTACTATGCGGGGTCATTCCGTACCACAGAACAGGGTGAACAGAAGTTTCCCAGGAGAACAAGAGTCACATTCAACAAACAATTAGATCAGTGGGAGAGCCAGTCATTGTTATTTGAATAACATCTAATGAAAATTGCTGCTATTCTAATGCACAGAATTAGCCTCACAGCACCCAAGTTCTTTGCTATAATATCTGCCTGTTCAACATGACAATAATATTGTCAAATGTCAAGCAATATTTGTTTATACCCCAGCAGACTGGTTATATACTGTAGGCACTGTAATATTGAAGGCCTGTGAATTCATTTTCAAGTTCAAATTAAATTTGCATTATTGCCATGGACCGCATACATTTGTTATGAAAACTGTGCATACAGTATAATGTCAAAACAAATGTGATAAAGCACAATAGAAGGACATAAAACAGAAGTAATGAAAGATAAAGTCTATCACACAATTTAGAGTGGGAGGTAAAACATAATAAAATAAGATACTGAATAACAATGATATTTTAGATGTGAAGGACAAATAAAAAAATACACAGGAAGAAAAAAGATAACAAAATTAATAGACAATAATGCATCTAAAAGAAAATGCCAATATGAACTATTGATTTAACAGAAAATACCTTGCAAGAATTAAACAGCAGTTAATCTACTAGTTAAATGTCTCAATCTACGTGGATATTTGCTTTATATTCAAGCCATATTAAAAATAAATCTGGAACGAGAAATACTTATTGAATATTAACATAGAACAAGGCTGGGTATTTTTTTTTTAAACAGTGTATCTTATTTAGGGTATGAATATGTGCACAGCTTTATCATAAATGTCATATTTTATTCATGTCTCACAGTGAGTTCAGTGTAAAACTGACCCTGGAGAAGCGATGCTGAAATAAGCACGACGCATTTTGCAAGAACGACAAAAAGAAATTAAATAAATAAAAATACAAAAAAAAATACTTCTGTGTATTTTAGAAACTTGAAAGGCAGAATCGAGTTCTTCCCAAACACACCCAGGCTAATTAATAAATATGAACAGGAGCGTCTGCAACAGCAGCGATGCTGTCTTTCCCGAATGGCCCAGTTTACTGACCCGTTAGTGCAAGGAGCTCCCCTTGTCCGAGGGCGAAAATGCAAAAATTAATAATAATAAAGTGCCGATTTGTAATTTAATAAGGCCCGCATTTCCATATATGCAAATGAACATCACTCTGATACGTAACCCCCCCCCTTCCGCTGTCCTCATCTTGCACCCCAGAAACCAGAAACCCATTTAATTTGGAACGTTTTCACTTTGATGTTATTAAGCAGAGTCTGTTGCAGACGGTCCCCCTGTTTTGCATGAATCTGATGTGAGACGAGCTCATTAACGATTAAGCCCCCTTAAGATATCGGACCGGAGAGAAAGAAAAAAAAAAAAAAACGGGTGTTCTCGCTTGCTTTTTGGAGCGATATATATATATATTTATACACCGCTTAAAGGAAGAACAAGGCGGCAGGGGGGAGGGGGTGGGTGGGGGGGGTGGGGGGGCGCCCGTTGCTGATTCAGGTAAAAAAACAAGAGCGTCTGCGCCCAGGATTACACAGAGTTAGTCACAGAGAGCCTGACCGCCGTTTCAACTTCACGCTGCTTTATTTCAAAAAAAGAGAGATTCTCCGCGGCGGCGGCGCACACTACAGCAGTGGATTTTTTAGGCTAATGCGACGGGGTTTCTACGCAACGCCTCGGAGCTCAATCCCGCGACAATCGCCTCCCTCGGGTTGCACCCCGATATTTTTCTGCTGTGTTTTCCCTTCCCAGCGTGATAATTGCACGCGGGGACGTGAATTTAAAAGCGTTACTACACGCGCCGTGATGCTGATTTATTCGCCAACCCTTCTCAGCGTTTCGGATGCAGGGGGGAGTTCGGTTACCGTTATTTCACTCTTTCCACACATAATTTGTAGGCCTGACCTCTCGCCCCACCTCCATAATTTGAGCGATGCTCTCCTGTCAGTATTCGGGAGGCCCCAGCAGTTGCTCTAGGGGGGAGTGCTGAGCAGACAGAGAGACGGGTCGGCATCGATGCTAGTTTTCTGAGCTCACATACAAAGAGGAGGGCAAATGCCAGATGAACCCATAGAGCTGGTGTACATTTCCCCTCTGTAGTGGTCTGTCGCCCAGCAGACCCAACCAGACCCAATAAACAACATGAGCAGCTGCCCCGCAACCACCAGGGGGCGCCCTAATTATTATAAAATATATATTACATCTAAAAAAAAAGTTGGGCTGGGGGAGGGCAGAGGCTCAAATCAAACTCTGCTTTGCGCCCCTCAAAGCCTAGGGCCGGCACTGGTCCCCCCCAGTTTTGATGATAAGGTAAATACTCTAAATTAATTTACCACTCACAGTTTGCTATTCAGGTTACGCACTTTGCTCAAGGGTAGAGTGGCCAAGTCTCTGATGGGAATCAAATTGGCAACCTTAAGTTGAGTTACAAAGTGCAGATCCCTGTGTGTGAAATTGCACTGTGTGTGAGCAAAAGCGTTAATTGATGCAAGAGAAGTGAGTTCGGGTGTTCTGAGTGGAGCAGATGACTCTGCACCTTTAGAGAACAAGATGAAACACCACCAGCTTTCTCCCATCTAAAATATGACTCAGGGTGAAGAAAAATCTCCATTCAAAATTAAATTTAGTCCAGGAATCTGTCCCTGTGAAACATGCCCTTTAAATCTCATTACAAGTCTAAAACAGTTGTTAAGACCGAATTTTTTTGCAGTGTCTTTTTTTTTTTTTTTTTTTTTTTGCATCAGCATATATGAGCATCTGTCTGTGCACATGTTTTAGACCAAGACTCAGGTGCCTGGGCGTAACTTTTTCCTGTAACTGGAACTTCACAGAAACTTTGAGACAAACTGTCTGAGGGTATTGGGGTAGTGGTTTAGGCCACTGATACTTGATTTTTTTTAGGTGGAACGCCGTTGCCAGGCAAGATCAGCTTAATTGCTTACCGCGCAACTTAAACCCAAATTGCTGGAGGAGATATCAGGCGCGCGAGTCAGAGCTGTGTAAACTTTCCCCAGACAAGGGCGCTCCTCGAGTAAAAATAAAAAGCGATTCTGCAGCGCAAGCGTCCTCGTTAGAACCAACAGGCTCATTAGACTGGCAGCTAATGGAGGCCGCTGCGCGGAGCGCGCTAATGGTTAGCATCGCGGCGTCTCCTGACGAGATGATTTTCGCACAAACGGATGCAAGGGGCCGTGTCACAACTGCCGCTCCCAGAGAGCATCAATTAGCACGTTTCCCCTGAACGCAGCCCTACCAAAAATTACTTTAAATGAGATCATTTCGACCTCTTTATGATCTCCGGTCCCTAACGGAGAACAGGACCATAAGCAACTACTGAATAAGCCTTAAGTGCTGTTCTCAGTTTGCTTTTTTCAAAAATGTATTTATTTAAAAAATAAACCATGTGTTAGCTGTTCTGTATGGGAGACCATTTAAGGAAACCATTAAGAAAACCATCATAAGTTATACCAGTGTTTCCCAAAGTGGGGGGGGTGCTGAGTGCAAAGAGACAATGGGGAGGGGGGGGGTTAGGGGGCGGAGCCAGGATATGTGCGTGGGGGCGGCTACGAAAATTCCAATTACCAAAGGCGGGCCTGACCAAAACAGTTTGGGAACCACTGGAAACTGTTTCGCAAACTTTTTTTTGTGTTGTTTTACCAACATTATTTTCATTAATACATGATGTACATTATACATTGTTTTATCCCACCCTCTGATTGCTGTCAGAGTCCAGGGGTAAAGCAGAAAGTAAAAGCCCTGCCATGTGTTTCTTCCACCCTCATTTGCTGTGCCTCCTGGCTGAAGACTTGAGCAAATTAGCAAATCCAGGTAACTTGGAACAAAATACCGGGGAGTACATTTACTTTCTTAATATATTCTCCGTTAACTTTCTGTAAATTCCGGAATTTATAAGTCCACATTGTCCTACAACAGAAAACAACACAGGCTGTGCAATTATACTGTGTATGTTCAAAATACCAATATTGCATTAACCAATAATAATTCATTTTTAGACCCTAAAAACAGCCTGTAGTGTTGCCTCAAATAACACTTACCAAAGGTGATAGCACACAGTCAAGTTAAATTCCCAGTGTGAATAATTTGCTTTGACAAATATTAATGCAGACACAACCAGCTTCAAAAATGCACAATAGACTGTCATTTTTCATTATGTGTTTGCTTCTGTGAAAAATGTGCTGTTGCTTTTAACCAATTCAAAAAGGAAGATCATGAATTCTCTTTGGCTCATGGAAACTTTTAAATGGAAATGGCTGTATTATAATATAGTATATAATTTTTTTTACCCCGTTAACACACACACATACACACACACACACATATTACTACCTAAATATTTTTTATGAACCTGATCATTTCTCCATTCAGGTGAATCGTGGGGGAGTATTATTGTATGATTTTTAAAATATATATTAGTTAATAATATATTTAATTTAATAGCTTCATAAAATCATTTGCTTAAAATAGATAACATTTGCAAGATAATATTAACTTCCAGTTTTTCCACCAGGTACTTTTACCACTTATTTTTCCTGGACCACATTTACAACTTTCCTGGCTTCACTGGATTTATTCATGATTTTGAGAGACTGATATCTTATATCTTGTCAAAAAAAAAAGATCAAGGCTGAGTTTTTTTTCTTTCTTCTTTTCTCAGAAAATTGTGATTTATCTCGTGAAATGCAAATCGACACGTGTTCAGGCAGACGACGGGGAAAATGTCAGGGAAGCGGACGGAGAACGTGCGGACCGAAGGAAATTGTAAAATTCGGGAGCCGGGCGCTTTGTTTTTCTAATTGAGGTCACTGCAGACCGCCCCCAGATGCCCTGGCTTGAGGACACGTCCCTTCTGTCTCTATACGTCTCCCATCTCCCGCCATCTGCAGTCGGGGGTGGGGGGGGGCCTGTAGGTCAGGAGCGTCAGTCCAGGGGTGGCCAACCCCGGTCCTGGGGAGCCGCAGGGTCTGCGGGTTTTTTTTTGTTTTCACCTTAAATACAAACAACCACTCAGTTAACTCCCCTCAACTGGTTTATTTTGTCTATGTAATCAACTGCTTTAATGGATCGATTAAGTGCCGAGTTAAAAACAAAAGCCAGCAGACCCTGCGGCTCTCCAGGACCTGGGCTGGCCACCCCTGGGGTCTAGTCTTATCTGAACAGGCCACGTTTTGGAAACAGGTTTTTGTTCTAGCCCAGCACTTTCTGCCACCTGATTCTTCTCGTCAGGTTCTTGATTGAAGACCGTGATTAGCTAATTAGTTGATTCAGGTGTCGTAGCGCTGGGATTAAAAACCAAAAACCGGCCCCCACCCCGGCACTTTTCGGATAAGATTAGACACCCCCTGCTGCAAATGAACTGGGCTCAGCCCAGAAACAGAATGTGTCCCGTCAAATTTACTGTCACGCCAATCTGGTCCACATTATTATGTGACAGTGCTGATGGCTCACTTCTGAATAGTTTTGATGCGATTTTTAAAAAAGATATTAAAAAAAAAAAAAAAAAAAAAAATTATTTTCTGACAAGACTGGGTGTTACACTCTGCCAGTGGTGTAAAATTCAGGTTCGAAAAGTTAAAAGCCCCCCCCCTCAGTATTTTGTTCCAATAACTTGAACTTGCTAATCAGCACAATTCTTCAGCCAGGAGGTAGAGCTAATTAGTGAAATTAGCTGGCTGAGCTCATGGGTGTCAGTAACTTTTACTTTCTGACCCCTGGACTTTCCACCCTCTGCACTCAGCTATGTTGTTTTCCCCCCCTCCCACTGAAGTGTCATGCCTGAGTGTGTCCATGTGCCTTGAACCCTCCACACCTGCACTAATTGGGAAGTACCTGCACCTGTGCCTTTTGGGGAATCACACTCACCTGGTCTTCACCTGTCATGTTTTATTCATTTATTTATTTATTTGTTTATTTTTTTTTTAAATTTATACACACCACCCTGCTGCTGTCAGCCAGAGTAGGGGTGGGAGTGGGAGTGGGGGCACAGGTATTTTTGTTTTGTTTTGTTTGTGGATTTCCTCTGTTTTCGGACTTGGTTTTGTTTGTTGTGTTTTAGCTGTTTGTAGGCAGGTTGGGGGGGGATATTTCAGGTTCGACTTCCCATTGGGGGGAGGCCTGAATTCCCCCCCCCCCCTTTTTTTTTTCTTTAGTCTTGCTGTTAGACCACTCCTGAGACTAATCCTTTTGGGTGACTTGTAATACAATTCCTTAGTTTAATTTCTGCATTTGGAAGGATTCTTCTCTTATTGCACTTGTGGTTATTGGCACTACCTGCAAATTGAAATGTTTTTTGGGCTACAACACTAGGGCATTGCGGGGTAAATACCCAACTGTTTAAGTTTAATAGAGAATAAATCCAGGCTACCACATGCCAGATCATATTATGAATGGTGTTGGCTTTAATAAAAAAAAAACATTTTTAATTCTGCCTACAGAGAATATCACATTCGGTTAAAACAAGGATTGCATTTGTATATAAAGCCCTTTTAAAAAATTAAATTACAAATCTGTCTTTGTGCCATTGTTGTCCACAGAAGGCCCCAGTGTCCCCCTCAGAGGGGGTGTGGGAGAGTGGGTAATTAGAGCCTGCCCCAAAAATGCTCCATGCCCTGGCAGGCAGGGGTGTCACAGCTACAAATGCAGGAGATTCAATTTTAGATACTGCTTCAAACTGGCAAAAAAAAAAAGACAGGTCCTCAAACCCCAGCTCGGGATCCAGGCATGTGGAGTCTGCCAATTAGGAGAAGCCCTGCGAGAGCTTGTCCATAATCAGTGAGCGGCATAGCCTGGATTTGAACCCGAAATAAAGAGCTCAAGTCAAAAAAAAAAAAAAAAAAATTCGGTGGGAGGCATAGCCTGGATATGAACTCGTAATGAAGATATCAAAAAATATTTAAAAAATCATCCTTGGCAACTGAGTCCATTACTCGAGGCAGAGTGGGGAGAAGGAAAAAAATTGAGGATGTAAAATTGACAGTCTAGCTTCTCTTCCAGTGCTGCTGTTCGTTCTCTCTTGGGTGCTTGCTGCCTGTATTACCGCAGCTAAAACTCATGGAAGGATTGATTTGTTTCTGTACCAAAGCTCGATCGTTTTTAACACCACCTTAATTGCCCTCACTCCATAACGAGATGTTTTCATTTCATACATTTCTATTATTTTTTTGACATTTAATGGATAGAATGGGTGAGGCATCCTAGAGGATTTGAGTATACAGTATAGTGCTCATAACCTGTATAGTGCTGAAAAATATTTTTTTTAAATATTTTTAAAAATAAAATAATACTCTTAATGTTGTCATTTATTAGGTACTACCCACTGATCAATACTACAATGGTAGCTGGGTTTATTTACATAAAAAAAAAAAAAACCTAACCTGCATTAATTAAGTGGTTAATCTTATAAATATGTAACATGGGTAATGCAAACTTTGTTTGAACCTCCTGTTTAAATATCTTCATAGCCTCAGTCAGAAAGGCTACCACGAACTCTTGAGATGATTACGAAACTATTACCTTGCCCAGAAGTTATTTTCACCAAGTGAGCCAAGTGAGTGTTAATGTTTTAGCATTTTATTTGTTTTGTACTTTACCAACAACAAAAAAAAAAGTTTAAAAAAATAAAATACAAGGCATAGTAGCTTTGGTTACTGTGTCTTCAACAGGCTTCCCTGAGCCCCCTTTCTTCATTAAAAAAAAAAAACTGACTGCATTATTTGACAAATAATAAACTTTTAATCACGGTATAGAATTCCACGTAAAGGAAAGTCTTTAAATGGGAAAGATGAATTATTTTCAGGGGCAAATGTCATTTACTATGATTAGCCTAGAGAAGGGGAGAATGGGAGAATTTAAAAAATAAAAATAAATTGTGTTTCAACTTAAGTAAAGACAACGTCCAAACAGAGCGAACGTCTCCTCGTATCCATCAAAGCGAAACCATTCGAACACAAGCAGTTTGGCGTGTTGATCCGACAGCCGGCTTGAGGTAAATCTAATCTGGTCCACAAGCGTTTATTAGGAATGTGATGTGGGTTTATGAACGCCTGTGTTTGCGGTATTTGTATTTGTGTATTTGTATTTTGCCTAGTTTAACCGCAGACGCTGCCGAGTCATCCCTGTGTGTGAATTGAACCGACTCCCCTGCTGGGGTCTGCAGTTCAGCCAGGAGAAAGGGTGGGGTGGGGGGGCAGTGGGGGCTTAGGGTTTCGTGCCAGAGCTTCCCAGTGATTCGTGGGGGCCGAGGAAAATATTTATGCGAAATGATGAACGTGTTTGCAAGCATTTGAAGTGCCCCACCCGAATGCCCGTTTCCATGAAGCGAGGGTGTTCCGGGGCCTTGCAGTCTACTGAGCGGGGGGGGGGGTTCTGTTTTTTTTTCGGGGGGCACCTTTCCCCTCCCTGAGAACTGCAGACATAATTCAGCTCGTTGCGCTGCTCCGTGTGCAAATGATCTTGTTTGCCTAAGGACGGCGAGGGGAGCGCTAAGTGCTTCACCTTAAGCCCCCCAAGCTCCCCAGACAGCCATTTTAAATCTAAATTCGTACACAATGTTCTGATGTTCTCACCCGGCAAAACATTTAATCCGCTCCTGATCTGACCCTTCTGGGGCACAATTTTTGCTGATTTGACCCTTCTGGGGCACAAATCATCTTCAGGGGGATGCTGTTCTCCTCATTTGGGGATTTCGCTTTCAAAATGAACCCCCGGCTCCACTCCCTGTAGCCAGTGAGATTCCCTTCGAGTTTTTTCTGGCTCTCGTAACATTTTTGATTTGCTTTCATCGAAAAAAGATAAACGAGTCAAGCACCTTCTATACACCGATCTGGCTTACGTGTGTAATTTTATGAAATGTTGATTATCGACCATAATAATTCACCGACGTTTAATTCACAAATGTTAGCACGGGTTCTCCTTTGCGCTCCGATCCCACAAGGATAGTTTGCCCCTAATCGCTCGATTACTGCCACTAACTCCGGTGGGCCTGACTGAACACAGTTCCTGTGTTCCAGGCTTGTTCTGCCTGCGCAACGAATGTGAAATCAGCCCAGAAAAATGGGTCCCAGCCTGGGTACTTGGGGACTCCTGTGTACGTCCTTGTGTACGCCGGTTTTTGCTGCAGCCAATCTCGTGCTTAATTAGGGGTGTTGTGAACGCGTTTTCGTGTCCTTTCAGAATTCGTTCCTTAAACTTGTTAACACGATGCAGAATTGGCTTGCTATCATTTTCGTCATCTCAGGATTCTTGTTGTATACCAAATGGCTAGTTTTAGTGGCCAGGTGTCCACACTTTTACCAATTAGGAGCCTATTAATTCAACTTCAGTCTTTGATTTGATTAGTTAAGACATTTTTTTGCGTCTCTTTATGTAATGATTTGCAATATGTCACAATGTGAATATGGGACAGCGATTCTTCACGGCATGCATAGCCGGTTCTGGCATAATGTGGTTTAGGAGAGCAAATAACCCCTCAAAATATATGAAGTCTAATTAACAAAAATGAACAGCTTGTTAAAAGTCTGGGGTTGCAATTGGGGTTTGAGAATAAAGTGGTCATAACTTTCAAAAGACTGTGTTTGAAAGCTTACTGATTTTATTTTCTCAAAAAAAAAACAAAAAAAAAAAAAACATTTGAACGAGGTATATTCCATGGAAGGCATCACTACTTTCTTTAAAATATTATTCATATTTGTATATATATTTTTCAGGGAATGGGTATTTACTATTTATGACTTGAGCTTTCTGTCTCTCAGGGTTATACTTTCCTCCTCAGGGGAACTGCTGCACTTTCATCCCTGATCTTAACATTTGTGCGTGCGTTCAAGTTGCTCTGGATCAAAGCTCAAACACAATAAATCTATGTAGTTCTGGAAGAGCGTTTTCGGGGGATAGCATGTTTTACATAAACAAATGTCCATGGGATTGCAGGTATACACACTAACAACTGGTGTCACCACCCCCTTTCATTTTTGTTAGTTTTTTGTTATTTGGTAAAGGAATCAAAGTTGCGCTTGAGCAACTGAAGAGTTCAGGCCCGAATCACGGTATACCTGAATCCAGAATCAGTGCAGCTGAGGAGGAGAACATCACCTTCGCACTCTGAGGGGAGGGTGGGAAGGGGGGGGGGGGTAGTTGTCAAAGTAGCATCCTGTGGTGGGTAGCTATGGATCCCCCCCCCCCCCCGCCCCGCCCCACCCCACCCCCAAGGGGCAATCCTAAATGGTAGAGGCTGAGGCAGCAGAGATATGTATTACCTGAACAGAGGCACGAACACGGAAAGAACCCCAGGGGCTTCTGTGGAAGCAGGAGAAGCAGGAACCCCGCCTCCACCCCCCCATTTCATCAGATCAACGCCTGAATAAAGAGCTCCTACCCCCGAATGCTCACGTCCTCCTTACGGTCCGGATGACCTTCCAGAACGAGAGTCAGATCTGCCCGAGAAGCCTGGTGCTTCTCCATCAGTCACACAGTCACAGGCTCTCACGTCCACCCTGTTCCCCAGCCAGGCTAGGAACGATGGTAGCTCGCTAACGCTACACCTTCATAGACATTACACCACTGCAGGAGCTTTCCATCAAACTCACACTAAAGGTTAAAGGGCATAACTGCAGACAATTAGCAACTGCGCCTTCGTACATTTGCTTGCAATATTACACGGAAACTAATGTGGTGGATTTTTAAAAAATGTTAGTTCATGGTTAAAATGTATACATTTAAAAACCATATAATGTAAATGCAATACATTTACATAAAATTTATAACGTGAATGTTCTCTTGCATAATGCAATAAAAAAGGCACCGTATTTTAATCCACCCGAAGGACTTCAGAACGTGGCAGGGCATTCACGCGCGATGGTTGTTTCATTGCCGAAAGCTTCGCAACCTTATTTTAAAATGCGTATTAAAGAGAAAACCCTCCCCCCGTTTTCAAGCAAGGGTATCAACACGACGAATTATGTAGATCAAAATACATTTACATACATCAGCAATTTTTATTTTTTAATTTTCACTGCAAGAAAACTGAAGGGTGAAAGGTCACCATCTGAAGCCTAAACGACAGAACCGACATGCGTTGCCTCTGCATTCTGGTCCTTCTCGGGGGGGGGCCCCAGGCCCTGCTGTACCCCCGTTCTTGGTGGATACGTCTTCGGGGTAGGAGTGTTCGCTGGCTGAACCTCCCACTCAGCCGCCAGTCGCTAAACCCACACCGCCACCGGCCTCCCCCTCCCACCACCCTGGCAGCTCGACTGTGAATCTGATAATCCATCCCTTCTCTCTCCCCCTCATACCCCCCCCGCCTCCCCTCCCCTCCCAAACACCCCCCAACAAAAATGACAACACGACAATGCTGGGGATATAGATAAAGAGGACGGCCGTCGTTTAGAATTCAGTCAAAGCCACCGCAATCCAGACTGAGGCGGAAATCTGCTTATGCGAAACGAAACCGTTTGGAACGTCTAGAAGGCGAGTTTATTGTAACTCGCTGATTTTAATTACGCCGGTTCCTTAAAGACATCGAGTGACGGATAGATGGGGGGAAAAAAATGTTCTTCTGTTGTTTTTGGGCGCACGAAAGGGGTTATACAACGGTCATTTATCTGAAATTTACCTTGTCGTTCACGTTTCATTTGCTGCTTCGACGTTTTATAGATACGGTAGGTTGCTGAAATTAACCTCACAACACGTGTTTTGTTGGACACGGCAAACTCAAATTATCAACTGAAATTTGGTTACACTAGTATGATATGACCACCTAAACACTTCTTGGATCCCCCCCCCCCCAAGGGGGGTTGTGCTTAAACAATGAAAGGGATGCTTTTACACCTTGAAATTATATTGTTTTTTTCTTCCCCTGAGAGTAATCTGTGCCTTTTAAAAGTGCTCACAGGCAAACTGTCAGGACTGATCTGAAGATGGGTGCATGATGAATTCGTCAATGAATAATGAGTCTTCAACAGAAAATGCCGTGAAAACCATCTAATTTAAGGAGACTTCTGCTATTTGTTAAGGCTTTCCCAAGCGACCCTTGCGTGTTGTTTTTTATTTTATTTGGGCGAGCGCTTGACTCACTGAGTCACAAACATTTAGACACGGCATGTCAGCCTCGTAGGCTGGTCGTGACGGTGGTCTCTGGATTCTGCATGCACGCATGCACATCTACTCCTCGCACAGACACATCAGACACGTCACCCTGATGGTCCCCCCCCCCCCCGCTCACTCTCACACCACCCCCCAGCTCGTCTTTTGCATGGACAGAAAGAAATGCAACTGTGACTGACCATTTAAAAAAATACATGAGCAGCTACTCTGTGTTTGCATGTGCACGCGCTTGTGTGCATGCCCGTGTGTGTGTGTGTAAGCCATTTCTTAAAGGTGTCAATGGTGTCCACAGATCCACACTGCCGATCTGTTTCTCAACTTTCTCTCCCAAACTCATTCTGCATCCGGGTCAAAACTTTCAGTGGGGCAGTTACTCTACACTGGCTGCTGCTGCGTGTTTCGCTGCACGTAGTGGATTCTCCAAAGCGAAATAATTATTGTGTGTTTGATAATGAAAAACAAGGCTGTGCATTTTAGAGCATCCCTTACTCTCAATTTGGCATGAATGGGTTCTTAACCTCATCCCACCAACAGTCTAACAGGCTTTTAAAAAAAAGTGTACAAATAACAAACCATTAAAGGGCTTAATAGAAGAATTCAAGCAAATAAGTGTTAAGTTTGTATTTGGTTTTGTTGTGCACACACAATTTCACCCAGACTGCTCATCAGAGCAGTGATCTAATGCTATGCAATATCCTATTGTAACAGCAATGTAATACTGTGACTTTAATTAGAATTATTTTTTTTTATTTTAAATATGTAATGTTAGAGGAGAAACAAACTTTTAAAACACACGCGTGAACACACACACACACACACACACACACACAGTATATACGCATACGTTCGTATTCCGCATTAGCATACCGGGAGCAAAGAAAGTTCAGGCAGAGGGGAAACTAAGTTGCTAAGCAACAGTATCTCACACTTCATCAGGTGATTATACTGGCTTCTAATCATCTGAAACCATATTCTTTTCATCCACGCCTACATCTGGAGCTCAGTTTTAGACTCATCTTTTTTAAAAACGCGTCACGCTAACGAAGGCCAATGCTAACACTGCACTTACATCCGACTTCATATCTAAAAATCTAAGTGTGTAAACACTTTCCACACATTCCCTTTCACGTTTTGCTGATTTTAAAAGGACAAAAGGATTCTACTTTCCGCTCCCCTCTCTCCCCCCCACAGCATCAGTGTTAATTCCATCTATCATATTGCAACTTGGCTGAGGGGCTAACATTTCCAAATGGACCCAAGCGTGAAAGTGCCGTATATTATTTTAGGCACCATCTATAATGAGGTAACGTGTTGCTTGAAATCCAGTGGGACTCTCCGCGCAAAAAAAAAAAAAAAAAAAGACACATTGGATGCTCTCGATAAGGAATCGCCCGATGTTCTGACAGTCCAGTGGCAAAACTAACGAATCGTCTCAAGCGAAATCGCACGACTCGTCAAACGCCCCCCCCCTCCCCACTCCCCCCCCCGTGCGCTCGGCAGAAGGGAAGTTTGCGCGCCAACTCAAACAATCGGTCCAGTTAGTCAGGGGCTCATTACATCACCTCACTTCGTCTAGAGGTTTTAAAAGTTACCGTGGTTACCGCGAATTCGCCCCCAGACTACGTGAGGTGAGCCAATGTAGCACGGATCGTTAGCGTCGCTAGGTGTTTTGTGTACCGTCCCAGCAGAAAGGGTTTCAATAGGATCCCCGGTGCGTCTCCGCAGTGGAACCCTATCTGGCTCAAAGGGTTCCATGTCGGGGGAAAATGGTTCAATCTGTGAGCGTTTCGCGAATTCCATCCCTACAATACAGGGTTCCATAAAGAGATTTTTTTCAAAAATCGTTCCCCTATGGAGACAGGCCAAGCTCTTTATTCCCAGAGAGTCTAGCACTTCAGAAAATGTTTGAAGTGAATATTTACAGGTTTTACAGTGACACATTGCTAATGTGTAATCTCATAGAATTTCTTTAAAAAAAAAAAAAACAAACTTGTCACAAAATTGTTTATTTTTTTGCATAGTTCACATTTACGTTAAAAGAGCGGCACTTTAATCGCGGCTCTGCTTGGAGAAAAACGAGGGCAATCGCACCGATTCGGTTAAGGGACAGCCGAGCGGCTAATGAATTTCAGGGTCACGGTGCCACAGGCAAAGAGAGTCGGGGGTTAAATATAGCACGACTCTAATTGAGTCACCTGCGAGGAGGGCCAAATGAGCGGGAATTAATTGGCTTTCAGGAGACGTCTCAAGGTCATTTCATACTTTCCAGAGCCGCTTCCCGATGACTGCAGCTGTGGACGTGTCCACTCACACCACGCACTGGCCAGCATTAGAGCCTGTGCCTGTGGCAGAGGGCAAAATGTTTAACGGGGTGGATTATGGGAAGCAGAAGTGTACGTGGAGCTTAGGTTGCGGATAATGCACTGTGAGGCTTTGGGCTTCAACAGCCCCTGCACATGGCAAGAGCTATCTATCAGGAGCTATCTATTGTATTTTTAATTCAGTCTGTCGGTTGCTGTTCGGTTTTATTTTCCTTTAGTTTTACACCAAAACAAAAGCACACAAGGTCAAGAACTCACATAAAAAAAAGGGTAAGGACTAAGACTAAATATTTTACAATAGTTCAGCGATGAAGCTCACAGCCCCTGAACCATGCTAAGTGATGCAACATATCACTTCGCAACTTCATCGACAAAAATAAAAATATCAAGGAAACAAGATCCAAACTCCTTGTAAACAAACGGCAGGCTCTGTCCAGGGCCTTTGGATTTTGTTTTCTGAGAATGTTCCGGATTTATGTGAAACCTGCTAGTAAGCTACATGTCTTACGTGAGTTTAACTGAATTTTGGTGTCATCTCCAAAAAGAGAACATTTTTTTTTGAGTTGTAGGCATGTCAGCACACAGCAGCCAGGTTGTATTTCCAGCCTCTACTTTCCCCCTTGATGTATTATTTTTATTTCAGCGTTGGTTGGGGGATTATCTCTTGCTCTGTGTTTTTGTCAAGACTTACATTTTGGAGTCTGTCCAATAAATAAATAAATGAATGAAATAAAACTGAAAAAAATAAAACTGCATGTGGCAAAAATGACTTTCAAACAAAAACAAAGGCGAGCATCGGGCAGCAAAGACACCCCCTGCCGGCTCTTCCATCAGCGAGGGCAGGGATTAGCAGTGCTTTTGAGAAACAGCAGCAGTGAAACAGTGCTGCTGATAAGCCAGCATTAGCAAAAGGATGCGCTTCCTCCTCCAGGCATTAGAGGGCGCTGCCTTGCGTCCGCCGCGGTGACGTTCCACGCGGTGCGGGGCATGCTGGGAACGAGCCACAGGCTCTCTGTCTCGCGGCACGCGTTCCCCCTGAAGCTCGCTCTCGCCTCTTCATCCCTCATTCAGTCAGTCAGGTGTGGCTGCGCTTTTTCCGGCTGTGTCCCCTCCTGCACGTCGTGTTTAGGGTATAACGCTAATGCTAAGCTACGCTAAGCTGAACTGGAGAATTTTTGTGGCTTGACATAAGCATGTGTGGGAGGTCAACAAACTAAGGTTTACACCGATTTGTTAATCACCCCCTAAGTCCACTGAACCAGTGCGTAGGTGAATACCTGACATGTGTTAAACCCACAGTTGGCTGATACACTATTGCTATGCTCCGATTAATTAACAATTGTTTCAAATGATGTCAAGAAAATAAATTAAAATAAAAATTTCAAACCAGGATTTTTTTTTTTCTTTGGATGCATAATTTTAGAGCAACTGAACAATGCAAAATATCAATTTAAGAGATGCAGATTAAATGGGTCACGCAGCATGTCTGGAGTCCTTGAAAATCCTTAAATTCCTCTCAATGTGCCCCTAAGAATGGTAGCATTAGCAGACATTGTTAATGACTATGCATTACTGGAGTATGAATGCAGCCTAAGAAAGTTAGCATTAGCACACCAGGCTAATTACAGTGCTTTACTGAAATAGAAGTACAGCCTAAGAACATTAGCATTAGCAGACAGTGCTAATGACTGCGCTTTACTGGAGCACCAGCACCGTCCAAGAGCGTTAGCATCAGCAGACAGTGCTAATAACTGCTCCCTACTGGAGTTACAAATACAGCCTGGCCGTTTCCGTCCTGTGCGTTCGCCCTCCTGTCCTCTGTCCGCTTCGCTGGGTTAATGTCTGCCGCTCCTCTCACACCCCCCCCCCGCCCCCCGACTGCCGGGAACCCCCCCTGGGGAGCCAGGATTGCGCGATAACGGTCTGAAATGATAGCGTGGCCCAGGAGAGCACTTGACACGCGATATATATCTCTCCCCTCGATCGACAGTCACGGCAACAAAAAAGGCTGGGGATAAACAAGCGCGTAGCCGAGAGGTCGGCAGGGAAAATATACCCCCCCCCACCCCCCCCCCCCTTGCCCAGAGGAAGGCCCCGCTTCCCTTTTGTGTTTATCGCGCGTAGAGACGGGGCGCTATCAAACCATCGCCGTCACGGACGGGAAGGCGCACGGACGCGGCGTCCATTATCTGCGGCTCGCATCGGCGGAGGGCTCGTCTGGCGCGCAGCGCTCTGCCTCGGATCTTTTCGGGCAGCCCGATTTTTTTTACCCTCTGCTTATCTGTCGAATTTGCATCGTGTCCCGGATTTCGCAGACGTGCTTTTGTCCAAGGCGCTTCGACGTTTCGGCCCAGATAAAACCCAACGCGTCATTTAAGTGTCAACCTAACAAGGCCGTCAAAGGAGTATAATAGGAGACGAAGCATTTCCTAATACCGACCACAATGGGCAGCGTTTAATTTTGTCGTCAAGCATTCTTTTTCCCACTACAAAACAAGACACTTGAGCCTCTCGCCCAATGCATGCTGGGATAGGATCCAGCAGCCCCCGTGACCCTCACCAGGAATCAGCGGGTATAGATAATGGATTGAATAGACACTTGAGTAAGTTTGTGATATTTTTAAAGGGATAGTTCTTTCTAGGGTTTCTGACCAGCCAGCTTTACAATGGTAGGCACACAAGACAATACTCACACCGCAATAGGATTTCTATCCCGACAGAGGTCACAACAGGATATGCCCGTGACACAATATTTTTTTAAACTGATCTTCCGATTTATTGACCATTATGAATTTACTCAAATCACTGCCAAACAAGTGGTTAAGAACAAATGGCTTGCTTTATAAAGAATGTGCAAAGACAGTTACACATGAAGTGTACACCATTTGTAAACGACTTTAACAACCATCAATACCACCTAATAAAGCAGCCCCAAAGAAAGCATAGCATCGCTGCACAGCAAGCTGCTATGGATATATGCGAAGCGTATTTTCTAAATGTCCGGGCTCAAATCGAAAGCACACCCTAAAACATGAAATGGTACCAGAATTCCCCCAAGAAAGTGGACCGCCTCTTCAAGTGAAGGACACAGTAAATGATTCTAGAAGTTGTACGTGTCACGAAAACTGGTGGCGAATCCCCCCCCTTCTCATTTACATGGGAAATGGGCGCCCATCCCAGTGGCCCAGTTCTATCATTATCTCATCCTTTCCTACCGTCTTTCTATTATCCTGTGCACTCGCGTTAGCAGGTCACCTTTTTCCACGAGAGTTACTTAAAAAAAAAAAAAAAACTTTTTTAAAACTGAAATAAAATAAGCAAACCCGCTTGGTGAGACGCTGTCCTATTTCATCAGACGATGAAGGACAACCTTGGGAGAGAGAGAGAGAGAGAAAACGGCGAGTTTGGCGGGTGACGCGCGGCCGCTCTCCGGGGCCGGTGGGTTTGTCAGAGTTCCCGTCAGAACACACGACGGGGTCGACTGAACCTGAAAGACCCGTCTGACGCGGCGGGACGCGGGGGTCGCCGAGGCGCGACGACCGGTTGCTAGGCGCGTCGCTGTCGACCTTGGGCGGCCGCGCGATCTAATCCGCAGAGGTCAGACCGCCGCGAAGCAGGAAGCGGGAGGACCGAAACGCGGAGCGGACCCGCCGATGGGCAACTGCTCTAACCCCTTCCTCACCGAAACCTTTCATACGTTACATGTATTTAGCAGACGCTCTTATCCAGAGCGACTTATACAACTTTCTTTTGCTTAGCACTTACATTGCATCCATTCATACAGCTGGATATATACTGAATTACCCATTACACTACGATGCCGCCCTACAGTTAATACTCCAGAGGCGGTCTTGATTATGTGATGACCCACACTATTTTAAAAAAAAGAAAAAGAAAAAAAAAGGACGTTATAAAATGGGTTTGAAAGTTTAACAGATACTATACGGTGTTGAAATGCATTGAATTTAAATGGTCTTTGAGCGGCCATCGTGCCACGTGCTTGTATTTCATACTATGACATCACTGTGTTGATGTGCTATTTATACCATGACTTTGTTTTCATTGATGTACCGTCCTGTCTTGTGCATAAAATCACCGAGATAACCGGAACAGATGGGCTCGTGTTTCCTGCGGAGCTGAGGTCCACCAGCGAGGCCAAAATATATTTAAATAAAACAAATAAAACAATACAATATAATATTCAACCACACACGTTCCTGCCAGAGAGCTAATTAATGCTGATTAGCGGCCAGAGGATTTGATCAAAGATCCTGGCGGGGTCCTCGGGTCTCCCGATCGCTCTTTCATCCGCGCGCGTTTAAAATTCATGTCCAGCTGTGCACGCGCACCCCAGAACGGTACCGAAAAGGCAAACGGTCAAAAGTGCGGCTCTGAACGCTCCACAGGCAGTGCAGTGTATAGAAGCAGATCCATACAGCAGATGGAAGCTGGAGTGGTGGACGATCAACGCAATTCTTGTGGGCAGCAGCAAGCGAGCATGCAAAAGCAGCACTGGAGAAGTCTGTCTGTTGGCTTCAAAAAGGGGCTTCATTTTTTTCTTTCTTTCTTTATGTATATATGTATATTTGTACGTGTGTGTAGTGTCATGCCGTTGTGTCTTTTTTTATTAAATGCCCAATAAAAATATATTCACAAAAAAAGGGTGCTTCATTAGAGATATGTGCATGTGATTGGTTGTGTATGAGAACATGTAGTTTGTACGTGATTTGGTGAGTATGAAAACATATAGTTACTGAAGCTGACCAATGGTCAGCCGCAGCTAGAGTTTCCTGACTGAACTTGCTTCAGTCATTCAGACTCATTTCTTCAGACCCTACCCACCGCTCATATGCATGGAAAAAATACATACCAGCATATATGGATGCATGTGGCCTCGTTTATATAAATGTTCTTGGACTTAAACGCAATCCGAAGATCATTTTCAAAGTTATGCTTACGCTTGACGCCAAAAAAAATTGCTTGCATTGATTTAAACTAGCATATCTGCATTTTACGCACAGGTTACATATAAATCTCAAATTTACTTCAGTTTGAACTCACGTGAGCAATTACCCCATCTGGTGAATGGCGAATAACAGCCTGGGAAAGTAGCAGTCCCAGGAGTGCGCCGTGTTTGGTTGCTGCATGGAGAGAGAGAGAGAGAGCGCGCACCCTCACCAACACGAAATTAAATAAACAAAAACACCGTCACCCTTCCACTCACGGGTTCCAGGCAAAAACAACAAACTAAAATAACAAAGACAAAATAAAGCAAAACTGAGCGGCAACTTGTCAGTTCACTGCTTTTCAGAGGCGACGTACTTCCTTGTTGTGTCCTGCTCGGACAGATCAAACCAAATTACACGAAACTCAAAAAGTCGCTCTCTCTGTGGGTGCTCCCGGTCTCGGCCCATGATTAGTTAATGCAACACAGGTGCGCGTGCTCTCTCCACCAGCCGGCGCAGCCGAGACCAATCCGCTTGTTCGGCCGACCGAATGCCACACAGCCATTTTCTTGTCATTGGCCACACTCGTCATGTCTAAAATTAATTAATTGTTATTCTTAATTATGGATTAATTACTCTCATAGCACAAATTGTGGATTTGCATGCATCGCTCAGATATGCAGTACATCCACATAACCAGCAGGTAATTAACTTGGGTCTCGTGTAAACGTTATGTAGAAAGTCATAACCATGCCAAAACGGGATTTTTTTATATTAGCTTCTTAGTTGTGTTTTTCTGCATACGCCTCTATTTAAGATTATATTTGATTGTGAGACCATTTTAGAAATTAGTCCGCTGGTGTTCACAATAGCTTCTCCTGACTGCCATCTCCAGATGGATGATCTGTTTTATATGCGATGTCACATTTTACAGAGGAAAGTTTACCTAAACTCAAATATTCAAAAATATACCGAAGTAGTCCGTGGGTTATTAGCTCTGGTACGGAACAATGAAAAGCTAATGGCTATTTATTTTTATTCAAATGCAATGATACATTTTCAATTTTTGCTTTTAAAAAACTCAATGATTTCCAGCCTCGCATACTCTTGAGACAGTTGATCAGTGCTTGATATATTCAGAGCACATTATAGCCACATCAACAGTAATTGGATTGGCGTCGTGGACCTCACACGTCTTGCTTTATCCGAGTGAAAGATACATATTTGCCCTGCATTTACTCTCGGTCTATAAACATTACCGGAGGAACAATAATTAAAAATTAATACTGGTTCTGAATTGGCTGGAAGAGTAGGTACAGGAAATTAATAGTATCAACATTACAAGTCAACACTTGAAACTTCTGATTGCAGAGGCAATATTGAGCTTAGCACCTCATGAATGTCATTTTCTTTTAGACATTACAGCACAATTGCTGCTGCAAATTCTGTTTACCTCTCTTTTGTCCCTCTATTTCTCAGATAAATATTTTATTTAAATCCACTTTGAAATGTACTCAGGATTATTCAAATGTAGAATGTCTGAATCCTGACACGTTCAGTGTTTGCAAATGCATGCTCAGGATGTATCACACCTGTCTGTGTTTTAAGAGCACACACACGCACGCACACACACCCACACACACACACACACACACGATGAGCCTTTGCCTATCTTTAAAATGTTTAACTTCTTCAGCCGATGCACTGACGAGAACATGGTGGCTTATTGTAAAAACCTATTTTATTTGTAATGAATTTGAACTAAGTGCATGAATGTCTACCCAGAGGATCCTCAATTCCAGGAAATTGCCAAACCCATTGCAAGGCCGTTGCGTGAGCAGACATCCGGAAACAGTTGGCCGAAACACGTCGGGTTCAGCCTCTAGCTTGTTTATTCTTTGTGAAAAGTACGGCCGGGCTATTACTCTAACTTACAATACAGCACTGCTTAGCAGTCGCCTTTAAAACTGCCTGGAAGGCCAGCCATCTTCCGTCCAAGGAAAATACCAGAAAACTACTGCCTCCTCTCTGCGCCATTTCCTTCCCTCCTGAACTTAACCCCCCCCCCCCCCCCACCTTGCCCTGAACATATGCAGGCCTTCTCAATACACACAGTATTTAAACAGGCACAGCAGTTCAATCTCTCATCTCGCACTGTCAGTAGGACAACCGTGTTATTTGTACAGTAAGTGATGTAATTATCTTTGCATTTTTATGAGCGCTAATTTCTGAATCCCGGATTGCATAATAAGTACACCTGAGCCAATTAGGGCTGTTTAGGCGCAGGCATTCCGTTGGAAAGGAAGTGCAGAGTAAGTCCTGGAGATGCATGGAGGTGCTCGCTGGTTCAGGATAAATTGTATTAAAAAACACTGTCCATAAAAACAAGTAAACACGCACACACACACACACACACACACACACACATGCACGCATGCATACACATATAGTCTTGTGTGTTCTCACATACTATATCACACGTATGCACACACACTGAGCACACATATGCACATGCACACTCATACATACTGTACACACATACAACCCACCCCTCTTCAACTTTCTACCTCACGAAAAAAAAAAAAAAATTATTTGCATTTGACATGTGCCATTGCAAATGTATGCACTGAACTGTTTTAATTAAACAGGGAAATCGGTGCTTGTTTGAGTTATTCCTGGGGAACGGATGAACGCTGTCCCTTATCGCAGTACCCAAGGCAGCTGGCAAATACAGCTGTGTTACTTCCAAAGGGAGCAGACACCTTCCTCTTTGTAGTTCCATAACGGAATCATTACAATTTTTAATGCCGTCTCGTTAACATAGGCCAATCAGCCACTCCTACATGGACTTGGTTGGGGGGGTGTGACGTGGTGGGGGGGGGGCGGTTTGGAGGCATGGGTTTAACTGGAGTTCGGCGAAACTTTGAGCAGACATTGCATCACAAATTTATTTTTAGCTTTCTGCTATGCATATGGAGGAAGAGCATAACAAACTCTGGTCTACACTGTTCCTTTGTTGTTTTTAATGGTGTTTTGCCTTAGCCAGGTGTGTATTTTTGAATCCTGAAAAAGCTCTACTACTAGCAGCAAACAAATAGTTTTTTTTTTGTTTTTTGTTGCTATTTTTATTAAAAAATAAAAATAAAAAATACTTGTCACAGTCTCATTCTGCACACACATTCAGAGATAGACACATATAGGGATTTGTTATTGTCTAAGGGAATACTTTCCATGCAATTTTTTTTACTCCATATACATCTTGCTACAAATGCTTCCAGGCATTATACACTACCCTATATTCTTAGGTACGGTTCAAACGTCACCAGACCATTATCAAAGCATCACCTTTACACACCACTCGATTACTACTACATTGCACCCCTTTCAGATGAATGTGATAAAAGCTGTTATTTTGAGAACAGGGGGGGAAGAATTTAGCCGCAAACCGCGGTAGAAACCCGCGATTAAAAGGAGGAACGGCAGCAGTTGGAAAGGACCGTGTGAATAGGTGCGAGAGCCAAGGGCACGGATTACAGGACAAAGCAATTTAAAGTGAACACACAGCAAGCCGCGGCAGTCCCAGAACCGACAAGCGAGCGAGCGACCCGGCTCTGTGTTCCCCTGACATTTATCTTTAAAAACACGGTGACAGGAGATTTAAATGAGACCTGTTTCGTCTTTCCCGTGGAGGTCCTCAAGGTTGAGCTGGTAACATTTTAAGGCAGTATGTCTTGGGGGACGTGGGGGATATTACAAACAGGGCTGCACCCTAACTTTTTTGTTTTGTTTTCCAAGCAACGCGTGTGCTCCTAAGTTGAAAAAATATATAGGACCACACTCACGCATCCCAATTGGTATGTGTGCTCCAAAATTGTTTTTTTCAGTTACCAAATATTGATTTTCATGGGAAATGGGAGCGCTATAGCCCTGGCAAAAATATTTTATGGTAAAATGTGCAGTAGGCTTTCTGCATAGGCTGCATGCTAGCAAACCTGCGACTGTTTCTAGCAGGAACCGAAAACTATTAAATTAGCCTTGAATGTAAAAGCCATTCTTAGGAAGATCGGTCAATAGTGTTCAACTAATGACTGCTCCTGGGATGAATTTCCACTTATTGATTTCTCAGAAAATGCAAGTATTAGTCTGGCTTCCAGTTATAAGATGCAAATGGTAATTGCATCGTACACCCAAGTATCCTAAGTATGTGTTATTAGCAAGCACATTAAGTTGTTTAATATCGCTATTTCAGGGTGACTGACATGTCTCTATTTTAAAATGCAGTCATGTAGTTGGGCCTTTAGAAGCATTTTTAAAAAATACCCATTTATTGCCACATCTGGTTTGGTGTGGTTAGGAGAAGTGAAACTGCTCTCCATATGATTAACTGGGAAAAAAATAATAATAACAACAACATAACTTTTTCCCTAAATATAAACTTTTTATGATATTGGTATACTATAAAATATATTATTTAAAATATATATATATAATGTATTATTATTTATTATATATTAATAATTATTTCTGAGGCCATGACTTGAAATGGGGGGCGGTAATTAACATTGGTAGAACTGTGGAATGTTTTGCGAAGCTATGCTTTAAGATTTAAAAAATAACTTTGTTTAAAACTTTTGGAAAAGAAAAAAAGATAGAGTTGTTCAGGAGAAATACAATAACATGACCAGGTAAATTCAGGTTTAAAAAAAACGAAAGAAAGTGAAAACGAAATGAAATTTGAATGGTTCAATTTCAGCCAAAGATTACTCCAGCAGTAGTTTTGAGATTGAAGAACCAGTTTAATCTCTTTGCCTTCGACTGAATCTATCGTATCAGCAGATGGTTCTTGCAAGACCAAGCATTGTCATTTTATTTTTGGTATGACACCGACAGACACCCATTAGCACCTCCATATTGAAAACTATTTTTTCTCGTGTGAAACCCCAGAAAGATGAAGTTGAACCGCAAAATGAAATCAAAGCCCTTAATTTTAAAATTCATCTCGGTTCGAACCCAAATGAAACGTCAAGGTCTGCCTGCACTGGAACCATGAAATCTTCAGTTCAGCAGAAGAAGAAAAAAAATCAGTTCAGCTTCGTGTGGTTTGCAATTAGGAAGTTGCTTGAGAGTAGTTCAGTATCGCTCTCAAGCCCTCAATTACTCTCAAAGGGAGACATGTAGAAAGAACTACAAGTGGGTTTTGCATCAGAACCTGAGAACGTAGACTTGCCAGACATTAATGCCAGGCCAAACTCACCAAATTAATGTATGGACTGTGAAATGTGTGCCCTTGTATGAACTTTAAATTAACGGATACCTGGAGTCTTAACAATGAGTGGAAGATGTTTTGTGACACATTCTGTTCGGATGAGGCATGGATGGGGATCTCACCTGCCCATCCAGAGGAGTTTACCGCCCCCCCCCCCCCCCATGAGAAAAAGACATGGATGACTGGTTACGTGAAGGAAGGACAGGAGAAGCAAGGGAAAAGGAGAAATACAGAAACAAAGAAGTTCTGAAACCAGACCAAGCAGGGCTTGACTGATATACTATAGAGACTTCCTAATCTTTCTTTAAATCCCATAATTCACATCTTCATCACATATATATATATATATATATATACACACACACTTCTTATTAAGACACATACTTTATGTTTTTCCCCTGAGTGACTGTTCGTGGGAATCTTAAAAAATACAAGTGTACCTATAACGAAATTTTAAACGAGGTGGAACTGAATTAGGATTCACAGAGGGGAACCTCGGCGATAACCTGGTGCCGCGCGGTGAAGCACGTCCAGCTGCCGACTCTGAGGATCCCGCCATCTCCCCCCTCCGCGTCCCCTGCTCTGAGCCGGAATGAAAGGGAAGCCGTCTCCCGCTTCAGTTTGGGCAGGGTCAGAGGTCAAACGTTTGAAGTGAAAATCAATGGGAACCCCCCTCCCCCCGGTGGAGACAAGAGGACCAGAAAAAGGGAACGTTTCAAACAAATAAATACTGTGAGTTTTCAAGGTGCCCTTTATACTTCACAGCCTCCGATTGATCTCTGTATTTAACCCAGAGGAGAATTCAGGGAGTTGATTAGGTTTTATTATTATTATTTTTTTAATAATTACAACTTTTTCACCTTGCTGCAGGATCATTCTTTTCACCAAGACTTTAGGTTGTACTTTAATTGACGTGTGAGAAAACCAGCATGTTTTTTTTTGTTTTACAGAATCAAGATACACCACAGAAAGGATTCAAATGTAAAAAGGGTTTAAAAAAATAATTTTTCCATATTGTTTTTGTCAGAAGGCAACTTTCAGGGCCCGAGAAGGGAAATGGACAGTCACTTTGTCTGCATTTATCAACGTGACACAACTGGCTCCGATAATCATTAAGGCTTAATGCAATATGTCTGAATTATGAATTTCTCTTGCAGCACATCACATGGTTCTCCGGAAGGTTAAGTAACACTTCTGAGAACATGCGTCTCCTCATCTGCGCGTTGGAGTGTTGTTTTTAATGGCCGCTTGTAATGAAATCTGTGCTGCCTTGTTCATTAGATGCAGGTCCTCTACTGGGGAGGGGTTGGGGGACACCTCTGAAATAATAAAACAGTTACTCCTACCATCCTGGATTGAAGAAGCACAAAGTCATTAGAGATGAGAACATTTTTAAGAGGGGGGAGGAGGTTGGGGGTGGGGTGAAGGCACTATCTCTTTTTTGGGAGATTTAATTGCGGTCTTTATTCTTTTTGCATGGCTGGCCTTTATCTTTGGAGACAGTCCTCCAATCGGTCCTCATTACACAACCACTGCTTCCCCTACCCCCAGTGCATTCTGGGAATAGCAAGGTTCAGCCCATAATGAAGGTAATTTAATAGCAATCAGTGATGACAGGCCCGGTTCAACACCTAAGTTATACATCAGTGTGATTTTTTAATAAGCAGGCCTTACACTTTTAATAGAAGTTTTCACATTCACATCCCACACACTGTAACCTTGCTTCTGCAATATTCTTCAGGAAATATTCACTTGTGCTCTTAATTTCATTAAGTTTATTTCATGCTGCCAGTTCAGGCAAGTGAATACACACACACACACACACATATATATACAGTATGTCTTTAATTCCTTATTCAACAGAATTGATTTCCTCATCTCAGCATCTCAGCCTCAAAATATAAAAAATTTTTTCAGTACATTATTGGCACTTCATTTTCAATCAGCTGGGACTGTACTCACACACACACACACACGCGCACGCACGCATGCACACACACACACACACACGCACATATATATCAGCTGGGATTGTACTCACAGAACATCTCCCTACCAGTGCTGATCTGGAACTCGCTAACAGTAACTTTCCAGATTGGAAATGGGTCGGATAAAGATTTTTAAATGGGCGGGAGAGACCTAGCACTCCCATGTTCACATCTTGCCATGTCGGAGTAAAAGTTCTGGTCATGTTTTAATTAGTTGGAGGAGCACATCATGAGAAGATGAGTTTATAATGTTCTTTCACACCTCCACAATGAATCTTTAAAAGCTCATTTAAGATGGCTTAATACTCAAGTCAGTCTGAGGATCCTGGAGCCATGGTCTCAGACCACTAATCAATTTAAAGTGGTGGTAATTTAAAGCTTTCTTACATGGAAAGTAAGACTGGCCACATGTATTTTTGCTGCTTTAGACTTCAGTTCACTGGACACCTAGGGCTGTTCTGGGCAAAATGATTGTCTTTTTTTGTTTTTGTCAATTGAAGTTGGTTGTGTTTATTTTTCTGTTGATACAAATTTAAAAATGAACCTTGGGGAGGGTATTTGTTGGACACACGGGGCGGGCGGACAAATGTGTTGTACGTGAATTTAAATTCTTTGTCTTGGTTTTTTCTCATCAAGCAGCCCCAGGGGGATTTCAAACAGAATAGGGAATTTAACTCAGGCAGAACAATAAGCAGTGCAAGTCCCCTGAAAGTCATTTTCCCCGCAAACTCTTTCCTCCGAAGACACCTCTTCAGTAATTAAATGGCCAATTGGTTCATCAGGCTGCATGAGCCGAAGAACAGATCGAGCAATGAGGTGTTTGGTGAAGTCCATTTTTTTGCCATTACCTTATTTTTTTTTGGGTAATAGGATCCCAGCCGTTCCCAATGCGTGCCTGTGGGGAGGGGTGGGGAGGGGTGGGGGGGGGTGGGGTATAATGAAAGCCTTATGTACTTACTGTGTCCTTGTCTCTCCACGAGCTGAGATCTCCATGAACGCGGCTGTAGATGGATGCGGGGAGACAGGAACCATGGAAACCGTCGGCGGCGGCGACAGAGTAACGAGGCCAGCTCGCCTGCCGCTTGCTCTTGTTAGAACATCGCAAAAAAAAAAAAAAGAAGAAGCTTAGGCTGTTATCAGCATCACTCTTTGTCTACTTTGAGCAGTAACGTTTAATTAGTTCTTCTGGAGGCTATCTCTGGCATGCGAATTACCGATTTTAAATGGGGCCCGCAGTCCAACGATGCTTCACAGAAAGGAAAGTTCTCACCACCTCTCCACCGCCACGTATATTTGTTTTTGGCGAAAAACGGTAACTGAGAATCCCGGCTGGAGGTGTATAAGAGAAGCTGTGTCGCCCCGAAGACTGAGTTTTATTTATGTCAGGAACAAAGTCTTTCAATTTCCTCCAGAAAGGAAGCATGGTGTTGCTATGAAATTGGAAATAAAACTTATTTTCTGTGAGAGAAGCAAAATGTGTTTCACTTAAATCTAAGGACAGAAAAAAGATTTTTTTTAAGGGGGTGGGGGAGGGTAGTGGAAACTCTTTTGCAGTTGCTGCCTTAAGGCTTCTGTCTTTGAGCAAGCCAGTGGTTTCAAGAAAGTAATCTATCGGAACATTGGGGAGAAAATGTATGACATGCAAATTATTTGGACTTGTCAAAAAAGTTTCACTAAAACAACGCTGTGGGTCTCCCTCAAACTTCATGCTTTTGTTCCCCTCGTTTAAATGCCTCAGGCCACATTTGGGGGGGGGAGGAAAAAAAAAAAACTAGATTTCTGAGTTTTGTCCAACATGGGAATAAACCATAATTGATTATCACGGGCTTAAACAGAACAAATATGTCGTGAAGTATTCCGCACCTGCTGGTGGCTGACAAAGAACAAATTGGTCTCTTTCCGTCTGCTGGCCTGTGCTAATATTAGAAGGGCTGTGAGATCTCAATTAAAACTGAGCGCGCCGTGGATAATCAGGATGCGCCGAGAGAGAGAATCAGCGCGGACTAATTATTTTAGCAAACTGGAAGCAATCGTCATTTTTTTTCCCCCCAAAAAAAATCTTCCGAGCTCTCTTCACTGTCCACTGCAAACATTTTTCCAACTTCGAGCTTTACCGCAGGGCAGTACAGGATGTCCATTTTATTTTGCACATTTAAGGGAAGAGAAAATGATGGTGTGTTATTATTATTATTATTATTATTATTATTATTACAGAATTTTAAGCAACATGTAGCTGGTTGCCTGTGTTTAAGCGAGGCGGTCTTGCATGGGCAGCAGTGTAGCATAGTGGGTAAGGAACTGGGCTTGTAACCGAAAGGTCATAGGTTTGATTCCTGGGCAGGACACTGCCGTTGTACCCTTGAGTAAGGTACTTAAGCTGCATTGCTTCAGCATGTATTCGGCCGTGTAAATGGATGCAATGTGAATTAAATGTAAAAAGTTGTGTAAGTCGCTCTGGATAAGAGCGTCTGCTAAATGCCTGTAATGTACTGTAACAGAGCTGGCTGTGGTCTCTGTGGTCATTTTCAGCCACAACCATGGGTGGGCCACACAATTCAGGTCTTTCGTGTTTCTGAAAGGCATTTTGATTGTGCAGGGTTCAGAGGGAGAAGCTGTACGGTGCTGTTCTAGCGTTCGTGGTTTGCGGTCGCGGTGCACGGTGATCCTGATGGATTCGAGTGTCCCTACTTCCATTTTTATTAAATTTTGCTTTACTCTTATTTCTTTTCTTTTTTTTTTTGCTGTGTGCGTTTCAGTGGCCAATTTTGTGGTGCTTGTAATATGAGAACATGCAGGTCTCATTTTGTTTCTCTTGCGCTCTGTGCAACGAAAGAGACTCTTCTCCTCACCTCCCCTCCTCCTCTCCTCTCCTCATCCCCCTCTCCTCTCCTCTGCTCTCAGTGATAGGGTGCTCAGAATCCATCCTCTGTGTTTCGGCGGAGAGTGCAGCGCCGGCCTTGTGCATTTGCCGGGCGCCGAAGTGGCAATCGAAACAGTAATCATCGCAGCGGGACGGGCACTTAGAGCGAATCTGGCAACCCCCCAGAGAGCCGGGGAAGAGGGCAGCGGTGAGCAGCGGGAGCGGCAGAGTCGGTCCGCGTCGGGGAGAGGAAGGGGGAGCGGGAGAGCGCCGGTATGCTTTTCGGGAGCCGGCCTTCTTCCTCTCCAGGAGGTCTGACACGTCAACCGGCTCTTATCTCTGAAGGTGTGGAGATTACACTGTCAGTCTGTGCAGCGTGACTACACGACTCCCCTCCCCCCCCCAACAACTCAGGCATGCGAAACGTACGTATAAGAGGCCGAGAGCGGCTCATGGTTCTGCGTTAAAATGAATTCCGCTCTTTCACGCCTCTGGCGGCTCGCCTGAGGACACAGACCACGATCAAAAGTGCGCGTCGTCAGCGCACGAGAGAGTGCACGAGAGAGCGCACGAGAGAGTGCACGAGAGAGCGCACGAGAGAGCGCACGAGAGAGCGCACGAGAGAGCGCACGAGAGAGCGCACGAGAGAGCGCACGAGAGAGCGCACGAGAGAGCGCATGAGAGAGCGCACGAGAACGGCGGCGGACCCCCGTCCTTAAATAGAAGCTAAACAGAGACGACGGCTGGGATGGGATATTCCGGTCTCCACCTTGCCTTCGGCTGCGCCGAGGCGGAGGGCAGATGGAGGATACGGCTCGCCTAGGAAACTGACCCTGACTCGTAATTAATCTGCGCGCACAAAAGCGTACGCGACCTCCGCTGTCCTCCGCGCGTCTTCCTATCAGCCGAGTCCTGACCGCGGGCTGCCGCTGGGCGTGGAGTGTAAAACCCGCGCCGCGACGCCGCCGCTGTGTTATTATTCCGAACGCAAACCCGCTCGCGCGTCGGTGGGGGAACCGGCGGGGCTCCAGATGCCGGAGTCCGGGGTGTGTAATCTGCTCTGGCTGTTTCAGGGGATGTCCGCGCGTGTTGCTCAGCTTGTCTGATTTACCCGAGGCCTTCGCCCGCCCCGGGTGTGGCTCAGCGTCTCAGCGCTGCCAAAACGAAGAGCTGTCCCTCACCCGTGCCCGTCGCCCCACCCCCCCACCCCTCCCCTTCCAAAACCCTGCACAATCTTGAGTTAACCTCCCCCCCTCTCTTCCTCCCCTATTCCTCGTCCTCCTCCTTATCCCGCTAACTGCCCCAGACTTGGAGGAGGAGCGTTGACGGAGATACTGCGTGTAATGTGGTTTCACAAAGAGCAGCCAGAATCCGGTGGTCAAACTGCCCCAGCAGCCACGAGCCGAAACGGAGCGTTCAGATCTTCAAAGCTCGCCGGAACCTTTCATGTTGCTGTTCGTTACCGCTGCTCTTCTGATGATTGGTTACCATGATACACACAAACGTTGTGGAGACATAACGGCGAAATCATTATGCTTTTTCTTTTTTTTTCTCTTTTGGCCTTTTCTCTTTTGGCCTTACACAGATGAGACTGGCTGTCTCATCTGTGTAATGCACGTGAGGAGACGTTGGATCCTTGTCAGTGTTTACATTGTACAGGCAGCCGTCTGATTGGGGGAGTGGGTTTTGTGTGGGTGGGGGTGAAGGGCTCAAGCTTTTTCCGCTTTACAAGTGTTCACAAGCAGGGCTTATTGAAGGCCAGGGTTTTTGATTTCGGGTGGGTGGTGTAGGCCGCGAATATGGACAGCAAGTACCGAGTGAGTGTTCAGGATGTAGGCCTTACACCCAATGCCGCGTTCCTTCAAAAGTCAAAGAAAAAAAAAAAGTCCATCCATCGCCTGAGATGAGGAAATCTGCCCCTGCCACTGCTCCTCAAATTAACATTTAAGATACCTAATATAATATTTAAAGCACCTCTGCGGCTGGACGGCCGGCTGATTTATGCCCGATAACTCCTCTTCCTTCCAGAGCCTCCGTGATTAATTAGTTTCTCACCCAGTTTTGTTTTATCAATTTAAAGCTTTGAAGGAACAAAGACACCTGCATCAATCATAATTATTTTACTGATGCTAAAATTAGCGGCGGGCAAGCCGGAGCGAAAATGTTGTTGCCCGCTTTTTTCGAGAGCTCGGGACGCGGCCTCCTCCGAGCAGAGATAGGAAAATCGATAAATATCACTCCGGCTGATTGTACTTAATTAGAAACGTAAAAAGGGTAGCGCTGGGGAAAGCTATTTGGAGTTTGGCTATGGGTGAGGGGCTGACAGAGCCAATTACGGCGGCCGTATCATTGCAATAGAAAAACAGATTAAATTAACGCGGGGGGGGGGGGGGGAGGGTTGCCGTCGCCGCGCCAGTAATGAGCTCCTCTGGTGTCGGCCCGCCCCGATTTGAAGGTTATTAACGAGGGTTCGAGAGCCGCTGGAAAGAACTCAATTATGCGGAGTGCACGTGCTCTTAGCCGGAGCGCGCCGAGCGGACGTGAAAAAAATAAATAAATAAATAAAACGTTTAAAAACATTCATAAATAAATAACAAACGGGAGGGGAAAAAATTACGTGCGTTTATTTCACACATTTCAGTCAGGAAGGTAGACCGTTTTGGGATGACCGTGTAGTTGACCAAGGAGCTGGTCTTGTATCCTGAAGGACACAGGTTCGATTCCCAGGTCAGACACTGCCGTTGTACCCTTGAGCATGGTGCTTAACCTGTGTTGCTTCAGTATACATATTCAGCTGTATAAATGGGTGCAAAAGTTGTGCAAGTCGCTCTGGATAAGAGCGTCTGCTAAATGCCTGTAATGTAATGAACGATACCTCAGTGTTTCTGTTTAATAAATTTTAAAAAACCACCCTTTACCTCCCTGTCTCATCGGTCTTCAGGGGGTACACGTTGATGGCAGCTCTTACATAATTTCAGCTGCCCAGTTGGCACAAAACGTCCCCGCAATGTTGCTGCCATGTTGTGCCAGTGTTACAACACTGACGAAACATTCCAGTGACGTTGTGAGGACGTTCTTTCGTTAGCCTGGTAGCACTTGCAGCTCTTAGTAGTAGCTGCGCTCTGAGGAAACTGCCGCTTTCTTTTTTTGGGGGGGGGGTCTTTAATGTTCACGGCGTAGTGAGGAAGGCATGAGGTGAAGAACTCAGCCGCCAACAAATAATGAACCCCCGACCCCCCCCCCCCCCCGCCATCCATCCTCGCCTTACAGATCCTCGGTCTGAATCATATTCAGCATCGATCAGCTTTTTTTCTGTTTTCTGTCCCTGATCTGGAGGTGCGGCTGTGTTCCGTATCGATCCCGCCGTGGGAACTTCGTATTCGGCCGCGCGGTTATGAGTAAACGGCCCACAGATTACCGTGTCCCGGTGCCGTGTGTTTGCTCGCCAGCGTCCGCCCGTTACCCCCCCCCGTACCCACCCCCGCCCCAACCGCCCCCTCCCCATCTGACAGCTGCAGGTTTGGCCCGCAGCTGCAGCGAGTCCACACTTTCTTTCTCTCTTTTCCTCCCGACCCCCACCCCCTCGATCGGTCTGTAGCGGGCTCAGCTGATTGTTAATGGAAAGCCGCGCGGCGTGTTTGGCGGAAACGGCTGCCCGGCGGTCTACGCGGCGGCTCCGTCGCGTAAAATCCAGCGCCGCGCTGTGAGTGTTTTATAGGCGCCGTTACCAGCACGCGGGAGAAAGGCGGCGCTGAATGGCGGGTTACTGGCCTGAAGTCGCCTGAGATACGGCGGGGTGTGTTACTAAAACAGGCCTCAGCCCTGCCAAGTGCTCCACATATAGGGGGTAACACACGCGCGTTTTATGAGCTATCAGATTCCTCTTAAATCTGGGTGTCCAGCCCCCCTTCCTGTCCTCTTCATGGACACCTGCCTGGAGTGCATCTGGATGTCTCTGCCACCACCCCTTGCCTCCCCCAATTTTGTACCCCCCCCCCGCCACCATTTTGTGCCCCAACCTTATCCCAGACAGGACCCACCCAGCGATGTATGGTGCTGTCCTGTGACCAAGGGCGGAATCATAGATTTTGGGCCCCATGAAACGATTTCAGATTGGGAGCACCCCAACACCCCAGAAAATCTAATTTTGCTCTAACATTCTTTGATGGCCCCTGTCAGTCAGGGCCCTTGGAAACATCCTAACCCCCTACCACCACCCCCTTTGGCACTGGAGTGTTCCTCTCTCTTTTCCGAAATGTTCCTCTCTCTTTCGGTAAGGCTGGCTGGCTGTTCATTCTCAGGGAATGCTGGGGACAGGGGGGAAGTTTCCATTACAGAAACTTCAAAGGTATTCCCTGATTTGGGAAAATCCTCTTCCTTGTGAAACAACATAAAATAGCAAGCATAATAATTATTGGCTATCTCAGTTTGGCCTCCATGTGTGTAAGTGTATAATTTCAGGAAACATGTTCATTTTTATTAGCCTAGTTTTTAAAAGGCCAATTCCATCTCTATCTGGTTGTGTAACTTCTTCTATTCCTTGTTATTTATTCTGCAAGTAGTACCACACCATATGCAATTAAGAGAAAGATACACATCTGGAAATACATAGTGTGAAATTTAAAGACCACAAGTTATTATAATGCATTTCAAAATATTGGACTTCTAATTTATGCATGGATTTTTCAAAAAAAAAACCCCGTTGAATAATTTTCCTGGGTTTCTTCTTAAATTCTTTCATTAATGACTGTTTGTTCATTTAACATGCAGTATCACAAACCTTTAGTCAATAACTTGTTGAGCAGAGAGGACAACAATACCCAGCGCTCGCAAGTCTGGTTTTGATCCATTGTGCGGCTGAGTGACCTACGGTCCTCCAGCACTGTTCTCTCTGAATGAATGGCGCTCGGCCTGCCTTTAATTACATCACTCTTCTTCATGGCTTTTTTAGTTTTTGGGAGTAAATCAGCCTGGCTTTAATTACATCACTCTTCTTCATGCTTTAGTTTTGGGAGTAATCAGCCGTTGATCCATTACAGCGCGCTGGGACCTACAGAAGACCCGAAACGAACAGATCAATGAAAAGAATAAGCGTGAATCTGGGGTTGTGGAACCGGTTGTCATCATGTGTTCAGTGTTGGGGAGAATCCCCGGTTTGTCATCATGTGTCATCATGGTTCTGGGGGAGACCCCGTTTGTCATCTTCATGGTGGGGGACCCCGTTTGTCATCATGTGTATGGTGGGGACCCGACGTTGTCATCATGTGTTCATGGTGGGGGGGACCCCCGGTTTGTCATCATGTGATCATGGTGTCATAGATTCACACACAGGGTGCTGTATGTGTGGCCAAACAAATCCGCGTAGAGAGAAGCACGCGCTTCCAATTAGACTTTTTTTATTCCTAATTTAGTGTACTATTCATTAATTAATTAATTGGTTTGCTTCACAAATGAGTAAATACAGAAGTAAATGCCCCATCTGGGAATTGAATCCGTGACTTCCTGGTTATGTGCTTAGTTCTGTAACCTTTATACACTGTCAGTTTCTATTAATGCTGAACACTCTGAGCACAGTGCTTAAAGCAAACTATATAACTAAAGTTCTAAACTGGTTTAGATTTTTTAGACATATAGATAGTTTGTCCTGTTTATTTATGTGTCTAATATATAAAATGATTTCAGTTTGTCAGAAAACGGTTACAATTCCAGCCATATTTACGATCAATGTATGCAACACAAGCAGGGGTGCATAATGGTACGTAACAACATACTCGTGAATGATTTGGACTTGGAAAACTGTTTGAAAACGAAAATAGTGAAATACACAAATAAGCGTATGCATTGCACAACAAAATTAATCCGGAAAAAAGGCAATTTGCACCGGCTCACATTCAATGTGTGTGCATGAACATTTTCTGAAATTTTCTGAAGCTGTGTTGATTTGGCATCTTTGGTTGTTTATGGAAACATATTTTTCTTCCGAATAGAGGAATCGTGAGTATAAAGAAGGTCGAGTTTAAGGAGCTCAGCTCCGTAACCCTCATCCAGTGCCTCTCCTGTTACAGCAGCAGGTCCCTGATCAAGATTGAGGCCCTGGGGACCCTTTTAAAGAGGTGAGTGAAATGACTAATCCACGCGAGCGCAGCCGGGGTAAGAAATCTCAATTTGCCCCGTCTCCCGGCCTTCAGACGAGGACGGGGCGCCGTCGATCACGGCTGTCCGGGCTTCATTCGTTTACCGCGTCACCGCTGGTTTGGGCCTCTCAAGTCTCCCCCGAGCCTGGCGCCTTGGCACCGAATCCGTGGGCGAGGACGGACGGACGCGACGGGCGCCGTACGCTCTCCTCCGCTCTGGCGTGAGCTTGTTAACGCGCGCGCGTGTGTCGCCACGTGAAAACGAGGCTCGCTTCTTACGTGCGTTTTAAACTCACGAAAGTTCAGCGCTGTTCGTGGTACTGTAGGTATAATTTATGACAAGTTGTTTGTGGGCTGTAGAGGAGTGGAGAAGACTGAAAAACAGTAGACTGAAAAAGGATATAAAGTATTTGGGGACAGTTCTTTCATCACAATGCAAAACAAAACGGTTGGCAATTGTCTCCTATTTTCTCCCTCTTTTTGAGGAAGCGTTGGGGTGGTGGGGGCTGGGGGAGGAAGTGGGGTGGAGGGGGGGTAGACATAGCAGGCGGGAGCTTGAAGCCCTATTTTGCTTGCAAAGCTTGCAGCCGAGGCAGCTGCTCCAGACACAATCACAAGGCTGTTGCTATTGCTGGTGCTGTCCATCTCAGCACTTTCCCGCAAAGCTTTTCTGGCACAAAGCACGAAAATAACATCTGCCAAGTGTCAAAAAGAAGTCTGTCTGTCCAAAGAAATCAACTTTTCAAATGCTTATCTAATCAATACTGTCTTCCAGATGGATTAATATATGCATGTACTCCTGATGCGATTCAAATTATAACTTCATCTTTTCTTTTCTTTTTTCCTCTATGGTGAACCTGTGTGTCATTCAACCTTTTATTCATAGCTTGTAGGTGTCTGGTTAAAATGCTTTTAAATCGCCATTTAGATGTAAGCCCTGCATTCACTTATTAATGAAATGTATTCGTGATTGAATGGCTGGGTTTAAATTCATTCTCTTGTTGTCTTTGGTCATCCACAAGGACGAAACACAGTTATTCTGGTCATGTCTTTCAATCTAACCTGAATACAGTCTAACCCACAAAACTTGCACTTTTCTTTCATCTGAATTTAATATATCAGCAAGTGTCTGTGTGATTTCTTTCAGAGTAATCAGCTCACTGACGAAATTGCATGTCAGGTCTATGAAGGAAACCTATAGCATCGCTGCTCATTTCGTTGACTTAATTGACATTTTAACGGCATTAGTTGGGCATGGGGGACGTCCGAATTTCACGCACTGTTTTTTTTTTTTTTTTTGAGGCTGGCAGCACCGGGAGCCACGTATCGTTTTTTTTGTTCAATTACACTTAATTTGTCCCAGTCACTTTCAATAAACAGTGGGAAATAGGTGTCAAGACACAGGGTGTCTTCACGGTATACCCAGTAGGGCGTTCGCGTTAAGATTTAAGTGCGGATTTGAATGCAGAAATCTAGGACACATCCTTCAGGACCTGAGCATTGCGCTTTTCCTGCCCGAAGATTCTGAAAGATATTCAGCACAAAAAGCTCCTGATGCACAGGGCGATTTGCATCGTGTTAAATTGTTCGATGACAGATTTCGTGCTTCGATGACAATGCAATTCTCTCCTGGACTCGAGATAATACAACACATTGTAATAAGGACTTGTGACCTGGGTGCCCCTTGCTTGAAACGGTTTCCTACTGTTGTAGCATTAGTGCATGTTGGCCACATTGTAATGCTAAATATTCTCAAATGTATTGTTTTCCCCAAAATTAAGATGGTACGTAGGTCGATCGTTTCACAGAATGAGAAAAAAATAATCTTTTATTTCTAAAACTGATTATGTTCTGTAAAGGAAACACTTTCCCTGGTGATGATCTATCGCAATTAAAACATGAAAATGATGCCGGTCGGCCGTCCACAGCAGTGGTACAGAAGAAAAGAGATTGGAAGCCATCTAGTGGCGGAGCTTTGTAACAACATGCATGCAAATGTCGTTCTACCTCCTGGTGATTAACAAAAGCAGCGGGACTTAACTAGGCATTAGCCAGAACCACAGGAGGGAACACTCTGCGAGGAGCAGTCTCATAATCATAGGCCATCCTTTTTCGCTCATTTGGGGGGAAAAAAGCATGCATATGAAAGGACAAATTCAGTCCCAAATATCAATTTAGTGGTTTGTTGTGCCTGTTTTTAGAGGCACTACTGAGCACCCTGAACAAGGACTTGTAAGAGATTACACAAAACCTTTTCAGCCCATAATGTGAGCCAGACGTAACATCAGCCAGACCAGGTACAAAACCCTGCTCCGTTTCAGGTACAGGTCACAAGGAAACAGTCACTGTGCTCAAATATACCAAACTATCAGTGTGAACTTGGGGGTAAATAAATATGTAATGGCATCACTTTGACTGCAGGGTTTGCATTGCCAGATGATGACTATATTGCAAAACGCTGTTTAAGTAATGAAGAATGGCGGGCAGAAATTCGGTCCCTGGGCTGGTCTTTGTCATTGGATGACATGACGAACCTAGCCTTCTAGGCAGAGAGCCTGTGGATGTCTGTAATGAGATCGAGATGCGTCAGTTGTAACTGGAAGGGGATTTTTTAAAAATGTGCTTCAAATTTGCAGCCACGGAAAGGTGTGTGCTATAAAGAGACAGAATATAATTATGCAAATGTCTTAAGTGTAATTAGAATGGACTAATGTCCTTAGTAAACATTAGGCTGAAAAAATTCAATTTTAAGCATAAGGAAATATTCAAGCATTCATATCCATATCCATCCCCTGCTTGAAATAAATGGTTAAGGTTCATAGAACGTAGCGCTGTGTATCTGAAAATGATACAAGCACACGCTGTGTTAGTAATGCTTGATGTATAATTGATAAACGTCGAGGTATGTCCAATCAAACACCTCCCCCACAGAGAGATGTTGTTTGAGATGACCTTGGCTATATCTCAGCAACGCCAGTGGAGCTCTCCCGCTGCTTCAGCAAAGTTCCAGTCTCAGAACTTCCATTTGTCTTGATCCAGCCTTACAAAAAAAAGCAAAAAAAAAAAACTGTAAAATGGCTGTCGTTGCCATTCTATCTCCTCTTCTTGTGTTGTTCAAGTTCGGCAACACCCCCTCTGAGATTTGTGCACCTAGTCACCCCCTCCCCCCGCCCCACCCCCCCACAAAAAAAAGTGAAATGGTTGTCGTTACCATCCTATCTCCTGTTCGTGTGCTGTCCAAGTTTGGCAACACCCCCTCTGAGATTTGTGCACCTGGTCTCCCTTCCCCCCCCCCCCCCCACTTCTCTTTTCTAAAAATCTGGCGTCTGCCAAGGTGTCTCTGCAGGGTCTCACTGACCCCAGATCAGTGGGCTCCCACCGCACTAACGAGGAGGGCTCCTTCTGCACGATGAGGAACGTTCCGGGCCCTCATATCTGGAGGGGGGGGGGAGGGAGGGAGTGGAGGTTCATGCACGTCTGTGAGGCTCAGCCACAGCGGTCGGCCCCCGCGCTCGTCCCTCTCAGGGTCCCCCCCACCCCCACCCCCGTACAGTAAGGTCGTGCTGTGTCATTGCGCCCGCGGAACAAAGTCATTCCTCCACGCAGCAGGAAAGGCCCGGAAGGCCCCATTAACGGCGGACAGGAACCGCGATTCCGGCGTCGGTTCCGCGGCAGTAAAAAAAAAAAAAAAAGGGGGGGGGGATTGATGTGTTTACGCTCTGCTCGGCGGGGGGGACCGCTCTCTCACAAGGCGGCCATTTTCATCATGGCGATGCTTTCTGCTGTCATCGCTCCTCGGTGGTGTACGCCCCAGAGGTTGTGCTGCTAAAGACACTCGGAAGACTGAGAGCTTCGTTTCACTCTCTCTCCGACGTCTGGGAAACTTCGAGGAAAGTTTTTGGAAGTAAAACAAAAGAATAAAAAAGAAAAGAAAATAACACGGTTAAGTGAGGGCTAATCTGAAAATGGGAAGAAGTGTAGCTTGATATTCAGCAGGAGGTAACATTTTGCTTTTAAATTTTATATCGTATCTTATGGGATTCATTTGTTGGAATAACTGAATGTAGACTCACACAGCAAAACAATTTTTTTTAACAATTTATGACCAGACGCATAAGTGAAAAGTTCTTTGTTTATTAAATGTGTTCAAAGGTTAATTGTGTTTGTCTGCTAGCTTAATAAGGAAAGGTTTCAACATGATTTGGATCTGGACTCCACAGCCCTTGGTACACCATTATCATGACTATCTCTTTTGGCCTACAATGCTGTTCAGGTTATCTTATGCGCCAGACTGTGAGGCTTTTATCAATACGACACAACAAAATGCTTTGGAATCCACACACAGAAACCTTCAGATACTTGGTTTTCAGGCCGTAGCTATGCTGAATGCCCGTTGCTAAGGTCAGGTGTTCTCCAACCTTTATTTTTGCATTAATTCAAAGGGCAGTCTCTTATCCACTGAGTCGTAAGACCGGGGGGCAGGGGGCACTTGCGCACTGGTTACTTCGAAGCTAGCACCACAGGTAGATTATTGTGCACTGTGCTGGATTGGACTATTCCTTTCATTGGCTTGTAGTTTGTCATCTTTGGTAGTTTTCTAGACAATGGTTGCTTTTAATTTTTGAAGGCGCACACTGCTGTCACAGGCAACTGACTTTGTGGACATCAAGGTATTCTCTAGGATTTTGGTGGCCCTAAGTAAAATCATGGACTGGTGGTGGTGGGGGGGGGGGGGGGTGCATGGCAGTCATGTAAGAGGTGGGGGGTTGGCGGTTGCAATTGTGAAATAGGTGGGTGTGAGGGGGGATTGGTTCTGCTGGAAGCGATCACAGAACAGGGAATCGATCGATCGCAGACACACGAATAACAATACAGTACAACAGTACAATTAAACGTCTTACAAAACTCAGTGAAGTGAGACTAATTCAGATGGTACAGAAATGCTGGAAAAACACTGGACTGGATGTACGCTGGGTGTTAACGGTGAAGTGGTCCTAGTATCCGTGGGTGTCATCATGAGGCCAAGGGACTTCTGCTGAGGACTGGGCCTGACTCCAGATGGTTTCCATGCCAACGGTATAACTGCCAATCACTCATTTTAAATCACGATTATCCATTTGAAACTGTGATTGGGCAATGGGATGAAATGAAAGTACAAACAAGGGACACATGTCAATATCTGTCTAATCAGTTCCCCGAAATAGATCCCTTCCCAATTCGTCTTTGACCTTCACAATGTGGGGGAAAACATTAAAATTAAAAGAACAGCACAAAGGGAAATGATTGTACTTGTCAGTCAAATTGATGATAAGACTGATTAATAAAGGAATCACCTTGAGCACAATCTGGTTTCCATATCAACCAAAGTTAAAGAACATTTTAATCACCACGGCGCACCTTCAACTTTTTTGATTTATTGAAGAAAATTGACAAGAATTCCAGATCAAAACCCAGCTCCCTGTCAAATTATGGGTTTAATTAAAGCGCAAAATAATGGACTTAGGAAACATGCAGAAGTACTTCTGAACTAAAAATAACGGAAGAATATATTACATGAACTTAACTGGTTTTCATTCAGCTGCCTGGCCTTTGGGACACTGAAAGAAAAGGGTTCATTCCAAAAAACTCTTTCCAGAGGAGGGAAATGGCTCTTTGCTGGTCAAAAATGCCACACGGGGTTTCATTAATTAGCTTCCATTATTGAGGAGTAAGAGAGAAACCAGGTTTGCGATTGTGTGGCAATGCTGAGGAGTTAATGCCTTCGAATTTAACTTTAACCTTTAACACTTCCAAAGTTCTCTACAGCTTTCTTGGCCATATTTTCCAGGTGTTCAACTGATGGCATAGCAGGCCTGTGTGTTCCATATGTATTTTGTTTGATATGACAGTGTCCTCAGTTGTTAAATAAAAGATTATGTACAATTGAATAGCTTGCTAGAGAATCATTTGCTTATCCAAAAGCAACAAACTAAAATTCCTCAGCTGTACATCCCTTTCCCCTTTCAATAAACTTGGCATCCACTGACCTAATACAGTTTTAAGAATATAATTTAGAACCGCCTTTATTTGACTTTACTGGCTTTCGAATTGTTTGAATTTACCAGACAGAAGCAAAGTTTGTGTCGTGAAAGTAGTACTGAAATACACTGATTAAATTATGCACACAGTGTGAAAAACATGATCATTATTTCAACTCAAATTGGCTGCGAACTGGACAGTGGTTGATGAATATTTAATAATTGGGGAAAATCATCTGTGCATAAAATATTGAGCTGTACCTGAAAAATGTTTAAATCTGTAGGGTATGATAATATAAAAAAAAGACGGAAGCTAAAAATCACAATGAGGAAAACAGGAGAATCATTGGGAATGTTCAGCATTGTTCTGATAATTCAGGCAAAAAAAACAAACCACATTTTTTATTTTCATATGCACCTCTGACCTGTGGAGCTCTAGGGCTTTCATGAATGGGGGGCAGTTCCTGTAGAAAATAATGTAACTGTGGTAATTCATGAACGGTCTTAATTAGAACTTAATTACGACTTAATTAAAATTTAGATTAGATTTAACTTCCAGCACATGGTTCCTGACTGCTGGAATCCGCTTACATCATTGATGACTTCAAGGCTCTACACGTAAAAATATGTGGCTCTAGTGCACATGTTCAAACAAATAATGTCTGGGTATGCAAACACTCGAGGATACGCATATCATTCTAATGTTTGCATACCCGTAATAACAAAATTGCTGTTCTGGAGCGATTGTCCTTGACTGGCCAATCAAATGGCAAATCTGCCCTGCATTCGACAATGAGTTGACAACCACTGATCTAACGAATTGTTGGGGAAGAACAAACAAGGTTTTTATTCAGCAGTAATGTAGTTGTCAGGGCTGGAGAGTAATCATTAGCAAAAAGCGTAAGTGTTATGCATTTGAATGCCGTCACGTCGTGCTTTCTCTGAAAGTGCACTTGGTGAAAATGTAGAGAAGTGTTTTTTTGCATTCAACTGTGAGAGCACTGAGCTCTGGATGTGTAACTCTGTTGTGCTCTTTAATTGCAACATCCAAAATGCACTCCATGAATGTACAAAAAAAGTACAGAGAGAGAAAGAAAAAAGAACAAAGAAATTATCTCAAAAGACATTCTAAATAATTCACTGTGGAGTGTCCTTAATACAGGAACAGGAGATAATGTAGAATGTCAAATGCATCATTAACTTAATTTCTTTAATTATACTGTCCCAAAATTACATTTACAATAAATCATATTTCAAGTTATTGCATTATACCTTATGCGTACATTTTAATACAATCAGATATCTTTCTTAAATACAACAAATATCACATGCATTTAGTCGAATTTGCATTAATGTGGTGTATGTACAGTATAAAACATTTGAGTTCATGTTTCACACACTGACATACATTTAATAAACGTGAGCTTGAATGAAATGTGGATTTCGCCTATTAGCCGAACGGTGGCTGAGAAAGAGCTTTCTAACTCTGAATCTCTCTCATCTCATTGATATGCGTCGAGGACATCGTGAAGGCGGCGCGATTGAAACGACAACCGAAAAACATCGTAAATAAAAGGCTCAAACGCTGAAGCAACTCAGCGACTGCGCAACAAAATGGGAACAAAGGGAGCTGGTGACCGTGTGAGACGTGTGGCGGCGTCTGTCGGGTGGTCGAGTCTCCAGCCACAGGGCACCCCCCCCAAAGTAGGTGGGGGTGGCACCTGTGAGCTGTCATCCCTTTGTTATTTGTTACCCTCTCTTCTTTCTCCCAGTCTGAAGAAAACAAAACCAAGTTTTCAGTATAAACCTGGAAAACCAGAAAGGCACAGTTTTTGACTATAAGCACGTCCAAACTGCAGAAAGGAGCCCACTTGATCCCCCTCCTTTCAACAATGTAATATGACACATCACCACCGGGGGCAGTATGCCAGTAGTCAGTGTCCCACTAAGAACATTTGAGTGACGACCTGATTGTCATTAAGCGTATGAAAAGTTGAAACTTTAGTGTGAGTCAGCTTACCTGTGACTGGTCCAAAGGTGTAACACCTTGGTGGGCTCCAGGGTCTGCAGGTATTTGTGGTTTCTTTGCAATCAGCAGCTAAGTAAGGGCTTCGGAGAAAGGTATTTGGACTCTTTAGTAAATCAATGACTGTAATGAATCACTTATTGTATGCTGAAACACACCTAAAACCAGCAGGCACTGACACAAGACTGGTCCTCCAGGACTGGAGTCATAATGTATAGACAATCAGGGTCAAGCCGCACTTGTTTTTGTAGCACTGAAGTTTTTTTTATTTTGTTTTGGTTTTTTTTGGGTGACATTGGGCATACAGCACAACACATGTTTTGGCACCATGGAGTCAGTTTACGCACACAGTATGTGAACAGTCATGCAGCAATAATATAAGAAGAGAACTTAAACGACGGCCATCTTGGAATGGTTGCGCATCGCGGCTGGAATCCAGTCGCGACTGGATTCACATTCCAGAGCCCCCCCAGCGCCTGCCCCCCCCCTCCCCCCTGATGGCTCTCTTCGATTCCACCTCTCCCCCGTTCCACTCGCTTTCGATTGACGGTTTTGTTTGTTGCTCTCGCTCTCTTAAATTGTAGTGATTTGTTTCACGATTTCGTCAGCATCACAAGCCGGAGACAAAAAAAAAAAACATAAATAAAATAAATAAAAGATACAACTGAAATGAAAGATAATGCCGGCGTCGATATATGTTCTCTGGGGAGGGCGGAGAAGCTGTAATTTCAAAGCAACGGGCAGTCCTCTGTGACTGTGGCTGCTCACATCTTAAGTAAAAGATCAATGCCCACTGGGACCTCACTCTTTAACCCCCGCCCCCCCAAAGAGGAGTGAGGCACAGAGCTTGAATCCCTTTTCCCCTGTGTCCTCAGAGGCCCAGTTTCCCCCCGTCAAAGAGAAACTTCAAAAGGATTAAGTTATTATGACAGCCAGGCTAATTAACGCAGATGGTGTGTTTTTGTTTTTGTCTTTTTGTTGATGTTGTCTTTTTTTTTCTTTTTACCGACGATCCCTTGGCGCGCACAGCGTGACGCCAAAGACCAGTTCTCCCCTTTTTCGGGGCCGAGCTTCCTACGCCGGGGGAACACTCCTGGAGCGAGCGAGCGTGCGTCTCCATGACGACGTTGCCCAAATTTGGGCCTCTGACATTCCGCCGTACTACCTGGGAGATCTATCCAGTCAGACATCTCTTTCCACTCTGTTGTTCACCAGCAATCACCCAGCTTGTTCAAGAATGAACTTTAAAATTAGTTCAATCAAGTTCAGTCAAAACCATAAAGTTAAGGAGCAGGTAAATGGTGAATTCACCCACCCCCCCCCCCTGTTAAATTCATCCCCCACCCTTGTTACCTAGTGTTTTTGATTGTGGTCACCTGTGCAATGTGAGCCTTAGCCATCCTAATGCTGATGAGTTGCTAAGTGATACCAGGGATCATAGAGATACGCTTGTCTGTTGCTTTGGCACCCTCTTATTGTGGGGAGGCCAGTGGTGAATATTGCGGAAAAGAAAAATATTGTGCTCATATGCAAGGGTACTATATGGGGGGGTGGGGGGTGGGGGCAGAGGTGGGGATTGCCTAGGGTGGTGGGGCCCAATGTGAGATCTTTTCATGGAACCCAAAATCCCTGGTGACGCCCCTGTTCATACTGAGTCTGCTCAGCACATTGGCCTGTTAAACCCCGTGTTGTTCTGGCTTGCAATGTGCCTCTTTTTTTTTTTTGGTTACTACTTTTAGCGAACCTTTTTGAGAGCCACTTTTAAAATGCTTTCACTGCTGTTCTGCCCGTGTAAAGCTGATTCAAGTTTTTCCGGAGTTTTCCAAACATCTTTCTTTTTATCTTCATCACTTAAACAACACAGCCCTTTTTTTTTGGTTCATTACTGCCCTCTGCTGGAACATACACTACACTGACCTCCTGCATCACAGAAAGACACAAAATCACAAATGCGGCATAGAACAGAACTACCTGCCTGAGAACTTACATACTAAAAAAGAAGAAACGCTGACAAACATTGGAACACACTGTTTTTTAAAGATAGTATTGTATATCTTCTCAGTGTATTTCAGCTGTTGGTATGGCAACACAAAGTCAAGTAATGCATATTAAAATTAACAAACATTTCTGTATGTACAAATTATATTTGCAAATAAATTCATAATTATTCCCTTTGCAGGTTATTAATATGGCATAAAACAATAACTTCTGCATGTACAGTATAACAGAAATGTGGGTATCTTCCACAGGATATTTCCAAAGGAGTCAATAAATAGTCACAGTATTTTACTTCATAACTTTTCTCTATATAACATGAAAATATATGTGAACTAGAAACTATTTTTACATCACATCAAGGCAATAAACATGTACAAGGATATTACAGAGCAGATGGGCATATGTTTGTGACTTTCATGTCTTATTCATTAAAAAAAATGTCAAAGCCCTTCAAAATGTCTGGGTGGAAGGATGCTGTGATGTTGTGTCTATAAATATATGCTGGATGGCTGGCAGTAATATTTTCATAACCTTTGTCACAGTTAACTGTGCCAACAAGTGGTCCATTTGGCAAGCTTGAAGCAGCATTCATTATTCAACCCAGACACTTGCACTAGATTGCAGACATTTCTATTTTATATAGTCCATAAGTACCTGGAAAACACTTTTTAAAAAAAAACTTCTGTCCAGTGAAATGGGCTAAACTATCGACAAAGTATGTCACAGGAAATATCTTATAAATTAAGGCTTCAGATGGGACTGTCCTTACTTCTCCAGGTTGGAAAGCGGTCAAACTGAAAGGTATTTCCTACGAATTTCACTCGCTGTGGGGAAAAGTTAAAGTCCTGAGAGGTTGATGCTCTTGATGGTCGAATGGCAGAGTGACTGATCTTGAAGCCCTTTTGGCGGTGATTGATCTTTTGGCCTTTTGGGGGTGGGGGTGGGGGGTGGTGGGGGGGGGGACGTAACTTTTCGCATGTCGGGCCCCAAATGGCAGTCCCTTCCTCGGCCACCATGCCTCCTCCTCCCACACAATCTCGTCCTTCACCCTTTCTTCCTCCTTCACACTTTTCCCATCCTTTGTCCTTTTCCCTCCTCCACCCTTTCCCCCCTCCTTCACCCTTTCCCCCCTCATCACCATTTTCCCCTCCATCACCATTTTCCCCTCCTCCACCCTTTATCCCCCTCCTTTTCGTGTGACAGAGTGTGCTACACACGCGAGTCCACGGCATACTTCTTGCCGGCTGCCGTCCTGCCGTACTGGTATATGGATCTGTTGTACTGCGACGATCGGGCATCTGTGAAAAGTAAGGAACACAGGCCAGAAAACAACTGTTTATATTTATTTCCTGAAAATTTTCTCATGAACCAGAAACAGAAACCGCCAAATTTATCAGCAATTAACAATAAGAAATACCTTTGTAAGTACCACTCTTTAAGATATTCATTAGGACTTTCTTTAGGTAGACTTTAAAGAAGACTCAATATCTCAATAAGCTAATATTTTGAGTTGCCACAGAATGACAGAATGCAAATATGTAGCTTATATCTGCAGGGAGTTGTGCTTGATAGAAAATGGTCACCACAAAGTCACATGGTACAGCAACTGCTTCCTTATTCGCTGGGCACTCCCCAGCATTCCTTGCAAGTTATAGATCGTTTTTTTTTTTTTTTTTTGCACGGTCAGCACAAACTGTCACGCTCACCTCTGAAAATATACAGGCAGCAGGTTAGCACGATTGAGGTAAGAAAGCACCCCGTGGACCCGGCCATGCCCAGCCAGCAAGACCAGCCGAACTCGTAGTGCATCCCCAGGTAGACGTTCTTCAGCACGAGGGTGGCTCTCTCCACGTACACGTCCACTGCGTACCACACAGATCCGATCATGCCCGGAATCCCTGCGTAACATAGCAACACAAGGGAATGGCTTACAGCTGCGTGGTCTTTCCATTCACTGTGCTTAACCCTTTAAGGTATGACATCACAAATATACGATTAGAATGTTCTTAAGAAATGTACTGATAATTGAAAGCAACGTTCCAAACATTCCAAAAAACCCACTCTTCAAAAGATTAACTGGCACTTTTCTCCAGAAGGACTTACACAGAATACGTAGTTTCCATTTACACAGTTGGATATTCAGCTTAAGTACTTTGCATAAGAGTACAACAACAGCCCTCTGTGGGAATCAAACCTGCAACCTCTAGTTTCCAAGCCCATTTCCCCTAACCATTATACTACCCTGCTATATTATATGCTAGATGTTAAGTGTTGTTCAAAAATCATTGCAAATCAGAGATCTGTGATGTTCCACATTAGAAGATGAAAGTGATTATATTTTGACACGAATTTTTTGGTAATTAAATAACATTTACGAACACATTATGTGTTAACATTATGAATGCATTTGTTCATAGACTACCACACTGATATACAGTACATATTATCACCTTCATAATCTTACCACAAAAGTACATATTATTCATAAATATTCATTTGACAAATATAAAGATAAATTGGCCATTATTTTCACGCCCAGCCAGTTATTACACGTGGAATCTCATGTCATTAATAAATGTGCCATGACAACATGCAATTTTTCAATTTGTCAGGTGTGGTACTGAAAGATACTATGTGCCATTATTTACTCCAAGAAATGTTATAATTTTACGAGCAACCTATGTTCCAAAATCAAATTAAAGCCCCTTTTGAAGTCTTGCTGACTGTCAGCCCCCTCGATGATAGATGCTGTAACTATTGGCGTGCTATCAAATTATTGGGTCAGTTATTCCCCAAATTCACGGGAGCAGGCTCACCTCCTATCCCGAATATAAATCCCGCGAAGTAGCATATCCGGATCTTGACGTGCGGCTCCTCCCTGAGGAGTTTGACGACGTCCAGGCCCAGCACCAGGATGATGAGGGCGAAGCTGGCCAGGATGTCTGCAGTGATCATCAGGGCTCGGGTCAGCACGATCTTCACTGCGAGCAGAACACCGGAGGGTTACCCCTGATTTATAATTCAACAAAAATGATGTGTTTTCATGTTCTCAACGGAAAAAAGTGTCGCGCACCTCTAGAATTTTGTTGTGTCGCAGAACTTCATACTTTGTTGCGCAGTGCTGATTGGACAGCCAGATAGAACACTGAAATTTATTGTCATGGATGTCGCGTGTTTTCACCGAGCGCTACCATATTTTCAGAAATGTAACGTTAAAAACTGCCAGGAGTTCGGCGTATTGTTACCATAGAGACAATAGAACATCAGAGACAAGCCCTACCGCAGTGTATTGTGGGATTTTGGGCTTCCGGATAGTGTACAGAGCTTGTACACTACATTTTGCAGTGCATTGTGGGGCGGATATAGTTCACTATATAGTGTGCTACAATTTTGTTTCTCAGATGGGACACACTACAAAATGGCTGACACCAAAAGTAGTGCACAACATAGGGAATAGGGAGTGATTTGGGACACAGCCCTTTACAGAAGTATGAATGCAAAACTTTGTGCGACACTTTCATTTTTGTCGCACAACACTCGACAAAATGGTCGTGCGACGAGGTATAAATCAGGCTTTACTGTAGCGCCACCTGATCTGCTTCCCATCGCCTTTACAGCCGAGCCGGCCGCCGGCACGAACGCTCGCCGCACACACTCATTTTATTTTATTTCGTTTTGTTTTATTTACAAGTTTATTTATTTATTTATTTATTTTTTACCGGGAGAAAGCACATTAATCAACATTACTGTAAATGTGCCGCTATTAGAACCACTGGCTGGTTTTCAACCGCAGTCCCCCGTGCAAGACGGAAAAAGCCATTAAAAACAGGTTAAAAAGAGAGGGCGAAAGTTTAGGGGCCGCAACCACGACGGCTACGAGCAAGTAAGCGAGTTTTGTACGTTCGGCTGTTAAGTGGTGGGTTTTGATTTATGTTGGAGCACTTTGGGCCGACAGCAGCATCCTTGTTTTGGGACACCAGAACTCCAGCACCAGCTCTGCTCCACCGTGTGTCTCTGCTCCATTGGTCTATGAGTGGAGCTGTGCACCACGCATATGCACCTGTCCTCCAGGTGCGTCATATTTACATTTGAGAACTTAATTTTCATGATACATTGTTGCAGTTCTGGGTGTAATGTTAGAGCCTTACTCCGAGGTCAACTTCTTTACACTTACAAGAGAATTCAGGATTTTTAAAAATGTGTATCAGACACTACAGCCGCTGCATGGATTTTAGGGTTGCGCATGCTGCTGCATGTGATGCAATTAAATGCGCATGGATTAGAAACCCTAATGAGATTGAACTGAGACACGTCTACAAATCCGCTACTCCCCCTCTACAGATACACACACACACACTGTTCAGCTCAAGTTGAACCTAAAGACACGCAGGCCTGGTGTACACATACTCACCCAGACACACACACGCATGCACACACCCCCCCCCCCCCGCCACACACACACACGCACCCCGCCCCCCCATACACACACACATGCCCCCCCTATACACACACACGCACACATATTCAGCTCAAGCTGAACCTAAAGACACACAGGCCTGGGCTGTGAGTACCTCACAACGGCACCCCCGCCCCCCCCCCCCCCCCACTGCTCTGATCTGAGGAATTCAATTAATGAGGCTGAATTAGTGCCAGACCGCTGGGGCAGAAAGAGAGCTTCACCTTCCGCAATTACCCAGCACCGGGAGGGCGGGCGCTGGGGTGGACCTCTTCATTTTCGGGGGGAGGCGGGCAAAGTCACTCACTCCTGAGTGAGGAGGTCAGGGACCAAAGCCACAGCGAAGAAAAGACACTGCTGATTATCGCTCTTCTAATTGAGCGAGGGAACGATGTGTTTTCATATTTTTTTGTGTACACTGATGGACATCAGCGGACTCCTCTTTGGCAAAGTTGAGGAATCTTTGGAATGGTGCTCGTTAACTGCATCCAAACCGGAGCTGGCTGACATTTAAGTGCACTGTTTTTGATTATACTTTTTGTTTTTTTTTCTTCAAAATGTCTGTTCTGTTTTTGAGAGTCAATCCAAGAGCATTTCTGTACTTTACAATTAATTCAATCGGGGAGGAGTAATTGATAATGATTTGCTTCAGCAAACTTCATAACTTTATGGAACTATGCAGATAACGTAAGCATTTTGGTGATTGTAAGTGGGAAAATGCTTATACAGACATTTCAATTGGAGACCTTCTGTCTGCAGAATTTTTATTTTGAATTAGTGTTAAGGTAGTTGTATGTTACATGACCCTATCCAGGTCACATTGCCATTTATAGATAATAGTGAGCAATCTCCTTGAGCCAAGATGGCTGCCAACCTCAGAGCTTATCCTGAGCTCATTCAGGGGACATGGACCAGTACGCAACCAAGACGGGACCAATGCAGGACGGTCTATCCTGATCTTTTTTTCCCCCACAATCCATCTGTTAATGCGGAGCACCAAGCAGAAGACACAGTGGGTACGTTTCCAGTGTAGAGAATGTATTCTTCTGCCTGGAAGAAAAAAAACCCCCTCTGAGGACTGAGGGTATATTTTTCATGCTTTCATAGGCCCAAGGAATTCAAAACAAGGCTAACGGAGCCCTGGGCTGTATCTGGTCATGCGTTCATTGCTGAATCCTTTGGTGAGTACACAGCCTGTTGCACAGCGGTTCCCAGCCAGGCGCACTCACATCCGAAACGTGGCTCAGCTGAGGGCTATGTACCGGGGATCAAGGTACATGGGTACATGACGGGACCACAGACTGTAACCATGGACACAGCGGGGGGGGGGGGGCTGAACACATCCTCCCTAACTTTGGGAGAGCATCGAATGCCCCCCCCCCTCCCCTCAAAATATCATCACGTTGCATTGGGAGGCACAGTTAGTGCCTCCCATTTTGACATTTCCTCAGTTGAAATTAGATCTACGTCCTTTGACTGTAACAAAAGTGATATGCAAAATACCATTACATTACAGGCATTTAGCAGACGCTCTTATCCAGAGTGACTTTTGAAATTGTATTTATTCATTTACATAGTATTTACATTGCATCCATTTATACAGCTGGATATATATCGAAGCAATGCAGGTTAGGTACCTTGCTCAAGGCTACGACGACTGTGTGTCTTACCTGGGAATCGAACCTGTGACCTTTAGGTTACAAAACTAGCTCCTTACCCATTATACTACCCTGCTACCCCCATATAAGAAAGTCTAGGCTTGGGTTGAAGCCTTGGGCAGATATCAGGTGCACAGACACACAGGTGAGGCTGAAAGACTCAGCGTGGGGACAGACACCTGCCGCAGGTGGACAGAGAGAGAGAGGGGAGGACTTACGCGGGTGCTCCGCCAGGATGGTCTCGTACTGGTACTGGTCGCAGGTGCGAACGCCGTCCTGGGTGTTGGTGACGCACTCCCACCACAGGCCTCTGCACTTCTGACTGACCTGCAGAGACACACGCGTCAGCACAGTCCGCTTATGGGAGGAGCCCATAGAGCACAGTCCGCTTATGGGAGGAGCCTATAGAGCACAGTCCGCTTATGGGAGGAGCCTATAGAGCACAGTCCGCTTATGGGAGGAGCCCAAAGAGCACAGTCCGCTTATGGGAGGAGCCCAAAGAGCACAGTCCGCTTATGGGAGGAGCCCAAAGAGCACAGTCCGCTTATGGGAGGAGCCCAAAGAGCACAGTCCGCTTATGGGAGGAGCCCAAAGAGCACAGTCCGCTTATGGGAGGAGCCCAAAGAGCACAGTCCGCTTATGGGAGGAGCCCATAGAGCACAGTCCGCTTATGGGAGGAGCCTATAGAGCACAGTCCGCTTATGGGAGGAGCCCATAGAGCACAGTCCGCTTATGGGAGGAGCCCATAGAGCACAGTCCGCTTATGGGAGGAGCCCATAGAGCACAGTCCGCTTATGGGAGGAGCCTATAGAGCACAGTCCGCTTATGGGAGGAGCCCAAAGAGCACAGTCCGCTTATGGGAGGAGCCCAAAGAGCACAGTCCGCTTATGGGAGGAGCCCAAAGAGCACAGTCCGCTTATGGGAGGAGCCTATAGAGCACAGTCCGCTTATGGGAGGAGCCCATAGAGCACAGTCCGCTTATGGGAGGAGCCCACAGAGCACAGTCTGCTTATGGGAGGAGCCCACAGAGCACAGTCCGCTTATGGGAGGAGCCTATAGAGCACAGTCTGCTTATGGGAGGAGCCCACAGAGCACAGTCCGCTTATGGGAGGAGCCTATAGAGCACAGTCCGCTTATGGGAGGAGCCTATAGAGCACAGTCCGCTTATGGGAGGAGCCCATAGAGCACAGTCCGCTTATGGGAGGAGCCCACAGAGCACAGTCCGCTTATGGGAGGAGCCCACAGAGCACAGTCCGCTTATGGGAGGAGCCCACAGAGCACAGTCTGCTTATGGGAGGAGCCTATAGAGCACAGTCCGCTTATGGGAGGAGCCCATAGAGCACAGTCCGCTTATGGGAGGAGCCCATAGAGCACAGTCCGCTTATGGGAGGAGCCCACAGAGCACAGTCCGCTTATGGGAGGAGCCCACAGAGCACAGTCTGCTTATGGGAGGAGCCCACAGAGCACAGTCTGCTTATGGGAGGAGCCCATAGAGCACAGTCCGCTTATGGGAGGAGCCCACAGAGCACAGTCCGCTTATGGGAGGAGCCTATAGAGCACAGTCCGCTTATGGGAGGAGCCCACAGAGCACAGTCCGCTTATGGGAGGAGCCAGCAGGAAGACAAAGCGACAGAGCCAAAGTTCGGGATGAAACACGGACGGACACCCTGGGTGGGATCGAGGGGGTTTAGTGTGCCCTCTGAAGATGGGTACAGAGATGCTCTGTTGCTAAGACAGTGCTCTATTCAACGGGACATCTGTCCGGCTAAAATGGGGTTCGGACGGAACATCACACAGTTGTCATTGACAAAGGCCTGTATTGTGCTTTTTGTGTTCTTTTGAAAGTGCGGTATCCCTTCTGTCACAAATCTCAATATGAGATGAGGTAGTTGAATTTCTATATACCTTTAGTCGGATATAGTTGAAGCTTAACCAAAAAAAAATGCACTATACGCTATCAAAAATGGCTGTATACCATTTATTCAGTTTGATAATGACATAAAGTATGACATTAGCTGCAAAGTACAGTATATGGGTAAATTCACTTTTGTGGTTGAAATATAAGTAGATAGACTGCGTTAAAAAGGAATTTGCTGATATTATAATATGTGGGCTCTCTGAAAATAGGGATTAACAGTAGAACCCTACGCCAGAACCGAGAGTGTGGCTGACGCGAAGCACTGACCTCCAAGTCATCGTCAGCATTGACCATCCAGCAGTCTGTCCAGGTGGCCACGATGAGGAAGAGTGTGGACACCAGTGCCAGACAGGTCGCCATTAACTGGAGGACCACAATCATTCTAAATTCTGGAGGACTCCAAAAAAACAAAAACAAAAAAAAAAAAACTCCATTACTAAACACTGAAACACAAAGTAATTGTCACCCCTTCTCTCATTCCAAAATCTTCTTGGTTCTGTAATTCTGAGTGAAATAATAGCTTTAACCCGCACATAGGCACACGCACAGATGCACATAGGCACACACACACTCTCACACACACGCATGCACACTCTCACACACACCAACAAAGTCCTACTGATGTTAAATCAGAATGAGGGGGAGAAATGTGAATGAGCAAAATGATTAACTTAATTCTAAAGCAAAATTCCTTCAGAATGTAAAAGTCTGCATTCCATACAGGATATGAGAACACGTGGCAGATGTACACAAGCCGCAGCTCATGTGCCACGTCCATATTTTGCATTGATTGTCAAATTGAATACATATAAATCATGATTGCTCTCTAGCATAACTTAAATATTGTAAACAGTTTCCTCTCTGCTGGTGTAATGCCTTTATTTTTGCCTGCTGATTTGCATGTCTCTGCAATGCAACGCTACTGTAGTCACCTCAAAGGTCATTCCATGCATCCCATGACCCCAAAATATATGGGGTCATCCTGATATAAACATGTCACATGGAAATATCACATGTGCTATATTTATTCCGAACTGTTTTTAAAGAAAACTTGATATTGACAGTTGGCTACAAATAAAATAAATTCACAAATTGAACAGAATCTCATCCCCAATGATCCCGGAGAAACTGCCTAATACTGAAAGCTAGTCCACAGAAATATCGACATCGACAACTGATGCTGAAAGTTAAAAGCAAAATACTACTTTGCTTCCTGCGGAAAACATGAAGTTTTGGTAGATTTGTTTAATCACAAAAGATTACCACCTAAAAATTGTTGTGGTATGCATTCCTTGAAAGGACAATTTTCCAAAAATCCTGAACCAACTGAAATAAAATTCCTATATAGCTAAATCAAAACAAACCACATCTCGTGATAAGTCTCCGTACTTACAATTGGCTGTTCGTGCCTGACAGCACCCGAAGAGATGGATACTTCCCAATAATCCCCACTATACACGCAGTTTTTTTCACAATCACTCAAAAGTATGTACGAAATAAGATCTGATTTACCTCCACTTTGAGCCGACAGGACTCATGTGTTGGGCTCTACATTGATGTTTGCCGGTCGAAAAAAATGAACGATTCTCACCTCCGTGTGACGAAAGAGCAGTGAAACTGTTTTTTTTTTTTTTTTTTTTTGAGGTGGAGAAAAAGAATGGTAGGGTCCAACAGGATTGAACTGGATTGATTCAGGAGGGCTTGCGTGGATTTGGGGGAAGGGGAAGGGGAAGAGGGGGTGGGGGGGTTGTTCTGAATAATGCAAGACACAAATTAAGCCCTCTTTCCTGACATCAAAACTAAGTACCTTTTTGGTTTTTCCATGGTAATTTAGGACTTCGCAATGAGCACGGGGTGTGCTTTGAATGTCTACATGGGGCCTCCTCTCAACCGCGATAATGGTACTAATAGGTGCAAACGCACGATTGCTATAAGGTGAGCCAGCAGCGCTCCAGGGGTTGTGTCCACGCTTGCTCGACCGATGATTGCTGATGGTTCTCCTTTACTGGACATTTCCAAGCGCTGTGAAAATAAGTCTCTGCTAGCTGTTCGCGTCCTGCCCTCATGGCTGTAGCACTGAAGAGTCCAAACTAATTCTTCGGAGGTTTCGATACTGACTTTTTTCACCAGTAGACAGTAGTTGTTTTATCCCAGTTTGTCATAGGCTTGGATAGCCGTTAAAAAAAATAATAATAATAAATTACTGTGAATACTGATTCTAGATACCTGAACTATTTGCTGGTCTCATGTTTCAACAGAGCTGATTAATAACTGTGACTTGTACGGCAGTGCCAGATCAGTAATTTCAGACTACAAATATGTGAAATGTTTTAAAGAACATTTTCAGTTGTGCCTTAGGTATAAAATATTGCCATGAGCGGGGTGTGAATAAACTTTAGTTTCACAAACAGAAAGAAACAGAAAATGGATTATAAGTCACTAGTGTTATTTTGGAACTTGTAAATCTTTGTATTTTCGCATGAGTGAAAGTTTAATCATTTGGCCCACCAGACTGAAAACACCTTGCTCTGTTTGGCAAATGTGAACTTCTGTTATAACAAGACTGAAGTATGTAGGTAACTCCTCCGTTTGCCTGTCAGAATAAATTTATCTCATGACCAGGTTGACCGTGATCAGATTTCCTTCCACAACTATTTCTCCTCATCCTCACTCAGAGCAGGAAATTATTCACTTTACACCGGAACCTGTGGCCAAAAACACTTTTCAAACCGACTGACCTAAGCCTAGTCCATAACTCTACATTGAGCAGAGCAGGCTCCTAGACTTCTACATCATAATTCTGCATTGAGCAGGGTCCTAGACTTCTACATTATAATTCTACATTGAGCAGGGTCATAGACTTCTACATCATAATTTTACATTGAACAGGCCATTTGTGTTTTTTTGTATTTTCCCCTACCTTTCTAGTGGTATCAGATCTGGGGTGTATGTGTTGCATATTGGTTGGGGTCCTGGACCTATAACTTCAAGGGTGCAAGTTTGACCTCCACTTGGGGCATTGCTGTTGTACCCATAAGCAAAGCACTTAACCCAAATTGCTGAAGCTAAATATCCAGCTCTGTAAATAGATGGTATTTAAAGAATGTAAGCTTTGTACGTTGCTCTGGATAAGAACGTCTTCTAAATGCTTAAAATGTGAGTATAACCTTATGGTGCTTGGAATCATGACAGTAAGTCTACCCTACTTGATCCTTACATTAATATAATGACAATGTTAAGAGGTCAGTGAAGAAATGTAAAAATGTACAGTAAAAAAATGGCATAGTGTCCTATTTATGTATTTTAACTCAGACGGTTCAATATTATAAAATTAAACAGCAATATAAGTGAAAACCATATGACCACACAGATTTTTTTCTCAATGCTTTAATGGCAGATTAAAAAACACATTTTACAAAATACAATGGCAATTTATACCAAGATAGATATAAAGACAAAGGCATAAAGACAAAAACAGTAAACTAATTCTTCATTTTTCATTTAACATTTTTATTGGCTTGCTAGCTACATACCCCTTGGATACATAAACATGTATGTTTGAGTGTGCATTTCTGTGTAACATATACTTGTGTATATATGTATGTGTGTGCATGTGTATATAAATGTGTGTGTGCGTGTTTTTTATGCGTACGTGTCTGTGTTTGTGTGTGACCCTTTGTGTGTGATGTCATACAGTAACCGCGATTAAGGAACAGCACTTAAGACAGGAAAGAGGCTATTTACCGCTAATGTTAGTTGTTTTTCAAATTTTGGTGAAAATTTTCATTTTAGTGTGTTAAAAAGCAACAATGCATTATCATTTCATAGCATAAGAATGGACTGTTTGTGGGGCCAAGAATAAAAAAAAATGCTTACATGGACTCACAAGCGTGCAAGTAAAACTTAAGCATAGTGGTCACATTAGGTACATGTGTACTGCATGGTTTAATCCGTGATTCAAGACTTTGCGGATTTTGCAGATGGTCGGCCTACTGTGTTTTTTAGGTGTGTATCAAGTGTTCATAAAGTGCTTTTGAAAGGCTATTAAACTATAGTGTGTCGGCTGGTGTGCTGGCATCAGACACATTTTACCATGCTGAAGTACGAGACCATTAATGTTTGTCTAATGCCTCCCTTCTCAACATCTACAGTAAATGACCCCTGGCTTAGTGCCTGTGAGCCAATATTAACATAATTAAAGATATCATGGAGAAAGAAAACCCCAAGTTGAGACTGTGGTGTTTACAGTAAGATGTAGAGCATTCTACGGTTTGCCACAAACCTCACAGAAGTAAAAAAAAAAAAAAAAATTTTGGTGAGTGTTTTTCCTAAATATGTCTGGTTTTTTAATGATCTTTTGGTGATTGCTTCATCTCCCCATTTAACAAGTTTATAATATTTGTGGTCCATTACAGCAGTGTCTTTTTTTTTTTTTTTTTGGTTCGTCTAAATAATTTATTGTCCTCTGGCATCATATTTTTCTCAGCCTGAAGTGTGTTTAACTTTTGGGATTTTTTTTCTTGCACCTAGAACCCATTTCATTTTATCAACATCCCAAAAATCATTTTTTGTGGAGGGGCACATTTAAGTCACAATGTTTACAGCGTGATCTGGAAAGGGCTTTTAAAATGAGTGTTTTTCTTCGAAAAAAACAAAAACAAAAGATGGGCAAAGCTGTCAATGCAATCTGTATACAACAATAACTTTTTTAAATTTTATAAAGCACACTGTCCATAAAATGCATCACTCCCCTTTTTCAAGGGAAGTCATTTTACATACAGAAATTTAAAGAGACCAGTACATGGAAATCGCAAGTATCTAGTAAACCTACAATACTATCTTAGGAAGGGCCAGATGTATTCAAATCACAAAGTGTTATTCTGCAGAGAGCATAAACAGAGACCTAAGTATCTCTCACAAACTGACTGATCAGCTGGCTCCCACAGGGCTATAGCAGTAACCATATTTTACCACTAGATGGCCCTTCGCCAGCCAAGGTTGAACATTATCTGGCCAGTTCTTGTTTTCATTATTCGCTTAATAAAATATCTGCTGCTGGATTCAATTAATGCAGTAGATGTAATAGAATGGAGAAATGTAGTGGAAACAACGTTCCACTGACTATTCAATGTAAGGACAAACCACTTTGCAGTTGAATTGTATCAGACCCTTACACAGCATAGTGTATTTGTTTATTAAAACTCTGAGACAAATAAACTTGTAAAAAGAGCTTTATCTGGTCAATACACCTGTAGCAAGTACTTTATAAGCCTCACCCACCTCCTTCACTGTGTGTTATAATTCGCATGGTTATACATGATAGTTCCGCGATTAACATATTTACTTTTAATGTGACATTTTGTATTTTTTATAGTTTGAATTAAATACAACAAATGGAATGAAATAATGTTTAAATTTCAAAGAGAAAAAACAACAACATTTGAACTGGACAGACAAACTGGCAGATCTACGGTAAATCACATAACTCTGTGATCTAGCTGGACCAAAGGCAATTTTTCTTTTTCAGGAGATGTTCTTGATGCGCTACGCTTTTTGTCATTATTACATAAGCAGATCTCTGGTGCATAAGAATTTAATATAAAAGACAAACGGTGGACTGTTAAAAGTATCTGCCTCTACAGTATGTTGAGAGCTACAGTAAAGTGAAAGTCGACTTTATACAATCAATATCATGTCAAACCTAACAACATTAACAGCGTTATTTGCTATGTTGCAATACTGGGACAGTTTTGCATATCATGTAGCTGAGCAGGAGATCAGAAATGCATATTATAGTGATATAGAGGTAACCTGAAGTACTGCTGCATGAGTTACGGACTTTATTATTCATAGATAGGTCTATAGGTATGTCTAAGATGCATATTTCATAAATATTTTACTGCAATGATACAATCCATTTGAGCTGGTTCTGAAAGCACGTTTATTATGTATTTTTATTTATCTGTTATGTTTTTTTTTTTTTTTTTGCCTAAAGTATCTTGCCTTGTGAAATCTAAACAGCTTGTGACCAGCGGTGCTGCCCACTCTCTCAAACTCTCCCAAACTACAAGTACTGCTCCCCTTTGTCTGTTGGAGAACTTTTTACATTTGGTCTGCAATTTAAAAGAAAAGGGGGGAAAAAAATCAGGTTTAAGTAGTAGCACAGTTGTATATTTTATGAAAACAGGCAACATCTCCAACATTGCAGGTATTCAAGAAATACTGTACACACAACATCATGACATGAGATGCAATCACAGGTAACAGAGATGTAATGGCATACAGGTAGTACACACAACACGGAGCATGGTCACGACCAAGCAGCCAATGGAAAGTGTCTATTCACACCATTCTTTTAAATAGTCCGTATGCACACAGAGGACAAGGGGGTGGGACAGGCATAAGGAGGCGGGGTAGCCTTGGTGTGAATTTTAAACTTTATTATCAGATGCTGATAAGGTACAAATGTTTAGGGAGTGCAATATGTGCTATAGCGAAGAGATAAGGGTCCAAATTTTGAATCTAGGAAGGAACAAGGAAAGGTATACAGTGAGCGGAACTTGGACAATCTTCGAAAAAAGGCAGGGGGGAGTGGTCAGTCAGGGAAACTAGTTTCACTCAACAATTCATCCCTGAATTAGAGAGAAGAAGAAGAGACAGTCACAGAAAGAACAGCATTAGGACAGAAGGAAAACATTTCGAGACTTTAATTTGATTGGTTCATTTTTGTTTTAGTAGAAGCGAATGAGAAAGGTGTTGCTAAGCGGTACAGAAGGCGACAAAGGAGAATTAGCTAAAACTAGACATTAGCAGATGGGATGTTACGCACAAAGAATGGATCGCATGCGTTTGCAGTTATTTTCCAAGGGGCTAAGATGTCATTTATTCTTCAGTCTGCTTTGAATCACAAACAAAGGACAAATTATGAAATTTATGGCTACTGGTCCAGCTAAACCAGATGAAATATGGATGCTTTGGAGGGGTTATTTTTCCTCATGGATGTAGGCGATGGGAGGAGGGTGACACAAAAACATCCCTCCGCGTCAGGCGAAGTTTAACGCAGGAACAGTGCCCGGTGTGAACGCGTGTACATATGTTTACACAGGGCACTATTCTTGTGTCCCCAACACCTTAACGGATGGTGGCATAAACTGATATAGAATGTAAAATGCTGCTATGACGTATTGGATGCTCTATAACTAATGGGGTGAAAGGTTACGAGATGCTACGACTGCTTATGAAGGACTTAACATTTTTATGGGTGATGTTATAATCGTTAATTCTGTGATCTTATGTATGTGTTCCCTAACATAGTAACATTTTATATATCATAAAACCCATTGTCTAAAACGGAGTCATGCCTGGGAAAAGAAGGGCCTGTTAAAAATATGGATCTAGATTTATGCCAAATTTGCTAAACATTCATAACAAAGCATTGATTGTAATATCGATGTCTGTAGGGTTTTTGTTGTTTCCATTCAATCTGCTGCCAGTTAAGGCTTTAAGAACAAGGTGTGTGGATTCTTTAGCCAGTCAGTGACTTAACTGAACCAGCAGACACTGTGCCTCTCCATGACTGGAGTTTGACACCAAAGCGTTCTCCACAGTAAATCACGGATTTATGGAGTAAATAGACTAGACTTAATTACGGTGGCTCTGAAGTGCCTTTTAATAACGTTTCATAAAACAGTGCCTATACTAAGTTTTAAATTTTAAGAATTGAGTTCCCCCTGTCTCTTCAGTTGTCTGCTGTGCAAAGCAGTCGAAATGAGCAAGGCATGCACAAAAGGTTTAGTCAGTGCCTCAATGTTAAAGTGGGCAGTAACACAGTTAATTTCACATTTGCTAAGCAGCTGAATGTAGAAAAGACACATATGAATTCTGCATTGTGGAGATTCTGCATTGTAAAGTACTTTTCACTTTATTGCAACTAACTTCTGATGCCATGAACCACTTCCGAATAAATAGCTTAAATTGCTATGGAAGAGGCTAGCACAATATTCCTAGCAGAAAAGGATAGATTTTTACGGTTTGATTCTTCCAGAAGCCTTTTTTTAAATGTGTGACTCAACTAGATAAGTACAATTCTCATGTAAAAGCAAACGAGACAAACTGTAAATAATTTATTTTATCGTTTAACTTTTTTCCCACTCTTGTGGTCTTCGCTCTAATTATATCCAGCTGATTTGACAACTTAACGTGCTTACGTTTTTCCTTCCTCCATTAAGCGTTGCATAATCAAACTTGATTTAAGGATGGTATGTCTATGCCCTTTTCCTGCCACCTAGTTCCCACAATCGGGCTGAATGTCGACAAATCGAGGAGGTTAATTTATGTTCCCTGAAGCCTTAACAAGGACGTCTTCGCGGCATTCAGCTGGACCGCAGAGGGTGAAAAACTCGTAAGTTTTCGACCTCCTCAATACAACGGCTTGGCTCTGCGGTTAAAGTTAATGTGCAGCCGTCAACCAGAATTCCCACAGGCCAAGCAAACAAAAAGCCAGTTCCAGGAAAGGACAGCCATTACTTTTGTGTCCTTTTCTGCGGCTTTTTTGTTTTGGTTTTTGAATCGCTGTTCTGTCGTTTAGTTTTGTTCCCTGATTACACAGTTGTTTACTTCCTACATTGGGTACTTACAGTTCCTAAAAACCCCTTTTGATTTCATTGTGCTGTAGTGTACTTAGGTTTTTTTTCTTCTTCTTCTTCTTCTTAAACTTAGCATGCTTGTATTGGCTTAAAGTTTTTGTGTTGTGTGTGCCCCTTCAAGAGTCTATTCTTTTCCACAATAGAGAGCCCCTGATTTAGCTAAATAGAGTTTGATCGGTCAATTCAGTGTGGTAACTAAATTGGCACATTCAGGCTAATTAAACTGAAGAGCAATTTCTATTGTTTGCAAAATTAGTGGGAGAACAATAAGGAATTTAATGAACTAATACTTTTGACATGCTTTAAATATAAAATATGTTTAAAGCTTAACCAGCTCCTACATCCACTGCCTTCCCTTTCAAGTCCACGATTAAAGCTGTTCTTTGTGGCTGTTAAAGTTGTATCACGCAAATTAATTACTTAATTGCGTGATTTGATATACGCGACTCTACTTTTATTATCATGTCTTTGGTAGAAAGAGATTGTGTTTCCACACAATAAAAAAAAAAAACATTATGGACTGCAGATCAGCTATTTGTTTTTAAATATAGTCCTGGTTTAACCAGCCAGATTTCTTCAAGCAGGCATGTTTCCGCTAAAGGATAATTTAACATTTTGAATGGACATTTTTTTCCCCAACACACAAAGAAAAAACCACCCATTCTAGACAAACAGATGTAATGCATACCAGCACTTTTCTCTGCACATAGTAAACTATCAAAGCTTTGCAGTGTGTATGTATATATATATATATATATATATATATATATATATATATATATAATGTTTGTTTTTAGTGCTGAGGGAACATTTAGTGGAGCGCACACTTACTGCATGTGCTCCACAGAGAGAGAGAGATGACTGATGTACGGCAGGTGTACAAGAAAACACCAGAAAATGGGTCCTGTGGATCACCTGCCATTACCATTACTCATTATTATTAATTCATTCATTATGTGGGTTGTCATGTCCCTGACACCTTTACATTTTGCATGTTAATGTTTCACAGCATGTCTTATGAATGTGTGTGTGTGTGGGTGTTTGCATGCGTGTGTGCCTGGATGTGTGCGTTTGTGTGTGTGTGTGTGTGTGTGAGAGTGTGTGTGCCTGCATGTGTGTGTGCATGTGTATTTGTGTGTGAGTGTGTGTGTGTGTGTCTGAGTGTGTGTGTTTTTGAGTGTGTGTTGTGCGGTGTGGTGGGTGGTGTGGTGTGGGTGTGTGTGCGGTTGTGTGGTGTTGTGTGTGTGCGCGTACGTGTGCGTGTTTGTGTGTGTGTGTGTGTGTGCCTGTATGAATGGGGCAGTGAAGCAGAGGTGCAGGCACACTGGAGGAAAGGAGCTCAGCTGTCTGTTTGTCAGGACTGGGTGGTAGAGAGGGTGGTTTACACGTACTCCCTGGCTGTGGAGGGCTGGGACTGCCGGTAGTACTGCTGCCCCCTCCTCTCCTCCGTGGGGCAGGAGCAGCACAGGAAGGAGCCCCCCAGCATGGTCAGGCTGGCCGCTGCCCAGCCCACAAACAGAGCGGAGCCAAACTCGTACCTGAGGGAAAGAGGTGGGTGGAGAGAGGGGGAGGAGAGGGAGGGGGAGAAGAAAGGAGAGAGGGAGAGGGGAGAGAGAGGGAGAGAAAGAGGGGGGGGAGGGAGGGAGGGAGAGGGGGAAGGGGGAGAAAGAAAATGAGAGAAGGAGAGAGAGGGGAAGAGAGAGGGAGAGAAAGAGGGGGAGGGAGAGGGAGAGGGGGAGAAGGTGGAGAAAGAGAGGGGAGAGAAGAGAGAGAGAGGAGGAGAAGACGGGAGAGAGGGAGGGGGAGAGAGAGGGAAAGAGGGAGAGGAGGAAAGAGAGAAAGAGAGGAGGAGAGAGAGGGAAGGGAAAGAAGAAAAAACAGAATGAGAGATAGGGAAAGAGAGAGAGTGAGATGGTCTCATGAGCACTCATTTACCAGGTTATATTCTCTAAAAAGACTGACTGATAACACTAAAATATATCAGAAATTTAAAAAGGTACAAAAGTGCATACGGGAGAGCTATACAATCACAAAAAGAAAAAGAAACAGAAAGGTACATTTTACCTTGCATTCACAGGTGTGTTTGGATTGAAGAACTGGTAGGAGACTTGTGTGGCATACCAGGACACGGACACCAATGTGCACAACCCTGCAACAGGAGCACAAATGTGAGTTTACACATCCATCATAGAGGCTGTGCTTTCGCTAACCAAGACTCAATTACCCACACACATTTAAAGGGTCTCTGCTGGATTGCAAGCTTCAGCAAATAACAATATCACAATAAAAAAATAAAGGCCTGTGCATTTCAAAACCAATCACATTATTCTTTATTTTTCAAAAATTAAAACAGCATCCTTGTTTTGATTTTCTGATGAGATCCTGCTGTTTAGTCCTTATTGAACTCAGTAATGTGTTCAATTTGCATCCCGCCATCAAAGATAATTGACATAAACAAGTCCAACAGCTACCAGCCCATCACACGCAGAGTCCCAATGTAGTGGTCTGACCACTCATATTAACCCTTTGAAGAGAAGGTTTTTTGGAGTGCTTTTTTCAAAATTCTGTGTTCTAGAACTCTAGAGCATTGCTTTTATTTACCAGCAGCGATTGTTACATCAGCATTGGAATGTTCAGTTGAGAACACTCTAATCGCGTATTTGTGACCTCACACCTTAAAGGTTTGAGTGATGTATAATGGCCTTTGGATATGGCAGTGTGCTCAGAAATCCGGGATTGATTGGCAGGCCTCGTGTTTGATGTGATGTGCGCTTTGTTTGATTGGCAGGCGGGGAGGGGTGGGCGTGCCCCGTGGCCTCACCTGCGAGCAGGAAGAGCAGCCCCCCTGAGACGGCGATCCTGCTCTTGGTCAGGGGGTTGTTGTCCCCGACCTTGGTGCACTTCATGCCCACCACGCTGACGATGATGGCGATGAAGCCCATCAGCACGGACACCACCATCAGTGCCCGGCATGTCTGGATGTGCACTGGAAGAGCAAGGGCGGGCAGGGGGAAGGTCAGAGGTCAAAGGTCAGCGCATTATAAAACCTTCACTTTTCATCGTGGGGAGAGAGGCCTCAGAGAAATAGCCTACAAAACCTTTCAGTTTAAAAAAAAAAAAAAAAAAAAAACATCATAGGGACGTCTAAAATGGTTGTCAGGTACACGGAGACGATTTCAGTCTTTCGGTTCGTGCCGATATCCAGGTTTTAAGTCGAAACGATAGCGAGCGGCTCTTTGTTCCCTCGTCGGTCGTTCCGACGTGGTTCCGCGGGCCTTTAACGCTCCTTTGAATCCCGTGAATGACCCTCGCGGACCTCAGAGCGCACGTGAACGCGCCGGCGCGACGTTTCTACGCGTTTCACACAGAGGGGATTAGTGCGGCTCGGCCACAAAGAGGGATTGTTTTTACGGCTCCAGCCTTTGTTATGGGGAGTTATGGCCCAGCTTATTTTCAGCTAGTCTTTTTTAAAATAATTTTTTATTTTATTGTTATTTTAAAAGTTTCTCCACAAAAACAAACAAAACAAAAAGAGTATTCATAAACGCCTGAAAGAAATCAACGGTGGACGGCAGCACAGGAACTGATTCCTAGCTACCGCAAAATGTTCTCACAATGTCATTTTTGTCAGTGCTATGACTTTGCCACTGCACGGCAGCGAGTGTGAGAACGTTTTGCGTCCGCCGGGTTGCTATCAAATTTACCTATTTTTGGAAGTAAATTGTAGATTAGTTTCAGTATGTTGAAACAACAGCATGTATAGTTCCCATAATTGTCATGTATGTATGCGTAATATGACGACAATGCGAACAATTCAATGACTCGTACTAAGAATTTAGGCAATGTCCTTTTCACACTCGACCTTTGTTCAGTAATATTTTATGTTTATGGCGGTTTTCAAAGAGAATGGGATGAACAAAGAGCCAATCTGTGGATGATCCCTGATCTTTGATTTATGTAATAGGAGTCCTTTGAGTTTTAATGGGGCTTTAAGCGTAGGCAGTCTTATTCTTCTCCTTTCTTAGTAGTGCGTTTGAAGCCCTCTCTTTTTCCACAGGAGAATACCTTCTCTGATCCCGTTCCTCTGATGCTGAATCTAAAGAGAAGAGACTGGCCTCCCACTGTCCTTCGGTGAAATGCCTAGCCTGGCACCGCCTGGCACGGGCGAAAGGCAGGCCCACAAGCTTGCGCTGCAGTGGGCAGAAACGCCACTTCAATAAGGTGCCCATTGTGTTCTGTTGTTCTGGCGGAAGTGCCCAGCAGGGGCCACAAGCCTTCTGACTGGAGGTGTCATTGTTGAGGGAGGTATGGGGGAGGGGGGAGGGGCCTCAAACGGGGGCCTCAAACTGTCCAAATGTTTCCCAACAGCCTCCATGTGTCATAACGTTGTGCTGTGCTGACACAAACAGGTCTCTGTCTTCTTCCTGCTGCGTTTCTTCCCAAGATGGAGGCTCAAAACCTCCGTGTGGTTCATGTAATTAGACACTTCCCTGACCTTCCCTTCCAGTCCCATTCACAGCACAGAAAAGGCTCAATGTAACGAGTATTCATTCTGAACAGCAAGATGAGCCAAAAATGCATTTTTAAAAAAAACAACAACAACAACAAAAAAAACATTGTGGTTACGTGCCGCCTCAAAATAACTCATCAGTTATTTTCCCCGCTCCCAATTTTATCACCGGCGAGAAAAATACAAATCTCCCCGCGACTGCAAGCGGGACTTAGCAGCAGGCAGTGAGAAGATAAGCCGGAGCGCTCAGCTTGCAGCGCGCACAAGCGTAATTACAGGAGGAAAAAAGACGTCGCGGGTCTCTCGCAGGGGTGGAAACAATGCGGGCTTATGGTGCCGCTGTGCAAGACGCACGGGCGGCGGCAACATTGGCGGCCCTGTCCTGTAGATGACCTAATGCGGGCCAACAATAGCGCGGAGAGGACGGCGGTGGCAGGGTCCGGTCGCTCTCTGTGTGTGTGTGTGTGAGACGGGGGTTGCAATTCCACCCTGAGCAGTTTTTTTAAAATGCGCCGTGTGGCGATTCAGGTTTGCCTGTGCTGCTGTGGAAGAGCAATGTGGCCTGAGCTCGTGTCTTTTCTAACTTCAGAGAGGCAAATAAAAACACCAGTTTTCTGTTTTCTGTATTATTTTTTCGCCTTACGTTTCGGGTGTAGTTTACGTGTAGTTCGTCGTCTTTGGTGGGCAAGTAAAACAAAGTCAGCCAATCAGGAGGCATCGATTTTTTTACTTTAAACTCTCCAACCGAGAGCTTAAAAAATAATTAAAAACTCATTAACATTCACTAACTTTAATTCAGTAAACAGTTGTTGCCATTGTAAGTTACACACCAGTGGTAAGATGTGCACAGAAGTGTGTAGAAAAAAATATTTAGCCTACTTAAAGTTATTAAAAGAATAAGGTCAAGAATCTTTTAGATCCGCATGTTAGCGAATTTGCACCAGCCCCAGCACAGTCAGTGGAAAATTATTCTGTATTACACGTATATGTATGGGTGTTGGAAGACGAGGATTAAAATGCTAATATTAAGTATATACAGTAAATAGGATTCTGCCACTGTCTGATGCCAGCATTTTAAATGGCAAGTTCACAGCTTAAAAGTCAGGTTGATATAGTGTTCAAGGTTTATTATTGATTCTCCATTGTGATATTTATTAAATGGTACTTTGCGTGGGTATAAAACCTGATGATTAGCGAGCGTAATATATTTTGCCAGTCATTCACCACAGGCTTTTGTAGAGATGGAGATGCAAACAATGCTTTTGTGTCGAGAAATAACTTTCACATTCTGAAAATATCTGCGGTGCTAGGCCCAACACTGAGCTTTTTCTTCTCAACACAAACTGCTTGTTATTACCGGGGACAATGCGCTGTTTTTGTCGTGCTGATAAGTCAAATGAAAAGTAGATTCACATCTCACTTAAGGAGAAGGCCACAAAAAATGTTTTGACAAAACGTAAACAAGAAGATTTTCTGAACCGAGCAAATTCATAACACATTGGCATCGTAGACTGGCAATGTTAGTCAACCCCAAATAAAAACATTGGTTCTGCAGGGACTCGTTTATCTTCAAATGTAATTTAACTGTCATTGCAGCCAATATATCCCCACAGATTTCAGCAGAATAATAATAGAGCATATAAATATAAATTATGCCGTAAGTAAATAATAAATTACGGGAAAAGCAAGTCCCCACAACACAGGAATTACATAATTACACCGGCTTTTAGGATTTATGAGTGTGGTGATTGGTCTGACATTCAAGTGATGCAACATCTGCCAGTGTTGTTCATCTTAAATTCCAGTTGATGTTTGTGAATAACACGAAAGTTCATTCTTGGTTCCACTGACTCATAACAGGGACTGTAATTCAAAATTGTGTACCAAAAGGAAGGCCTTGACAGTTAACGTCATCACTGACATTTTGACAGGTTTTGTTGGTGCTTTTTGTTTCACAAACAAGATTTGTTTTGTTTTGTTTGTTTGACAGTGGCTGACATGCAGCTCCGTATACTGGCCCTTGGGCGTGACTGGAAAGGGTGTCTAATACTTATTTTGTCTTATTATGCATTCGTTGGGTTTACCCTGCCACAGAAAATGCCACAGAAATGTACTTGGGAACCAAGGTCGCCAAGGAAAGGATGGTTTCCTAGAACGGAGCCATGTGACTTATCTGGAAAGCACACTGTGAGCTCATCATCCCCAAAACTGCGTGAGGAAGAGGGGGCCGCAGCAGAAACCTGCGTTCCCCTTTCCATTCGCATTCATATTGGGCAGCGGTGTAGCACAGTGGTTAGGGAGCTGGCCGGCCCGTCAGCCAAACGGTTTGATTCCCAGGTAGGACGTCACCGTTTGCTCCCTTGAGTAAGGTGCTGAACCCGAATTTAAAATTTGCCTGAATTTAAGCGAGCATCCTTGTTTGCATATTTATTCATTATTTTTTTCATATACTACGTAAAAACAATTCTTTGTAAAGTGGTTCTGATCGAGAGGGTCTTCTAAAATGCCTGTATTGTATAGCCATGCTCACTGCCTACGATCACCATGAAGTCAGATTCCACAATTCTATATTACATTACATTACAATACTGCTGTAATGTAGTAATACTCACCATCTAAGGACAGCATGGAGTCAGAGACTCCACATACCTTATTATATTACAACATGTTACAACATAATACAATACTGCTGTTATACAGTAATGCGGTGATACTGTCTAAGAACAGCATGGAGTAAAAGACTCCATAATACTGCATTACAGTATTACAATACTATTGTAACTCTGTAATACTCATCATTTAGGGATGGCATGGTGTCAAAAGTCTCCACATACCACGTTATATTACAACATGTTACAACATTACCACACTATGGATAGCACAGGGTGTCAAAGACTCCACAATACTACATTATATTACAACATGTTACAACATTACCACACTATGGATAGCACAGGGTGTCAAAGACTCCACAATACTACATTATATTACAACATGTTACAACATTACCACACTATGGACAGCACAGGGTGTCAAAGACTCCACAATACTACATTATATTACCACGCTACTGTAACTTATTAATACTCACCGTCTAAGGACAGCATGGAGTCAAAGACTCCATCTACCAGGTTGCATTACAACATTACCACACTACTGTAACTTAGTAACACTCACCGTCTAAGGACAGCATGGAGTCGAACACCTTGCACTGCACCTGTCCCGTGCTCTGGGAGGCGCAGGACATCCACAGCCCCTCGTACAGGCCGACCGCGGTGATGATGGCGTCGCCCGCATAGGACGACTGCTTCCACTGCGGCAGCGCCGTGGTGGAGATGATGCCAATCCACCCGCCCAGAGCCAGGAAGTACCCCAGAAGCTGGAAACCAGAATTGGCCATTTCTTATCACTAACTTTTTTTTTTTTTTGGTTTGAACTAGCTTTCTTTTTTTTTTTTCTTTTTTTAGTTCCCCCCGGGGAAGAAATGTTCTTCAAGACACCTCAGAAGTTACTATCCCCCCGTCAGACAGTATCCGCGTGGAACACAGAAAAGTTCTCCCGGCTGAAGTCAACTTCACGCAGTCTCGGTGGTTCTGCCGCCTCCAGAGTAGCCCTTCGCCTCCCCTAATCCCAAGCGCAGCGGTGGCACAGCTGGAAAAGTTTCCTCCGCGTCTCTCTTTTTTTGTTTGTCCTCTTTAGTCGGTTGCCAGTCCCTCTGTGTGTTGCCGGCGTCCACGGCGACCTGTGTCATTTGGAGCTCGGCTTTATTCTCCCGTTGAAGTCAAAAGGGCTGCAGGACGGACGTCTGCCCCTCATCTACAGTCGGAGCTCTGCTCACGGGACGCTGATCCTCCAAAGAGACCCCCTCACCTGCGCTCCCGCCCCCCTTCGGCTGCTCGGAAACTTGCTCTCGGCGACTGTGGAGGCTGTCAGGCTTGGGGGAGACGGCTGCTCAGAGGCTGCATCGCTTCCCTGTCACACTCCGCTGGGTCTGGGTGGTGCTGTGGAGCTGAACGGCAATAAAAAACTTCAGTGGAGACAAAAAAAAAAAAAAAAGAAAAGAAAAAAAGAGGGGAAAAAAAGCCTTGACGGTCTCCGCAACTGCTGAATACAAAGAGGGGAGGGGGCTCTGGGGCGGGGGTGGTGGGGTGGGGGGTGGGGGGGGAGGGGCAGGGGGCGCATGGAATTCCGGCTGCCGATTGGCTGACCGAGCGGCAAGGAGACGCCTTGCACTGAGTGAACAAGAAAATCCAGGCTTTGCAATGGCTGAGTATTCCGAATGGTCTTTTTTTCTTTTTTTAAGCCGTGGAGCCAAAGCATGATGTAAAAAAAAAAAAAAAAAGAGCCTGTTGCGTTTTGCTGAACAACACTTCTTCAGCTGGAGGGGAAAAGTTTTCATTTTAAAAATAAGTAAAATGGGATTGTTCTTAATTTAAAAAACACAGGATATTTTCTTGGGTGTGGAGGAAAGCAGATGTTGGTCTCTGGTTGCCTCTGTCGGGTATTGACCCTGTGTTGAGCAAAGCCTTTGGATCTCCTCGACAAACAGGCGTAAATCAGGCCAATAGCATGCTTGCATTAAAGGACGTGTCCTGCACGGACCCCCCTCTCTCCGCACTCACTGAAAATTTAGGGCCATCCCATCAAAGGTCCTGGGATCGCCATGGAGACGTGTACAATTGCGTCCCGGAGTGAGTTCGCCCCACAGCAGGAATTGACGGTGCCGGTTGAATGAGGCAGTGGAGACGCGCTGTCCCACTCCACAATGTACAACAAAAATAAAGAAGCATTTTTACGGCCCTAGGATGACCGCTCGCACCAGCTGGTCAACGGCAGCTGAAGCTCAGACCTGTTCTCAGCCATTTTTTGAGGCCATTCCCCGGACTTACAGTGTAAACATTAAGCTGATTCATGGTGTCAAAAGCTAACAAAAAGCCCTGATTGTTACCTGTCCTCCAACCTCAAGAACAAGACTTAAAACAAAATATCCCCCTTTTTTTTATAAAAGAAAACAATTCCCAACTCATTTCAAGCCAGCTACAGTATATAAAAAAAACAGACTTAATAGGTGCTCAACAGATATCAAAATATCCCCCTTTTATACTGCAGATTTCAAACCATGTTCAGAAAACACATTACATAAGAAGGGCTTCAGCGCTGAGGAGATCCAAACAAAGTCATTACGTTCTTCGAGGGGCCCTACTTCCACCCAGCAAGATTTTTCATGGAGGACGGCATCCTGTTGGAAGAGGATTAAATGCCCCCCCCCCACCCCAACCCCCCCAAATCCCCCGACCGACCCCCTCACATGGGCTCAGATACTGGGGGGTGGGGGGGGGGGTCATGCTTAGGAGAGGGGGGGCCCCCTGGGATAGGCATTTGTTACGAGGGTTTTTAATCACACGGATGACCGTGAACTTAACCGGCGGGACCACGAGACCGCTCTCTTCTTCCTCCTCCTCCTCCTCCTCCTCTCCCCCCCTCTCTCTCTCTCTCTCGCGCGGCCGGTGTTCACGAGCGAGCGGAGCCCAGCGGACTGAGAGGGCCTCGGGCGAGCGCCTCTCACGAACGGCCCGCGCTCCTGGGCGGATTAAAATGCCGGCCGGGCCTGACGCCCGCGTACGTCCGCACAAAGCCGTCTGAGACAGAACCCGAGGCCCGGACCTTCGCTGTGACCCTCCTCGTCTTCCTCCTCCTCCTCCTCCTCTCTCCTCATCATCCTCATCTTCCTCCTCCTCCACCTCCTCCTCTTCCTCCTTATCCTCCACCTCCTCCTCCTCTTCCTCCTCATCCTCCTCCACCTCCTCCTTCTCCTCTTCCTCCTCCTCCTCCTCCTCCTGTAGTCCGCTCCACCAATCCTTTAAATGCTTACCCCACGCTAAGCAGACAACTTAGTTAGCCTTATGCTAATTTGTGACCAGGTTAAAGAGGAAACTCATCGTTAAAGACTCTCTAAATAACCGCTTAACGCTTGTAAACCCCTTCAGTGCATATTAAGCTATTCAGGAAGCATTTGACACAGATTTTATTATTTTTTTCCCCCACTTCAAAGGCACTGGACCCCTCAAATCACTTGTGGCATGGTCCTCGACCTACAGAAAGGTTTTTATTAGCAAATTATAATTGACTTGATCCCCATTTAGGGTTTGATTTTTAGATAAACATTGCTAGTAGTGAAGCCTGCTTAGACGAATCTACTAAGCAGACCAGCCTTTTTTTTTTTTTTGATGAGGCAGAACACTTCATTGCTCTTTACACACACAGTTTCTCTCTATTGGATGTAAATGCACCAGGAGTTGCTCAGCTACAGCTGTATTCATTCACATGAGAAAGGTTACATGCTCCAGTAATCCAGGGTTCTCCTGTTTGTTCTCATTTATACTCACTGGACCTTCAGAGGTATCATCACCCCGTCATGTGTTTTTCACCAAAGGCTGGGGTGGGGTGGGGTGGGGGGCGGGGGGATATTATTAAGCAGACATTAATGGTAAAATCCTAAGACTGGGTTTCTATAATTATCATTTCCAATTTCTGGATAATGAAACACTGCCAAAGACATACAGTATCTGTTCACACAGTTTGGTGAGATTCATTGGTAATTATTCAAAAAGCAGCAGATTTTCAATTAATTTAGGTTGTATTAACGCTGATTTAAATGAAGGCAGGGTTGCAATTAGGATACACCTCCAATGCTGTGCGTTTCTATTCAGGGCTGCTGTACGGGGTGGGAGGGGGAGGGGAGCTCTGGCTGACAGGGGGCCTCAAAAGATTGTGCAGGAATTGGGGAGGTGGGGCCCAATCTGGGATCTTCTCATGGGCCCCAAAATCAGTGGTGGTGCCCCTGTTTACATGTCCAGAAGGCTGAACAACATGCGAGTCAATGAGTGGAGATGAACTGTTGACCCCTTCAGTAGTTATACCACACAGCCCCATGTGCCTTATTGCTTACAAATAATGTTCAATTGGACTGCAAACTTCTGCACTGTTGTTCATTAGCAGCATGAATTGCGATAGAGTGCAATGGGGAAGAAAACAAAAACGGCTTTAAAAGGTAAATGGACTGCATTTATATAGCGCTTTTATCCAAAGTGCTTTACAATTGATGCCTCTCATTCACCAGAGCAGTTAGGGGTTGGGTGTCTTGCTCAGGGACACTTCGACACGCCCAGGGCGGGGTTCGAACCGGCAACCCTCCGACTGCCAGACAACTGCTCTTACCTCCTGAGCTATGTCACCCCAGGAAAGGTTCTGGGTAATGGCTTGGTCGGTGCAGTGATCAGCATTAGTGAACGTCTGTAATTCCCAGGCCCGAGCACTGTCAGACACTGGGGTGTGTTACAACACTACATTTCCCAGAATCACTGCGGTTCAGGAGGGGCCAGGGAAACTATAATCATTGTAAATAGGTGGAGGGCTTGGAACTGAGTTCAGCACGGGTTAATCAGCTTTCAGATGTACCTTTTCTCTTAACGCCAGCTCGCATGAAACAAAAGTGGACATGTAGTTTAGATGAAAGCTAAGAGAAATCCCTGTAAATTCACGAAGGGATTTGAATTTAGAAAAATAACAGCATGTTGCCATTGGATGAATTAAATTCCCCGTACACAACAATGTGTTTTATCATTACAATGAAAAGCATTCATTTTCTTGATTATATGAGAGTGTATGTTTGTAGGCAATTAACTATTTGCCTGTACTGTATCATTATTCAGTAATTAAATTTGATTGTTTTTTTTAAAATGATCGTCGAACCGATATACTAGCTTGGTCAAGCTGGTTTGTGGTACACCAGTTTGGGTGAGCTCATCGATCAGCGTTGTCAGTTTGGTTAATGATGGACAAGCTGGGCTGCTGGAATGCCTGTAAGAGTTGGCAACAATCTTCCTGAAACTCATGAGTGAATATGCTCATTTTGGTAAATTCAGATTAAGTTTTTCTCTAGTTTGAAGAATATAGATTTAGATTCTTTCCCTCGGTTGATTACAAGCATAGTTCGTTTTTTATTTAGACGCAGAACATTTGTTTGCCTAATTAAAGGGGGATTTGGGATTTATCTTAAGTGTATTCAGTGCCACAAAATTTTAAAAAAATTTAGGCTTTGTACTGCAGTTATATTGCCAAACACAGATCGATGCCCGCACAATGAGAATTTCTTGGTACGTGTGTCAACATATAAAAAATTCATGGAACACATTTGGAAATACTGTGCAGCATAAATTTCATACGATGATGACATCAAAAGTTTAGTATGAAGTTATAGATCTTGTTACGCTACGAACAATTTTCAGCCAATTTGGCCATGGAGACACACACATTCATTTTATAGCTTAGAATGTCATTTGGGCCCAATGAACCACATTTCAATGAATTTCCTTAGTTTTGAAATGAATCATATCTCGAGTTACACATTTATGCATATCTAGCACATATTTAGTGCAACAAATTTTCCAAATAAATATGGAAGTGTAGTTGGCTTGACTGCTATTGAGATGTGTTGAACTTGCTGATGTACTTAACCTCGAAATCAGCTGTGCCACCTATCTCTAACTGGTCACCATCTTCCAGCTACCATCTACCAGCTTATTCAGCTACCAGCTTTCACAAACCTAGCACCTACTGGTCACCAGCTACTAGCTCTAGCTGGTCATCAGCTGCCAACTACCAGCAACTGTTTCACAAGCTTGGCTCTAGCTGATAATGGTGTTTTTTTTCCAACCAGGTGATGCTGCAGTGAATCTTGTTAATGATCCCAAAGTTAATGATCCTCCATTAACTTTTGCGACAAGGATCATCATTTACCTTCTTAGATGTGCTGCAACTGCCATGGGCTGGTTGTGCATGCACATACATTACACACCACCAGCCTCATAGCGTCAATACATTCATTATCAGTTGTGATGCTGAGGAGAGGGTCAAAGGTCATTCTGAGAAGAATTAGCTAAACAAACCATCAGCCTGCTGACAATGACGCTCTGTGGGAAAGGCATACTTGTTATTTTATGCTCCGGCTTTCAGAAAATGACTTTCTGAATGATGTGTTTTCATACTGCTTCATTTTCCAGTGTATGTTTGGCTCTAAGACAGCCCTGGAACATGTGTCTTTCAGTTTGGTCTGTACCCTTGACCCTTTTTTTTAGAACCATAGTTTTTGGCCTTAAGCTGTGTTGAATCACTTCCTGTAAGTATTCAAATGCTCTCCATTACTTGCAGTAGAGTAGCATTGGCTTAATAATCTTTTCGGTTGATTGTTCTTTGTTGGATATTGGAATCATTTTTTCCTCAAACTAAAACTTCCGGCACAAAATTCTTTCAGTATAAATTCTGTTAGGAACGGAACATTTGAACGCTCATCATACAGTCTAGCTTTGAGGGTGGCTCATGCAGCTATGCGTCATATCAATGCATGCACGTAACTCGTGACCCACAGTGACCCTGCCGCTAGAAAAAAGTGCACTAAAGCCCATATTCCACCCTCCGACCCCCCCCCCCCACCCCCCTCCCGGGTTTTGAATGTGAAAACCGTGATCCTGAGTGCACTTCATACATATTTGGAGACGGAAAGCAGGTTCCCTCGCCTTGTCCCCCCTCTCGAGATTTTCCAGGCCCTCACCAATGCTAAGCTCGGCTTAGGAATCAGCTGACGTGATCAAAGACGCGAAGTCACATTTCCAGCTAACAGGACCGGACTGTTCCCGATGCGTGAACTTCCCGGAGAACCCACAGCTGTACGTGCCCCGACATGGGAGAGGAGGGGCCTTTGTTTCCAGTTCTCGTACGCCCCCATTAATGGTTTGTAATTCCTTTCCTCTGCCACCCCTCCCCCCCCCACCCCACCATCCCCCCTCCCCAACAACCTACAACCACACTCCCTGGCCTCCCCCTCTACCCAACTGCTCCATTAGCCAATTGAGGGCCAAAGGGATACTAGTGCCTTCTGAATTTGGATGGACCTTTCCCGTCCTCAAGTGTCGGCCTAGCTTTTGTTGCCACGACGACTATGGCCTCTGAAAGGGCACAAGAGAGGGCCCCTCGTTTTTTCGAAGGATGGCGTCGTGTGGGTCCAGATGGCTCCGTTGTGGCCACAGCCCCTCCCCGAAAACCAACCCATTCACCCCCGCCCACCACCCCTACTCACCCTGAACACACACTTACCCTACGTTCAGAAACTTAGGTTTGAAGTGGGGGGTGTGGGGCCCCCCACTTCTCTAATGTGACCACCTGCACAGGGGCAGGAGCAGCTGTCCACCGGAGATTAAGGGAGGTAACCAAACGTCAACATGTCCTGAGGAGAGGGCCTAAGGAGGGCCTGCTCCAGCCCCCCAACACCCAAAAGCCACCTCTCAGCCGAACTGGGCGCCCGGGGCTGGAACATGGGGGAGATTAATCAGGGAATGTGCCAGGCTAATCCACTGTTATGCCTCGGCCCTCGAACCTGGCAGACCGGAGAAAGGGGAGCATTCTTCAGCACGGGCAGCCCCCCCCCACCACCCACCTCCTCCAAGTCAGTCTGTAAACAGTGGTTAATGCGCCCTTTCCAAATCATTGCACTCTTGGCACTCATTTCTCACCTCCTTAAATGAAACTGCCGAGTGGCGTGGGTGTCCGTCTACGATGCGTGCGTGCGAAGGTGTTCTAGATGCTTCCTTGCTGTAAAAATAACAGTCCTTTTCCCTGTTTCATACCTATCAGGCCACACGTCCACCACTGGAATATCAATAAGGGGAGTTTGACCTTCCTTGTCTTTTGTGGTCTGAAAAAAAAATACATTTGTATACATTATTGGTGTTTCTCTGTTCATAAAATATATTTTTTTCAGTTGAAGGGAAAATATCTAACAGCTAGGGGCAAAGTCGTTTACTTTTTCAGGTGGAAATAAGCATTTACATTTTCTTACACACTTTCCATTAATTTTAATCATTGCAAATCTCACACTGTTCCAATAGAGGCAAAAAAAGCTTAACTTTTATGAATATGTTATTGAAGTTAAGGACACAGCACACGACTTTATATCGATCACGACCATTTGACACCGCAGAATAAACTACACGACGTAACGGAACATTGACACAGACGATCAATTTATTTAATCTATCGCACCGAATATGTGTTAAAGGACAGGGAACCGAGGTGTGGATCAATGCGCTTAATGATCCTGAAACACACTGCCCCTTCAGCTTTACAAAGTCATGTGATTAATGTTGCCGGGCATTTGGGTATGACAGCGTAAAATCCACAAAGGCCACAGTTTTGTCACTTCGTGATTCTTCTTTTGCGCCTCTCGCCCTTTTTTTTAACGGTCAAAGTCAAAATGGCCGTTAACGGCAGAGCCAATCAGCTGTCACGCTGCGGTCACCTGGGAGGCCACCCACGAATGGGATGAGGCCGGATAATCGGTGTCGGCTGCCCGTAGGCCGTGACGGCGCCACACTCCCGCCCGGTGCCCCTGCCACTCTTTTTTTTTTTTTAGGGGTGGGGGCAAGAGGGGTGGGGTGGGGGTGGAGGGTTGTGCACGCCGCGTTGCTCTGTCATTGTGGCTGTTTACTCGTCCGCCGAAGCCGACCGTCGACCCCGCCCCTTCACTGCCCGTCTGCCGCCGGGGGCACCTCGGCCGGCTCGGTGCCGCCAGGCGTCGGTGCGCCGTTGCCGTGACGACGCGAGGTGACATCTTTATTTGAACGGGCCCCACAAAGACAAGCCCCCCCCCCCCCCCCGAGAAGTGGCATTTATGTTCCCTGGAAATTCGCTCGGAGGGAACTTCCAGGAAGCGCACAGCGTGTCGCTGCTAATGTACTGATGCAGCACTATGTTTTTAAACCGCCTACGTGCACCCGTTGCACTGTGGGAATATTGGGCCTGTTTTCCACTTTCTTTTAATTGTGGGGGGGGCGGGCGGGGGGGGAGCTTGTGGAGTCTGAGAAAATAGGATCAATTTTGAGACAGAGCTTGGAGATTACGTAGGCTTGTGTGGTCTGCCTGGGAACATGAAAGGGGACAGTCACAACCCCACCAACCGCCACCTCCCCCCAGCCCACAATTAAAATAAAGTAGAAAGCGCGTAAAAATAACTTTCAAATAAAAATATAAACGACGACACATAAACGATGTGATCACTCCTGTCAACCTATTTATTTTTTATCCATGTCATTTAAATTGTACTAATATTCTTCACAGTGTGACTATTGTTAAAATTTAATTGTAAATTCCTTTAAGAACACCTGTGAGGGTAATATCGACTTAAATATTTGGTATCGTAAAGTTCAGCAGGGGACATCCTGGTCCTGGAGAAGTCACAGGGCTCGGCTGGTTTTTTTTTTTCGTATTTAAATGAGCAACCTGTTCAGCCAAGAAGCCAGGTGAGGCTCATTGCCTGTAATCAGCTGCCTTAACTGATCAATGAAGCTCTGAGCACCAATCAGCACCCAGCAGACCCTGCAGTTCTCCTCATCCACAGCTGCAGACTCCGACCCTGTGGCCCAGTGGTCTCCAGCCCTGGTCCTGGAGAGTCTACAGGGTCTGCTGGTTTTCACAGTGACTCTGCACTTCATGAATCAATTGGAGCAGTTGATTACACAGTTAGCTCAACTCACCTGGTGTCTTGGGTCTCAATTGGGTGCTGATATTAAGGTGAAAACAAAAATCAGCAGACCCCTGTAGCTCTCCAGGACCAGGGTTGGAGACCACCGCTGTAGCCATATCAATAATCTCTGAACCTGAAAAAAAAAGGCGAAGTGTCTCGAACCCTGGTCCCCTTGCACCGCCTGTTCCCAGTAAGCCTCCTCCGGCCTCTCCTGACTGTTTAACACCACCCTGACGTGGAGTCAGGCCCAGCCAGGCACTGGACTGGACCGGACTGGACCGGTCTGAGCCACTTCTCGGGAATAAGGAGACGGTTCATCGCCGCGCTCGCTGAAGTCATGGTTCACACGTCAATCAAAGGGCCCTCAATGGATCCCTTTGTTTCACGTTGTTTATTTAATTATTTATTGATTTATTTATTTGGAGACATAAGAAATATATCTTTGACATCTGGACCCGGACCCGGGCTCTGAAGGATTCTACTTGTGATATTTCCTCAGATTCAGAAGGCAGATCAGAAACATTAGGGCTATTCAGTTACATAAGTCATAGTCCAGGAATGCATTTGGTCTACAAATCTGCCTTGTAATGGTCACTGTGTAACTATGTAACTGGTAGGAACTGTATATCCAGCTAGACACTTTCCCTTGGGTCAAATGTGAATGTCAGGGACTGTATGAAAATATGTTGAATTGCTTTCGAGCAAGATGGACAAGTAGCTGGATGCATTTTTTTAAAGAGAACATTCCCAGATGCCCTTTGTATGTAATTAATTAGGTTACCGCTACTGTTTTGGTCAGTGTGGAGGCATATTGGTGATTTTTTTTCTAAATGTCAAGTCGTTGCAATGAGTCTCTTTTGAAGCCCTGTGTCCAGGAGTAGCACGGGCCCTCCTTCGAACCGGCCACTAGGTGGCGCTGTTACAGACCTGCGCACAGGTGTATGGCTCGCGTTCCTCCGCTTCGCTAGTCCCCCGGGCTTCGCGGGGGAAAGTTAGCGAAGGTCCGTGTCAGGTCTCGTTAGCGCGCGGTTTTATTTTCGCCGCCACCTTTTCAAGTCAAAGAGAGTCGGAATTAATTTAGCCGAGCCACAGGCCCCGCTGCGTCCGCCGTAATCTCACCAGAGCGCGGTCCCTGCTGGGTCCGTCTCCCTGGCAACCCGGCAACGGTTACTTTCATCTGCGACCGTGTCCGAGAGGAGGGTGAGCGAGCATAATCTAGCGGGCCCGAAGGATCTGCTCTAAAAAGCATGTGGCTGGATTTAAAAAAAAAAAAAAGAAACATTCAAATCCAGCTCCTCCGTGTACTTCCTCAGTTCACCTACAAGTTGGCAACTGACGGCTTTCAGTTGCGAGTTTTGAAAGTCGTGCTTGAATTTTGAGCTTGTGTTCTACGAGAAGATCTGGGTGATTTTTTTTTGTGAAAGCAATTATACTAAAAATATAAACCTTTTTAGAGCTGGAAATTACATTTGGAAGATGTATGCTGCCTGGTTTCATAGCCTGTTTATTCAGTTCAGTATCTGGACATGTAACAAGACCATTGCACAGTTATGAATACTATTCATAAATGTGCAAACATCCACACACATCTAGCTTTAACAACATGATGTCATTCTGTCATATAGTTATAGAAGTGATTTATTAATTGGTCACCCGTTAAGGATATTTTATTTGTGACTATGGAAACATTTGTATATGAATAAAACAGATAATTAAAGTCAACAGCCATCAGCAGCAGTCCGTGAATTCCACATAATTGGCGGTAATTAAATTGCTAATTGGGTTCATTCTGATACCGCAATGATGAAGGATAATGACCCTAACAGGTGGTTTACTGAGGGGGAGAAATATTGTCATGCCACCGAAGGACTGAATTGCTATGAATTATCATTTCATAATTACCCCTATTGCTCTGTTTATGAATGTCTGCCGCGTGAAACCGAGCATTTTTCCAGATGGCCGCCGGGTCACTTTTACAGGGCTGGTAGTGTAATGAGACTCAGACATGCTCTACTTTTGCAGGCCCACAATCCCGTACTTTTTATTTGACCTTACTTAACCCAAAAAATAAAAAAATATGTGCAAAAATCTCTTTTCCCATGGTGACCTGACCAAGACAGCAGCTACAATAAGTAATAATTAATAAATAAATTCAATATACGGGGAATCGCACAGTTCTCAGGGACCTTCCGGAAAAAAAATTACAATCTTCAAAAAAAAACGATTATGTGCAAGGGTAATCAGTTTATTCAATGGAATACTCATATCTAATTTAAAAGAACATTGGGTGTTAATGCGAGGTCTAATAAGGGAATGCTCTTTTCCCTAGTTTAGAGATTGCGGTGGGAACTTCTGAAAGAAACCACTGGAGGAGAGCTCAATTCGTAAAAGCATTTATTGAAAGACAGAAGGTCACTTAAATAAAGAGACAGCCTACCCGGAAAGGCTGTATTTATAAAAAAAGAAAATACACCAATGCAGAAAACGCACCCGAAGAAGAACCAGCCTACGGGTTTCTAAAAAGTACAATGATATAAAAATAAAAAACCCTGACGTAGGCGTGATACAATGAATCGTGCCTACACAGCTTTACCAACAAACTGCTGCTAACAGTGAAAAATCCTCTGTCCAAGAAATGTTTTATTATTTGCACGATGCAGAAACATCCTACCTTGGTCTTTGCTTTCAATGTGGAGATCCCACATAACACAGGGCTATTGACACACATGGATTAATTTGCATACGGATAAATTAAATAAAAAAACCTGAGTGTTTGGTCCCACATAGTGTTGGGCTTTTGAGCTTGGACACTATTGCCAAGTGTATATATATTGAATAGATAATGAGAGACAAAGAACCTCTGTGACAGGCACAGGATGTGCTGAACAGGGACTATTGTGCTAACAACTGATTAGGTCTGTATGGGTAAAAAAAGTAAAAATAAACAACATATATATATATATGAATAGGTATACAGAACAGAATAGAATATATATATATATATACACACACACTCATACATACACACACACATATATATACACACACACACATGAACAGGGACTATTGTGCTAATAACTGATTAGATCTGTGGTTAAAAAAAGTTAAACAAAATTATATATATATATACACACACACTAAGTGCTGTGTGTGTGTTTCAGCGATAGAAGTTTTTTTTTTTCTCTCTCATTTCCGGAACAGAGGTCAGTGGGCGGACAATGCGTCCTGTGTGTGTCGTCTGTGGTCCGATTCACAAAACCGGCGGGCGGTAGGTACCGGTCTCCGGCCACGTTCACACATTAACTCCGAGGTTTAGAGGGGAAATCTCATTAAGCGGTTCCCGTATGCGGCCCTGTTCGGATGTTTCCGACTCGCGTTCTTTAACAGGAAGCAATTTATTTTGGGTGGTACATGCTAGGGCGCTAGGATTCGGTTGACCGCAAGCCGTTCCACGTTCGCACCAGAAACCCTTTCACGGCCTAGGTCACCATGCTGTACAAATGGTATTCTTTTGTAAATGCAGAGGAGATGTACGAAAAAAAAAAGAAGAAAAAAAACCCTGTGTATTTAGTGTGGGCAGTTAAGACTGTAACACTTTAGTTTACATTTAAACAACTTGCTATTTTTGACCGAAAAAAGAACTTTGTTCACTAACCAGAGTACCCTGTGTCAGTAAAAAAACAGCCACATTTAGCGAGGAACAGATCAGATGCACTCTTATGGCTGCCAAGTGAATGCAATGCAATGTACTGTAACAAGGGCTGGCCCTGGATCTATCTGACTTACTTACGTCAGCTACTTCAGTTGCCTGTGTGAACAAGGTTCGTTCACAAAGCATATCTTACAAATCGTTTCCTATGTCATACCTAAGCATCTGGAGTTAACTGCAATGTGCTTAGCTGGACTTTAAACATCAGGTTTAAACCACATAACTGCATTATAACAGGAACCTCTTATTTCACAGATCTGAATAGCCATTCCAGTTGTATTCCAGGTCAGGGGTCAGAAGGTAAAAGTTCTGCGTTGTGTTTCAATGAACTCCACCGGCGGTTTTCACTAATTAGTTCTACCTCCCGGCTGAGGAATTGTGCTAATTAGCAAATCCTGGTGATTGGAACAAAATACTGGGGAGGACTTTTATTCTCTGAACCTGGATTTTCTGCGCTTGGATCAGACTAGCTGCATTAGAGCAGCAGTGTAGCATGGCCGCAGGTTTGGGAACTGGGCTGGTGACTCAGAGGTTGTGGGTTCGATCTCAAACTGTGGCGCTGCCATTGTGCCCTTGAGCAAGGTGTTTAGCTGTATTCGCTTCAGGGAATATCCGGCGTAAATTGATTGTATGTAAAAATGAAACCCGTGTAAGTCTCTCTGGAAATAAAAAAAACATCTGCTGAATGTGAAACGTGATGTAGCGAGTAAAGTGGATGAAAAGCTTTCACAGTCGCTCAGTCAGTCAACAGGATCATAAACATGCCTTTTTGAACTCTGAAGGAATTCACGGTATGAATTTCCACCATGTTTCGGGCGGCAGTGTAGTGTAATGGGTAAGGAGCTGGTCTTGCAACCAAAAGGTCACGGGTTTGATTCCCAGTTAAGATACTGCCACAGTGTAAGTGGTGCACAGACCAGACAGGCTGTACCCCGATACTCGTGCCCTACTGTTGTTGGCTGATCCTTGGCTGATCGTCAATTTAGATCCAGGGTGTCCAATCATATCGAAAAAGGGCCGGTGTGGGTGCAGGTTTCTGTTTTGGCCCAGCTCTAAAGGCACCTGATTCGACTTGATTGAAGGCAGTGATTATTTAATTAGTTGAAATAGGTGTCATAGCCCAGAGCATAAACAAAAACCTGCACCCACACCGGCCCTTCTCAGGTAAGACTGGACACCCCAGCTTTTAAATCAACTTTACCTGCAGTAGATTTGCATTCTGGGACGGCATAATTTTTTTTTTTAGCACTATGGGCACCAAACAAACGGATCCGCCACAAAAGCGAGACAAAAAGTCGTAAAAAAAAAAGAACGACGCTGCAGTTGCGGACTCTCGGTGGCGGTAACGCACAGATGGCGGGTTCAGGAGGCCGAGGAGCGGGAGAGAGGCGGGACTCCCCGCTCTCGCGCCTGTTGGAGATTTATCGCCCGCGCGGCGGCGGTTTGGGGGGGGGGGGGTTGGCTTTCGGTTCTCGCCCCTCTCACGAAGCGCAGCCGCGGCCGCCGCGGCCACCGTCTTTTCGCCGAGGCGCCTCGGTGCGATCTGAGGCCCCGAGTCGCGGGTGATAACCGCGGCCTTCGCGAGCGGTAAATAACAGCGCGGGGTTAATGGGGCTCAGGGGCTGTTACGCCGGATCAGGCGACGGTGCCGCGGTGAGGAATCACGGACAGCCAGGACAAAACCACCGCGCCGCGTAAAAACTCACCGCCATTTTATCCAAGGAGACCTCGGCCCTGCATTTAACACAAAAAAAGAGCATAGCATTTTATTCCTACATTAAAAATTACATTTATTAATGAATGAATGTATGTATGTATGTATGTATGAATGAATTTATTATTTATTTATTTATTTCAAACACACATTATTTGCTTTTGTCTATTTTTTCCTTTGTCTACCTCGTTTCTTATTTTTAAGTCAGTAATTATGACATTGGAACTGACACCATACTTGTGCCTGATGTATTTTATTTGCTTTTTTTTTTTTTTTTAAGAATATGAACCTACTGCCCCCAAGGTTCATTGTGTGCTTTACAGAGCCAAGGGCCTCAATGGGGCTCTGGGAAATTCTGCTCATGGTTGTTTCCTCCTACTCTGGTGACTGTGGGAGGAAACACAGAGAGACCCTGTCTGGATCACTAACACAAGGAGAGGGCCTATTCCACTGCATCTGAGCCACTAGGGCTTTCTTTCAAACGTTAATATTAAATTAAAACCGATTTATTTAATAGTCCCACATTCAGAGAAATGAAGTATAATTAAAAGGTGAATGTATATATAAGATGCTCAGCTTGTGGTACTCTAGTCGTTGGATAGAAAGTCACTTGTAATGTACCTTGGAAGCAACTGCAGGTTTTCATCTTGCCGTCAAAATTGTCCAATAAATGCTCTGATCTCAGCTGAATAACCCCCCCAAAAATAAATAAATAAATAAACATGTGGTTTCTGAACACTGTTAGTTAATGCAAATTCTTGAGAACTGAGAAAATGGAGCATGCAGTCCCTCTCAGGTTGTCATGCAGAGAGGCCATCCGCCCGACAATGGGCTTTTCTGCATTCTGAAATAACTGAAATATTTTCATCCATGTACAGTATGTGTGAATTATGCTGGCTGCACGAGCCGTCTCTGCAGCCTCTCCTGATGTGTGTAGGCGTCCCTTCATTCACATGCAAAAAAAACCCCTCTCAGCTACATCACACCATCCGCATCACAACTCGCCCACAGTGGAATTCACTGAGGAAACTCATTTTTTTCCCCCGTTCCCCCTAGTCCTGTACTCCTTTCATATCTCCTGATAAGTTCATTTCTGACTTGGTTCTTGGTTCTTCACCGAGATGAGAAACTCAAAAATGAAAAGGCTTTCATTTCTTTACAAAAAATGTTCACATTTATTTCCATTGAAGAAAATTAGAAATTCTAATTTTGCATACTTTTCAGGTCCATTGTTGTCATGTGAGCACAAATCAATTTTCATTTTACATAAAAACAAAACAAAAACAAATAAACCAAAAAGCTAAACAGAAAAAGTGACATCACCCTTCAAACAGAAAAACTTGTAGTCTGTGGCATTTCAAATTCCCAGAGAGCTTGGCTGACCTGGTTTTATAACCCAATGGGTGGCCATTTTGGGGCTTGAGGGTCTCAAAGAACATACGTCACCTCTGCTTGCCAGAACAGATTATTGCATAAGTCCACAGGCAATTTTCTCCACGTTACCACACACTAATACTGGCAAGGAACAAAAATGAACAATACATTTTGCAAACCAGGTCTTTCTTCACATCTCTACATCAGCTCAGTAAGAACATGAACCCAAAGTGGCCTGCATCTTCATTAGGAGAGACGGGAATAAGAGTGCGAGAATCAGGAGCGACAATAGTGATTCCCTCCTGCCATCTAGTGGCCAATATAGGCAACGCAGTCATTTTCTGACAGGAATTATTTAATTTAATGACTGAATATATGTGGAAATCATCTACGCCGGTATATTTCTGTAGATATCTGTTGCCATATTTACTGCACCCTATAAAGTTGAAAAGAAAACACGTTTGTTTGCCATTGTTAAAAATAAGCAATGTTCAGCGTTATTTAAAAAAGAAAAATCTAATTTTATTCATTACATTTTCTTTCCCTGGGTAAGAGAGCATCTCAATATACTCATGTGGTCATTGTATAAAAACAAAAATAAAAGTTTTAAAACAATTCTAAAATGAAAATATATGGTATTAGAAATACTATTGAGTACCTTAAAAGGCAGCATATCTTTGAACAAAACCCAACGTTCACTTCTGTGCCATATATACAGTTTGCTTACAGCTCAGGATATGGCTATCATTTCAGTATTTGCCCATGGTGGTCCTTTCAACCCCTTTCGTAGCTAATTCAAAAAGGCACTTGTAACAATTCCACTCATCCTCGTTCAAACAAACACCCCCCCCCAAAACCAAAAGTGTATTTAAAAATAAACTGAGCGCAGGAGTTCTCTCATAATTCGTCCTTGTCCTTTTCAGAGTCCGCCGCCGAGCTGGCCTCGGTCCTGCGCTCCTGCGAGTCTTTGTGCGGCTCAGAGCTCTTGGCTTTCGGCCGCTGCTTCGCGTCGGTTGCCTTGGCGACCGAGCCGCCGCCGCCGCCGCCGCTCTTGTCCGCGGCGGCCTTCTTGACTGGCGGTTTGTCCTTTTTCGCGTCCGCGTTCTTCTTGGCGGCCGGCTTGTCCTTTTTCTCCGCCGCTTTCGCCTTGGCTTTGTCCGACTGTTTGACCTTCTGCTTGCCGTCCGCTTTTTCTGCCGACTTCTGCTTCGGTTTGGCGGCCTGTTTGGGGGCCGGTTTCTTGACCTCTTTTTTGTCTTTCGGTTGTTCCTTTTTGTCTGTTGGCTTGTCAACCTTTGTGCCTGTTGACTGGCTGTCTTTTTTATCTGTCGGTTGGTCAGCCTTCGTGTCTGTTGACTGGGTGTCTTTTTTGTCCGTCGGTTGGTCAACCTTTGTGTCTGTTGACTGGCTGTCTGTTTTGTCTGTCGGTTGGTCAGCCTTTTTGTCAGCTGATTGGCTAGCTTCTTTATCCGCTGATTGGTCAGCCTGTTTATCACCCTGTTCACTGGCCTGCTTGCCAGTCTCAGGGATTGGCTGCTCCGCTGTCTGAGTAGCTGACTGGTCAGACTGCACGGGCTCAGCCTGCTTGCCAGGCTCTGGGATTGGCTGCTCTGCTGTCTCAGTAGCTGATTGGTCAGACTGCACGGGCTCGACCTGCTTCCCAGGCTCTGGGATTGGCTGCTCCGCTGTCTCCGTAGCTGGTTGGTCGGACTGCACGGGCTTGGGCTTGGGCTCACTTGGCGATCTCTGGAACTCTGCGTCCAGCGGGCTGGAGAACATCTTCAGAAGGTCCTCCGCCTGGATCCGCTCCTGCAGCACCACAACCACAGAGGAGATCAGAACCAAACCACACCCTCTCTCCACACCACCCCCGCTCTTTAGAGGGTTCACAACTGCTTCCAGGCTCCACAGCCACCTGATATCATCTGACTGTTTCACAGCACGGAAAGTCATGATAAAGATCTCAAAGCAAGCATGTCTAAAGGTCTGTTTTATGGTTGACAATCAGGATAATCATATGCAGCATCACCACATACTGGACCCATACTTGAGGATCAGTACTTCTCATTGTGTCTATGGTTGAAAACATGGACTGAGGACATACTTTCCATGTCAGTTGGGTATGAACGTGACTGAGGATTAGTACTTTCTCACTGTGTTCAGTATGGGTATGAAACACGTGGACTGAGGATCAGTACTTTCTCAGTGTGTTCAGTATGGGTATGAAACACATGGACTGAGGATCAGTACTTTCTCACTGTGTTCAGTATGGGTATGAAACACGTGGACTGAGGATCAGTACTTTCTCACGTGTTGTATGGTATAGACACATGTTGGATCAGTATTTCAGTGTGTTCGTATGGATGAACACATGGATTGAGGAACGTACTTTCTCGTTCAGTATGGGTATAAGACACAGGCTGAGGATCAGTACTTTCTCACTGTGTTCAGTCGGAGGAGTCAGATACCTCTCTGTCGGGGTCGGTGACCACAGGGCGACAGCGCACCTCTGGCCCTTGGTGACGGCCTTCACCCCGTGGGGGTTCTCCTTCCCGGCCCCGAACCCCACCACCCGGCCGCACTGGGGCCGGACCACCGCCTGCGGGGGGGGGGGTGGGGGAGACAACGACCGTCAAAACACATCATACTGAACTCCATTACGAGCAGCATTCATACACACCTGCGCTACCTTCAGCTACCTGTGCGAAAAGCTTACAACTCATTCCTGCTTATTTTCTGAGCAGAACTTCTGTGCAAGACATAATGAAACAGAACGATGATGATGATTACGATGGTGAAGATACTCACAGTGACCGTTTTAGCATCAAGCTCAGTGAAGAGGAAATTTCCACCTTCAAAGTCATCATTCAGATAGAGGATGGCACTGCAAGAGCAGGAGAATTAGCAGAATTTAGGACTTTTTTTTTTTTTTTAATGCACTGTTGGGATCCAGAGTGAGAGTAGCCGTGTAGCCTGTGCTGTTGGCTGCTGGTACCTGTAGTCTCTGTGCGTGTAGGCAGGTGGCTCTTTAATACACTCGTTCAGCTCCGACACCAGAAGGCAGTTGTCCGCGTGAACGGGGTGACTGAGGTCCTCCCGGCCTTCCTGTTTCTCTGGCGATTAAAAGCATTTAAACATTTACTGTCGACATCCAACAAGCAGGGCTCGGGTCCATTTCAAACAGTAATGGCATTCATTTCACAAACTCCATTCATTTCTGGGGCTGTCAATCACCAAAGTTGTTTGAAGGAAAAGGCACCATATTCTCCACACCAAAAAAGGATGGTTGGTTGTAATCGGTGAGGGACAGTATTTTTTTTTATTTTTTTTTTTTGAAGAACCTTTTTAACTGGTGCTAATTTTAAACTTTAAGGGCCAGTGTCACAGACACATATTAAGCCTGGTCCTAGACTAAATTCAATTTTGAATGGGGATTCTCCATACAAAACTCAAACTAGTCCGGGACTAAGCTTAATCTCTGTCCGTAAAAACCTGCCAGAAGCTTTTAACTTGCCAAACGGTGCTGAAGGTTTGCGCTTGAACTTTAAAGTCAAAGTCAGTCCAGGTCTGCGTCCGGCGGGGAGGACTCCTGCTCACCGTCGATGGCTGAGCGGCACACCAGGTGAGTGTAGGAGAAGTAGAGCGGCGTCTCCAGGCGGAAGTAGGACTCCAGGACCTTGCGCACCTTTTCGCTGAGCTCGAAAAACAGCCGGGCGCTCTTCAGGGGCACCTTTCCCTCCTGTCCCAGCTGGGACCGCCAGCAGCAGCAGCAAAGGAAAACGAAAGATGATGTCATCTGGACTGCCCCAAACCAGCACGGGTTCGAGCGTGGCCGCATATTCCAGCTCTTACATGTGCTTAGAAAATCCAACATGAGAAAGCATACTGATTCACTGTCGATAACCACTAAAGGCGAACATACTAATAACTGGGATATGTTTTTAGAAATTATTTAAATCACCCAAAGGCTGTGATCAGTTTCATAATTCCTCGTAAGCTTAAACCAGCAAAAACATTTTCTTGTTGTCACACTTCTCCTAAATACGAGGCACTAATCTTTGTGTGCTCCTAAAAATACTAGACTGGACCTGAAACTTCACACAGTCCAGCACAGACAAGAGAAAGGCTGCTATCTGCCTAACCCATTAAGGTGTAAGATTACGGAGTATGTGATTAGAATGCTCTTAATTAAACATTCTAATGCTGATGTAACGATCACTACTGGTAACTGAAAGCGATGGGGTTCTAGAACACTGACTTATAATTTTGAAAAAAAAAAAAAAAAAAAAAAATTCCCAAAAAACATACTCTTCAAATGGGTCAAGAGAAAGGAAGGCTGTCGAACGTTTGAAATGAAAACCTTGCCTTGAGAGCTTTGAGGACAGTGACTCCCTGGAACATCTCGCTGGAGGAATGGGGGGACGGCTTTCCCCTGTAGCCGTCCCCCATCATGGCAGCAGTCTGGGGAACACACAGTGTCACTGTCACACTTTTCACAACTACCAGAGAGGGTTCAATAAAGAACTAAAAAAGGTCAAAGAACCCTTTTTTCTGAGTGTAGTCTAAAAAAGATGTTTAGTTGTTTTCAGAAAACCAGTGAATCTGAAACATGCAAGGGTTGCCATCTTATAATTCAGTCTATGATTAAATTTTAATAATAATAAAACACCATTTGCTTCCTTATTCCTTAACCTATTGAATCGGGTCAATACAGGTTAAGAGCATTAGGTGCAAAGAGCATCGGTACAAAAGCAGGAACCTTCTGTACATAATGAGCACAGCTACCTCCCCACTACTCCACACTGAACAGAGATGTCAATGCCATGTATTGTACATCATTTCAGTATGCTTTAAAAACGCATGCATCTAAGAATGCTGACTGCTGAGGGAACCAACAAGTAAGAGACCGCGGATTGCTGGGAAGCAATAGGTCGTAACTCCACCGCCGGACTCCAGTAGCCAATCATCGACTCACGTTGGAAAGGCGATGGAGCTCCCTGCACTCGTCCTCAGTGATCACGTTATCCAGCACCACCCTCTGAGACCCGTTCAGGCTTTTGGACGTCATGGTGACGGTGATGTCATCATACAGAACACTGCCGCCTTAAGATAGCAACAGCAAGGGCAATCAAGAGACAGTTAAGTGTCCTCTATGTTCTATATAAGAAGTAACCAAAGCATACACATAATGACATAAATACATAATGGCATACTGAAATCACTACCACTGCCAGGCAGGGAGGCATTTACAGTGTTCATTTATGGCATGAAGTGCTTCAGGTTTACATTTTGAGCCGCAATATCCACCTTGTGGAAGACATGTTTTGAGCCGCAATATCTACCTTTGTGGGAGACATACAGGGGCTTCCTGTCGCTCACCTTCTCGCACCACCTTGGAGAGCTCGCCCGAATCCTTGTTCTTCTCCTCCACCAGGGTCTCGATCTCCTTCATCAGATTGCCAATTTCCTCCGTGATCCGTGCCGCTGTTTCCCGTTCTACCCTGAAGGGGGCGATAAAGGGGACGTTACTGACACGTTTAAGCCCCCTGGTCTCACAAACCTGTCGGTTCTTGAAGAAAAACACCTTAAACACCAATGTTAAAAGACTATTAAGGGCTACGGTTAACACTGGGTGTTCACTTCATAAGAAGGGGAACTCAGCAGAAATTGAACCACAGCCAAGCACAGCAGTGTACCCAAAAGTGTGTATACTCATTCTGTATACTCAACAGTTTGCTTAGTGACACACTCCATGCAAGTGGGGGACACAGTTTCAGTTTTTCCGGTCTCCCACTTTTAGAGCCAGAAAGAGAAAAATCCCACAAAGGCCTGTTTTGTTCACAGGAATAACCAAAAGAAAGTCTGCCATTTTGAATCAGAAGCAAAATAAGATATGTATTTTAATTCACTCTTATTTACATTTTGAGTACTCCAAGGCCAAAAATTCTGAACCAAGCATCAATGAGGTTATCTCTCCTGAAAATCTACAAAGTCATGTTGGGAATGCGCTCCGTGGTGCTTATCAGAAGATCCATCAGTAGGATAACAGCACTGCACAGGATGTGCGAACAGGAGCTTAGATACCACACAACAGCCGTCAATCTGAGGGCCCTCTTGAAAATCCTGCATCCAGAAGAGTTTGTGGGGATAACCAAGTCAGACCTTCACCTAAACTGTCATGCATGATCGTGTCAGCGCCACCCATCACACACACAATCAGCCTTTCAAGAAGACCATCTTGATAAGAATCAACTAGATCTAATTGATGTCATGCATATCTGGTTAATAGCACCGCACATTCTAACTTGTATGTACAAGATTTTAATATATTATATATTGCATATTTTTTTTAAATAATAGTTAAATAAATTCGTTATTTTCTCAACATATTGAACTTTTAGTTTACGTGCACTCCCTCCCAGCTCTCTTTATGAAAACAAAAATGAAAAAAAAAATCTAAAACATGTCTTACTTCTGTTTCTCTCTCAGTTTTAGAGGCATGACGTCAGCGGGGGTCCACTTGTCCTGGAAACAACAGGAGAGGAGTACAGTGAGATTCCAGCGACTGACTATGAGTACCATGGTAAAGTCAGCTAAGGGCCTGCATTTCAGCTCTGGTTATATTTCCATGACAGTAAATCCACATTTGCTTCCATCAGGACGTATTAATTATTTTCACACGCTGACACCTGATGGGTCTCACAGACGAAAAATCCAATTAAACATAATGCAACGACACTGGATTTAAAATCCATCCACGATATTCAAACAGCTACCACCTACCAATATCTGAAATGGTAAACAAAAAGAATGGATCAAACAGAAACTGTTCAACGTTGTCAAACGACTGCACAGCCAAATACGACTTTAACTGCACAAAACAACATGAATATATTACTGAGTGGCAGTTTTGAACATTGCTGCCTCCAGATGTTTCTTTGTTTGTTGTGTTTATTCAGTTTTGGTTAAACCAGCAGCTCTCAGCTGTGCAATGCTACACCCACTCCTAGCAAACCAAGCACCTGCGTGTGACTGACGCATCACAGCATGAGAGCACGGGCAGAAAGGCTTTCTAATGCTAATGCACACGCAACCAGAACCTGACTCAAGGAACACTGACCAGCCTTACGCAGGGCCACAGCTATGAATTCTCTGGCCTGGGGCAAAATATATTTGGAGCACCACCCCCCCCCCCCCCAAAATATTTTGTAACAAAAATAGTTACACCCGACATCCAGCCCCCCTCCCCACCCCCGAACCCCCCCGCCCCTAATATATTTTGTAACAAAAATAGTTACACCCCACATCCAGCCCCACCCAACCCCCCTCCAATATATGTTATAACAAAATAGTTACTCCCCAATCCAGCATCCCCCCCCCCCCCAATATATTTTGTAACAAAAATAGTTACACCCCCATAAACCCAACCCCCTATCTTTTTCCCGACCCCTTACAGATGCAGGACCTTAATAAACTTACCGGGTCCACAAAGGTTATGCCGAAGACTTCGTAAGCGAAATAAAGCAGCTCTTTTTCCAGCAAGGACTGCTTGATGTACTGCTGCACCACCTATGGGGAAATGTGAGATAGAAGTTACATGCTTTACTCATCTTATTTTAATGGACAGTCACTTTTGTATGATTCATAATTAAAGGGTACCCTTTTTAAGGGGAACACTCGGTAGTTTCACAAAACGTCCTTGGTGCATCAAATCTTCTCATCATCAAATCATCACTTATTCCCTTCTCATAGAATGACCAGTTTTAGAAGCAAGATATCGGCAGGGATATCATGGATATCAACCTAGATCAGCCAGATCTGGGTCAAATACGTATTTGCTTTGGATTCAGATACTTTTCTACGCTTTACTGACCTTGTCTGGTGTATTGGAACCAATGAAATACTCTCAAAAACTTCAAACCCTGCCTTCCAGTCATACTGGCAGGCTCAATTACACCAGGCAAGATCAATAGAGCACAGAAAAGTATTTGAATTCAAAACAAATATGTATTTGACCCAGGTCAGGGATATCATACTTTATACACACTGTAAGTAGCCGCACAATATCAGTCAACCCGGTCATCCTCAGGTGAGACTAGCACGTCTGTGTGACTACCTCTCTCGCGGTAATGCCAGCAGCCTTGTCCTCCCCCAGCGTTGCTGAGTAGAAGGCCAGGTTCTGTACCATGACTTCGTCCTCCGGGTGGAACAGCAGGTAGGTTTTGGCGCACTCAATGGCTTTCTCATAGTTTTCAGCTGTGGGTTTTCAATCAAGTGAGGTTTGCATTAGAATCCTTTGATAAAATGAACAAAGTCAAAATAAGTCATTTCTCTTGGTCCAGCAGGAACGAAGTGAAATGATTTTACTGTAAATATATTTTAACTACATTCCCGTTCGATTGTCTACAAGCCAAAACCACTGCTCTAATTCTAGCTGCGTGCAGCAGGGAGGGAGACAGCGGGGAGAGAGTATAACACACTGTTGTAGTAGGAAAACTGCAGGTAGTTGAAGTGGGACGGCAGGAAGTCCTCCACCGTTTTGTCCGAGCCGGGCAGGGTTGCCAGATCCACCACGCAGTTCTGCTTGCAGTTCAGAACCTGTATGTAGTGATCTGTGAGAAGAAAAGAGAAAACGGAGAGGAGCTGATAATTTTCACAGGGGCCAAACTGCGTGAATATTGTGTTGGCTGTACTCTGATTCCAATGGTGTCGACCATATTTGACACAAAAACACTTCAAACACAGTTCAAACGCCATCATTAAATAAAGACAGTGTCATGCTGAGGACAAGTATGAGGTCATAAATGTAGTTTTCAAATACTTCCTCAATTAAAGGAAATACAGTCCATTGAGCCAGTCCACCAGACTATTTTTTGCTCAGCAAATGCCCTTAACCTACAGTACCATGCAGGGAATATATTTAGGAAGCTGGACATTAATTGAAACCATACAGAACTGCACAAGGGATGCAGTTCAAGGGAAGCCCCATCTGCTAGTCAAGACTTGAACTTGAAAGCCAGCTCTGAGAGAGAATGAACACTGACACTTCAAAAATGTCTTTCTGTAAGGTGCAGTCAAAATGTCACATTAGGGAGTCCAGAATTGAAATGTACACGCCTACTTGTGCTTGAAAATAAAATGAAAAGGATATTTTATTTAGTCACGTAACAGTTAACATTTTGACCCATAGGGCATTCATTGGAACCTACCATAATGCTTAAATAAAACATCACCTTTTCGCTGGAGCAGAAGTAAGTGTGCGAGTTTCCCTTCTGAATTCTAAGACCGTTCTACAACCACACACTTCACGCCACCGTCTGTCCGCGCGGTGAGAATGAAAACGACACCACAGAGGCATCAGACATCAAAGCTGGGGAAAATGGCCGTGCCCTGACCTGTCATGGCCTGGAAGAGGTCCGCGCTGTACTCCAGGTAGTTGTAGCCGTCGTAGTCGTAGGCGCCTTCGCACAGAGCCCTGCACTCCAGGTCGGCGGAGAAGTACTCCGTCACCGCGCCTTCGAAGTGGTCGACCGACGGGGCGAAATCGTCCGCGCTGTACAGCTTCTTTCCTTCCAGGAACTCCTCCTGAGGAAGAACCGTTTGAATCACGTTCGTATTTACAGACGGCTAGCGGAGGCATTCAGCGCGACTTTCACAACCAATGTACACACGTGCATGCAAACACAGCAGGATAAACAAGAGAAACTGTGCAACGGAAAAGCATAATTAACAGTCTTACAGTTACAAGTATAATCCAAGAAGCTCTAATTATTATTTATAGCTTTTCAAGGACGGGGGGGGTATTTTATTACATTTCATTTTAAATCCATATCTTTCCTGGATGTGAATGTTTTCAAGGATTTTCAAAGACTGCTGGACCTCTGCTCTCTATGTCTCGAGTGAGCATTTTTTTCTTGTTGTTAATTTGCTTTAAGATTTACAGTAGATTCCTGCATTATATTGCAGTGACAGATGGTAAATTGCCAGTGCAGCACCACCACCACCCCCCCCCCCCACCACCAACTTCACATGCACACACCTGTGCACACACTCATATGCATGCACACACACACACGCATGCACACGCACACACCTATGCACACACACACAGCATCCCACCATGTGCGGCCTAGCTTCCAGGTCTTTGAAGTCAGTCTCCTTAACTCCAGCCATCATCCTGTAGTAGTCCAGGTTCTGTCTCATTTCCAAGTGATCTGGGTTGGCCTGGTAGAAGGTGTGGGCAGCTGCCACTGCCTTATCCAGCTTGTTAATCTACAAGGTTAAAACACTGAATCAACGTTCAAGTGAAACGGGCAGATTTATGCTAATTTAATATCAAATCCAATAGAAAATGTATGCAAAGTGTATTAATATTTAATTTACACATTTGTGTTTCATGTATAATAATTTTGCTCTTAAGAAAATTCACTCTTAAATCAACAGTGGGCTGACACTATATTTGATATAATTTGCCACGAAAAAATGTGTAGTATAACATCAGTTTGTTCCTGGTTTGCAGGCTAGTTGGGAAGGGGGACCTGTGATATATTATAATACATTGTGGTCAAACGTTTTCTTACTTTACAGTTCGTTAATACATGTTATTGAAAATCTTCATAAAAACGCGTGCAACGTTTAGCATTAAATGTATTCTCCAGGTGACGAGGCTACGAAAGATCCTAGACGCAGGCTGGGAATAGCACGTTGCATTAGACTCCGCCTAACGACGTGGCACAGGAGTTATGGCTGGGGGGTTGGGAGAAAAGCACGAAATCACTGCAAGTACAGCTATTAATAACGGAATTTGCTCACAAACGTGTTTTAAGATTAAGTCAATGCATGTACACTTTTACATTAGAATCGAACTAGAATCGTATTAGGTGATACGTATAGGCTATATGTTACTTGACGTATAGCCTAATAGTTTATCAGTCAACCCCAACGTTACTTTTCTTTTCTGAACAGTGTAACTTGCCTTTTCATTTAGGAAAACGAAAGAAACAGATATTCGTTATAGTTATGCAAATCTATGGCCACAAAATACGAATTCATTTTGCAGCGAGTAAAAAAAGAACAAAGCGGTCCATTAAATCTTGAGTCAAATAGCCTACAATTAAGAGAAGTACAGATGTTAACCATCCGCGGAAAATACATGCCATAGCTACAAAGTGTGTCGCTGTTTTAGACTAATTATAACTTGGATATACTACACAGTAGCAGTTAGGCTATACTTTATATACCGTAGTCTACATAACGTTTAATTAGACTTATTGCACATCCTCGTTCTTGAACATTCCATAAGGAATGAACGCACCGTTAGCCTCTAAGAATACCATGCTTATTGTAGGCTATCCATACACATCCAGTTTCCTTGCTGCAACATCTGCAGCAATATTTGAGGTAACCAGACTGAATATTCAAGTTGATAAGAGATTCATGAGTTAAATTACATTTGTAAAAGCACACGAACTTTGGTTTTATGTCCAAATAAATAAAGGGCAATTACCTTGAAGTATGCAACTTGCAGATAGTTATAGGGTGTCCTCTTCCGAAACTCAAGTTCCACTGCTTCACTGATTTTGTGAAGTGATGGGTGTCCCAGCTTCTCGCCTTCGCACGAATTCACACAATCGGCCCGTTTCAAAATTTTCTGAAAAAAGCTGAGATCCTCCACAGAGCCGCTGCCGGGAATCGGAACGCCAACGCCCGGCACTGGCTCCCCAAAGTCGGTTTGGTTGGCGCAAGAGAGCCGGCAATGCGCCCTCACACGGCGGACGGTCCCCTTGTTTCGAAGCGCCCGCTCCATGTTCAGGATTACGGATATCCAGTCCCCCTTGTAGTAAGCTTCAACTGCATTGTCGAAAAGTAGATCGTACGGTTCTAATCCGGCATTTAAATTAATCGGAGTGTCCGTGAAGCCGTAAGGAATAAGGTTTACAGTTAATACTACTATACCTATGAAACGGTACATCCTGAGTGATTGGGCCTCTGCTAGGAGCTATCCCGACAGATCCTGCCACGGAGCAGTTTAGGCTACGGCACAGAGAGAAGAACTACACTCCTAGCCGGAGGCGACCACACTTATTTCGGAGGGTGGAGTTAGCAGAGACCCGCTAACACTCCCAATTATAAGTAGCCTATTCCATTCTGAGCAAACACATTGAGTATCTGAAGTGAGACACCTCGGCATGATAACCCATAATTTAGCCTGGAAATTATATAACTGTTGGAATGTCCGGTCTGTGTTGACTGAATTTTGTGTTGCATTAAAAAAATAATAAAATGTAAAAGAAATCCACAATTCTAGAAAGTGCATGATAAGAGAGAATGTTTATGTAATATTTTCTCAATAGTCTAATGATTTTCCCTTTTAATGGAACAGGACCAGGACCATTCAGTTAGAATATTGATTTGCACATTGGAATCTGACTCATAATCTAGAAGGTGATGATTCTTTACCAGTTGTACAGTATTTTTTATTTGTTTACTTTTTTTTTTGTTAGAGTAACCTAGCTAATGAACAAAAGTGCCTTTCTGCCCATAGTGTCTATCTTTTGTTGATGCACACTTAGGATAAATACAGTACAGGCCAAAAGTAATAGGCCACCTGTTGTTAAAAAAAAAAACTAAAAAAACTATAGATTGAGAAGAATTCAGTTAATATATGCACATTTGTTGAATAACAAACCAAAGAACAAACTTTTTTTCAATTTCTACTTACAATAACACAAAAAAGTTTAAGTTTACATAAACGTAATCTTAGACATGACTTATATAGCCTTATTTGGCTTTAATTACAATTAAATTAAATTACAATTAAATTGGAAGTCTACCCAACCATTTTGCAAAGTGGGGGTTGGAGGGGTGGGAGGGAGGTGGAGGAGGGAGCTAATTAAATTGAATGAAATCTTAAGTAAAAAAAATAACAGGTTGCCTAATACCTTTATCCTGTAGTGCAAGTAAAATAGGCACTAAAGCTGCAAGAAATATGGCAAAAAAGAAGAACTTAGATGTTAGAAGATGTGCGGAGCCAAGTAAACATTGTGGAAGGTTATTTCCAGAGAAAAATTGCAAAGAAGCATAAGCAAGTGAAACCATCGTAAAACTGCACCACAACTACTGGAAGAACTCAATGCAACTATAAAGAAACCACTACCCCTGACTACAGTGAAACAGCAGCTATGATTTGCTGGTCTGAAAGGATCCAGGAATCACACCACAAACATAGACTTGTATATCCTCTGACCTCATGTAAACGCACATAATTTAGATACAACTTCACACAGCCGCACAATAAAACTATAAACCTATCAATATCTATTTCAGTCAAGAACTCAGAAGAACTGTAACAGATTTTGGGATTTTAGCTTTTGTGGTGACAAAACATTCAAGATACCAAGTTTTAAAAAAAATTTAGAAAAAAAAAAACAGAAAATTAAATGAGTGGAAACACTGGTCCAAGTTACTTGAATAAATACAAGAAAACAAAGGTATTATTTCTTTGGCACTTGTTTAGATTCTGTGAAGCAGTGGTGAAAATGTAAATGAAACTTTATGGCAATATTTTGATATCAATAATTTTGTATCCAGACTTAAAAAAAAAAAAAAAAATTGTGTTATTTCACAGATGTATGGGCAGAGGTGGGGCAGATGTTATTAAATGTTATACCAGAAAGGACAAGGTGTTAACTAGGCTATGTTTTTTTTTTTTTACCATGACGATTTTTATTGCCTAACATACCACTGAACGCTGCAGTTAGGTGCCTCGAGTTTATAAGGACTAATATTGCAAAGTTTAGAATTTTAGTTTGTATTTCTCTAGGGAAAAATTAATATTAATGTTTATGTTGCATATTTATCTGATTTGTAAAAAAATAAGCCGTATTTACATTTTAAATAGTCATACATATAGTCAGGCGAACATGTGGGCAGCTATATTCAGCTGACAAGGACCTCGAAACACCGTACGGTTTGCTTGCTGGATGAAGTTTGTTACAAAATTGTCCTGCAAGCAAGCTGAAGTACATAGTGAAACACATCTCATATGCTTTGGGTGTTTGCGGGTAAATAAAAATGGAAAAGACTATTAGCTTGCCAAATCAACTTAACAAAACCACTCCGGGTAAGTTTAGAGTCTACTTTAAAATGAACAGTCATTGCAAACTGTCTATTCGAGAAGAGGCTTTCCACGTAGCCAGCTGCGAAGAATAGTGTGTTGATCTCCTAATTTCCTGTAATATTGTTTAGAATGTGGACAGGACCTGCTTATGGAATATTTTCTCTGTGGTGTATGCCTTTCTGAAAATAAAAAGAATTGTTCGCAAAATAAAAAAAAAGTGAACAGGACATAAGTATTTTTCAAATTGAAGTTCAGCTGATGACTTCTGAGATAGTAATACGCAGTAACCGGATAGCTCGTTTTGAGTAACATTAGCGCAGATCACGATTAAATATTTTTTTTAAATATATATTGACATGCGTCAACATTATTTTTATATTAGTGCTCGTCAAATTTAAGAGACCAACGTCCAAGTTGCATAGCAAACTAGTTCTGACTTAAAAACATGTTTATGCAACATTTCTTCGTTGCCACAGTTGCTGGTTTCCTTACTTCTTGTGTCCTTATTTCTTCCTTACTTTCCTTACAGGGTGTTATAGCGGTCTAGTCTTATATTTTATTACAACTAGTAGCCTAACCCATGCCTCCAGCACGTGTTCAATACATAAGCTCCTTGGCATGTTGACAACTTCTGACGTGTTTAACATTCGATAAAACGCAACCTGTCAACGCAACAGCGAGTGTAGCTATCTTAGAAATTAAAAATTGGACACTTCCAAGTACCACTTTACCTTACTGTTCCATGCAGTTACCCTGGTGGAGACCACCAGCACTCCGTGTGGCGTGGAGCTAGTGAGCTCCTACCAGACGAACAGAGTAGGGGATCCTATGGACCTCATTGCACTGGCACAGCAAGTGCAGAAGGTAAGGGATATTATTATGCTGTGTTCCTGATTGTATTACTTGCAGTATTGCTAGTTTTTTAATTTCAAAATAACGCCAGTTTGTCAGTCTTGGTTTAGGATATTACATTTTATTGCGTTATTGCGTTTATTGCCTAAAGTCATTGGAACAAATACAAAACACAGGTCGTAAAGTACAATCATCGTAAAGTAGCTGCTACCCATAGCCCTGAACATCAAGACTTCTTCACACAGTAAAGCATTGGCTAAATCAGTAAAGCTATGGCAAAATCTTAAGCCAGAATTGAGCCATGGTCACAAGAAATATGAGAAAGGACTGCAACATCAAGATGAAGATCCAAGTTCACCCATAATGATATGAATAATTGTTATAAACTGTTGTGAAACTGGATTTAATCAGGATTTTGGTTTATTTGTTGAATTCACAGGGAGATGAGTTTATCAGGGCCAATGCCTGTAACAAATTGACCGTCATTGCTGATCAAATACGGTACCTTCAGGAGCAAGCAAGAAAGGTACGGTGGCATTTTAGGAATTCTTGCCAATTTGTTTCGTAATCATTATTTTGTCATTATGCAAACTGACATTGAATCATGCTGAAGGACAGTATTCAGTGGTGTGACTTTTAACAATGTTCCATAATTGACCCTTTAATCTCAAATATGTGATTAGAATATTCGTAACTGAACATCCTAATGCTGTAATGTAACGATCACTACTGGTAACTGAAAGCAATGGAGTTTTAGAACACCGAATTTTGTTAAGAAAATAATAAAATAAAATTTTTTTCCAAAAGCCTACCCTTCAAAAGGTAAATTTAGCATTTATGCCAAATACAGAGTAGGGGTGCGGAAAATGACTGGATTGATTTGTTCTCGTTTCATTTACTTCAGGTGTTGGAAGACGCGAAGAAGGATGCTGAGCTGCATCATGCAGCCTGCAATGTGGTCAAGAAACCCGGGAACATGTATTACCTTTACATGCGCGAGTCAGGACAGCGGTATTTCTCCATAATCTCCCCTCAGGTAGAGCAGAATGCTGTCATTACGTCTCGGCACTGTCCTCGAAAGCAGTGGTTCTCAAACCTTTTTGGTCATTTTGGTAATACAACATTTTTTGAAGCCCCGCTTTTTTGTTTTTACTGGACTTTCTCTCCCCCCTCTGAACCCCTGGGGGCCTGCCCCCAACTTTGAGAACCACTGCTCTAAAGTAACACAGAATTTAAGCATTATTTTCATACATTTCATACTGAAGTACGATTATATAATTTCTTGGTATTTTCTAATGTAGCAGAGAATTTCATTACTTTCCTGTACTCTCATTTAATAAGGAAACGCTGATTGATACACACCATGCTAGAATTGCCAGCTCTCCCCTTTAGCAGAGGATAATACTGTTTTAATAAAGCACACGGTATAGAACGGTAAACAGTTATATAAGGGTGTGTGCTGTTCCGTGGTGTTTTCCTGACGTCAGAGATCAATGTTTGCGTATGATCCAGTTTGAACAGCACATTCTCAGAGAACCAATGCTGGGAACCACAACACCAATGTCGTGTCTAAGATTACGCTTTGTAAAACTCACCTTCACGATAAGGGTCATTCGTAATAATTTAAACAAGTTTTATGTTTTGAAAAGAAAGAGACTGATGACTGGGAGCACTGAAGATTTGGATGGGTGAACGCATAAGTTTAATTATATAGTATTCTACCATAGGAAAGATGAACACCATTTGAACATTTTGTAGGTGTTGAAAGTGAAGATCAATACTCAGTTGTAAGTTTCCGCATTGTTTGGGAGAGAGTGTGTGAAGTTTCAAGACTGTGTTAAATGGGAATTGTTGAATGGGAGTTCCATTCAGTGCAACTGTATTTTCACACTAACACAAGTCTGAAAATAGAGAGCAACAATGGAATGCCACAGCGTCCTGAACGGTTAAATTCTTTACAAAGACGTAAACCATCTGCTATTCTTCATCCCTTCTTCGGGCGAGGTCTAATTTAGTTTGCTTTTTGTTTTTTTAAGGAATGGGGACCCGGCTGCCCGCACAAGTTCCTCGGCGCCTACAAGCTTCAGTACGACATGTCTTGGACGCCTCTGGAGGACGTGGAAAAAAGAGACGCAGAAATCGGCATCATGGACAAGCTGTTAAACCAGCAGACTGCCCTGCCGCCTGCGTCGGAGCCCAACTTTCAGGGGCTGTCCTAAGACCGAACGTCCGTGACCGAGAACCAACTGCCTTCTGTTACTATCGGGACTTAAGGGGTATTAATTATGTTTGTTTTTTTTTAAAGAATAACTGTGCTTACTGGACATGCTGCTACCAAACTACTGAATCTGACATTTGTCACTCACGGTGAACTTTGATCGGCCCTCGCGTACAACTTGGGTTGTATTCTTTGTCACGAGCGTAGTCAGGGACTATTTCATAACAGTCCTCCTCAGACTGTGCCAGGTTTAGTGGAAAATGTCAAAAGTTACAAAATGAAAGATTTCAATGTCTTATCCAGACAACTTATGTTAGCAAGCCAAATCATACCTTTGGTACATAATTTGGGCTTTGAACTTTATGTAGTTTTCTAAATCAGTAATCAGTAAAGTCTTCCATCTTCTTCACGAACAATGTAATAATGACAAATGGTATTTCAAATTAAATATGTATAACATTCAATATTTAAGAAAGCCAGTGAAAACCTGTTCAAAATCAGAAATCCTACCATTTGTGTCTGCGTTTCAGTGCTCATACTTTTGTTGTTTGCAGCGTTTCCTAAACAGTTGAGTCATCTCATCAGGTTTGAAGAGGGTTCAAATGAGGAACAGAATGGTTGTCCAGGACAAGTTTGAACCTTTGAATTCAGGAAAAACAACTATGAATCAGCTTATAATCCTCCAATGTATTTCATCTGCTGTATAAATATCTATATAAGTTTCCATTCAAATGTGGGGGAAAAAAATACTGTCTGTAATTTATGCCCAAATACTTTTTTTTAATTTCTGGGATTGGGTTTTAATTGCTTTTATTTAAGGAATCATTTTTTGAAATTCCAATTGCAGCTTTATCTGAACCAGTTATGAAGGCAGCAGTGCAATGTTTTTATCTGAAAGTGTCCCCAATTGGTGCCAGATTTAATCCAGAGTATTACATTAGGCTTTTTCTGCCAATTTATATTTGAGGAAGTACTCATGGATTACTTGAAATGTTGTAGCAATTATATTTATTCTCTTATTAAATGTTTTAATGTGATTCAATAGATGAAATTTACAGAGCCATCAGATGAGAGTAAAACATCTAATATCAAATAAAATGACTGAAATTCAACTTTTGTCATGTTTTATTACAGAAATAGAAGGAATATACAGGATTCCCACACAAGGAAAAGCTATTTGGCCAAATTATAGTAAGGCATGGCAAAACGTTATGCGACTTCATAAAATGCATAGTGTGGCAGATCATTGTTCTCTTTTTTAATATCATACAAAGCAAATATGCTAAACAAAAGGCAGATCAATATTTTCATATAACTTCATGAAAATAAATGCAAGAGGAAAACAGGATTCATTATTCATTACTACAAGGAAAATCACAAGCAAAAGACTGAATTCAGTCATGGGCAATTTTATATCACTCCACAGACGAACGTGGGAAGCATTAAAAGTGGGAATATTTCCGTAAAAAAAATAGTCTTCATATTCCATTCACATCTCACGCGAGGTATCTTCTGTTATGGCATCTGGCACTTGGCTTTCTGCGTTAATGTGTGTCTCGCTTGTGACATTCTGTAAGTAAGAGTTTATGTAAGGCAGAAGCTTCCAGTTGTCAGTGGCGATTCTGACGTGAACGGCATCCTCCGTGTTCGTGATGTTCAGCAGCACGTGGCACTGAGGCGGCAGGAAGAACAAGACCTTGTAACACTCCTGCTTTGGGTCCCTGGAGACCAGGTAAGGGTGGAAGGTCTGATCGACCAGGCCAGAGAGGCTGCGGTCTCCGAGCTCGAAGCAGAACAGGCTGCTGGCCGACCGGCTGCTGTCCTCCGAACGCGTGCCGTTCCGGATGCGGTCGAAGAGCTGCTCCCTGCTCTCCCGGGACCAATCGGCTTCGACGGGGAGCGGAAGGAAGACATCGGGGAAAGACACAAAGACGTCCTGCAGCTGGGTGTACCAAGATAGGCCGTCCTCGGTGGTGAACATGGCGCTGGCGCGAAGGCGGGTCGGGTAAGGCTGGCGCGGCCTCAGTTTGAGGCGCACGACCGGGGGCTTCCTGTCCTTGAAGAGGCACGGCACGGTGATGTCTCTGACTTCTTCGTAATTGGCGTCCGTCAGCTCAAAATGGAGGCAGATGCTGAAGAGCTTGTGGTGACAGGCTTTCACCTCCCCCACGTGCCTCAGGTGGCATTTCAGGTTCACCTCGGAAGCGAAGCCGGGGCTGAGAAATTGTTCCCGATAGGCCGTCAGCACCTCGGTGTCCTCGAGGCTCTTGGACTCCCCCTCTTCGGGCGCCTCCCACGATTCGCTCTGCGGGACCTTCACAAGCTGCAGCACTGGCTGCCTGGTTCGGTGCACGGTCAAGCAGCTGGACTGCTCGTCGCTTTCCGCCATGACGGAGGACAGGGACCTCACTTTCGTCGGCCCGACGTCCGGCCCCTTCGTCAGGACCCCCGAGAGCTTCTCCCTCGACAGGTTGGTCAGCAGGGTGTAGTAGAACCTGGCGTGGTCCCGGATGTCCGCGTCCTCGTAGCGGAGCATGGTGTGCTGCAGGAGGTCGGCCAGCTCGATGAACACCTGATCCAAGCTCGGGTGCAGGAGCAGGTTTCGACAGACCGTGAGGACCGCGTTGCCCAACCGCCAGCCTCCCGCCGAGCACAGGCTGGAGTTGATCAGGACGCTGAGCAGAAAGCACAGGGTGCTTCTCTGGGGAACTTGGCTCTCTCTCGCCACCCGACCTAAAACTTTTAGGTGCCAGCTGAGGTTCTGGAGAGTCAGCTCTGGGATTGGCAACTCCACAATCAGTTTCTGCAATGCTTTAAGCAGCTGGATTGGCCATCCTGAATCGCCCAAACATTCCTGGGTACGATCGACCAAGTTGATCAGGTTTGGTGCAAGGTAACAGTGCCTTGAGTAGAGTTCGCAAAGTCTCGCTGTCAGGGCGCTGGTGAACTTCTCAGACTGGTAAAAATAGCCGAGGAAGGTAAAAGCCGCTCTGAAAAAGGTGACCGTCATCTCCCTGGTGCCGTGGTTGTCCACGATTCTGTGGAGCGCCATCAGGTGGTCGAACAGATAGCTCACCCCTCTGTCGTCGTCCTCGTCCGCCTCCATGTACACCAGGCTGAGGAGGCTCAGCCTGCACAGCATGGTGCTGCTGTTGTTGAACACCGTGGGCAGGAGGGAGGCGGCCAGGCGAGGGGTGACCAGCACCGGCAGGCTCTCCTCGCCGTTGCAGGAGATGGGGCGGTTCTCCGGGAAATGCAGGATGCAGTCCATGTAGAAGAGCTTCTGCGTGCTGCCCAGCAGAGGGTGCTGCGACATGCCCACCAGCCTCTTGATGAAGAAGTTCTCGTCCTCCGTGGTGAAGAGGCTATCCGTGAAGGCCGCCTTCATGAGCAGCGTGGCGTGCATGAGCGTGACCTCCGCGGTCCCGCAGAGACGCAGGAGCTGGGACTTAAAAATGGCCGGCGAGAGGGCCTGGACCATGGCCACGACCTCCACGAGCTCTCGAAGCAGGGCAGCCTGGGCTACCGGGGTCAGCAGGTAGGACTCCTCCAGCAGCAAGGAGACGATGGCCCTGAGCTCCCTGACGTCTGCGTTTGTCTGCAGCACGGGGATCTGGCCCATGGAGCTCAGACGGACAGGGGGCAGGGGCTTCTCGACGGCCTTCCAAGCCAGCCCCTCGTTTCCAGCCAAAAGGCTCTTTAGTTCCCCGCCGGGAGCCCCGTCTCCCCGGGACAAGAGGTGAATGGCGTTCTTCAGGCTCAGCGTGTACAAGACGCAGTAGGCCTGGTGCAGGGGCGTCATCTCCTGCTGCTTCAGGAGGTAGAGGGCCTCCAGCCTCTGGGAGAACAGGCCGGGGAACGAGGTCTCCACCTCGCGGAGGCAGTCGCAGGCCACGGCCCTGAGAGGGCGCAGGGCCTGCCCGTCCTTCAGGTCGTTCGTGTCCTGGGCCGTCTGAAACAGGAGGTCCAGGACGCACTCCGCCGCGTTGCCCTGGTCATCCAGACGGGAAGCGCACACCAGGACATTGGTGATCGCCAGCATTAGGTGGCACCTGAGGTTGACGGCTCGGACGGGAGCCTGGTTGAAGATGGCCAGAAGTTCAAGGACCGTCTCCTCCCCCGCCGTGTAGCTGGGGCAAAGGACATTGGGGTACTCCTGCAGCAGGGACAGCAGGAGAATCTGCAACAGCACAGTAATGAAATGTCAGCAGTTACAATGGAAAAAGAGAAGCTTGCGGTTCCTGACAGCCAGATAATTACACTACACTCAAAAACTAAAATGAATATTGAAATCAAATTTTTCAAGTGTCTAACATTTTAATGTGAAAAAAAAAACTGTGTACATTTCTTCAAATACAGGCATGCAGCAACTTCATGTTTCAAAATACTTAAGAACTACTTCATATTACATACTACATCCAATAAGGACACATCTGGAAACCAGAACTGAAATTTCTCATTTACTCTCAATCTACTAAGGCATTTAATTTGCAAGAGACAGAGAGAGTCCTAGCATTTTAAGCAGACTAAAAGTTCTAAAACAACGGCCATAATGTAATTATACTGCTAGCTTTGAATTTGTAATTTGTTCATGAAAGTACTATATTTTGTAATTGTGTACCCTAGCCCCCCCCCCCCCCCCCCCCCCAAAAATAAAATAAACACACACAAAATCGCGACCTGGCACACCACCAGTAACTAGTCTGTTAAATACACTTACCTTGATGCTCTCGCTCGCCTTGTCATCTCTAAGCTCGAACAGGAGCTCAGCTAGGAAGCCATCCGGCGTTGTGCTGGACAAGAACTGCGATGGACTGAGTGAGAAAGCCGAGATTCTCTGGGGCCAGGCACTTGCAGTTGTCATCGCGAAAAGTTGTCCAAATTCAATCCATCATCTGTCTTCGATATTAGAAAAGTGGCAAAGTTAGCTACGTGGCTTTAAGAAAATGTTATATGCTCCGTTCGGAACATTTCAGCTGATCGAGTGCATAGCGATTATTAATTTCCTTAAATTAGCAAACCAGCACGCTTGCTAGTGAAACAAGAATATACGATTAGTTGGAACACACGCGTCTTATTTTCTGAAACAAACACGCACTTTAATCACCTGCTTAAAGGAAAATATAAAAAATAAATACTAAACGTCTGCAGTCTTTGCTAATCTTATCCATTTTATTTCCATGTTCTGATGTTAGTTCCGTACTGAAGAATCATGTGATCATCCTAGTATCATATGACCAAGCTACCGTCATAGCGTGCATGTATGCAAGCCCGATGCATGCCTCCTAAACAGCACCCTCCAGTGGCAGACTAAAGCAGTTCGTTGTGCTAGAAAAGTAGGTCAAAAAAGTATAAGACAAACTAACTGGATATTTTACTGACATAACATGATATTGAAGTTAAGCAAACGATGCAAGCTGGTGGCAACATTATGTCATAACAAACGTTGAAAATGAATGTTGGCTGACATTTTTTCATTCAACCGCCAACACAGATGAAAGATTTTAGAATGTTTGCTCAAATGACTTTTGTAATTTCTTTCCGGCAGGCGAAATGGGTCAAAAGAAATGGACACCTGGTAAAACAAGTAATTATGTCACATTTAATCTAGATTTTGCAATCTCTTAAATTTAGAGAATTAGTCTGATGTTTTAGGTTGACAGTGTGCTTAGCCTACTATTATAGATTCTGTACCGCTTTAAGCGGATATTTGTCCGTACCACTACGTAATGCGCCCCTGTAGTCTTGACTGTGGAACCCCAAGTGCGGACCTGCCAACGCCCGGCATAAAGACACAAACAGAGAGGATACGGTAAGAGCCGTTACATTTATCAAATGCCAGTTTGTACTTGTATTTGTAAAACTGCTCATTTATACATTAATCTATACAGCTGTGGCTTTTCTCCCTGTTTAAATGGTACACAAATATCTCGCGCGTCTCAATTTTCTACGAAACGGTAGTTAGCAAGATGGCTAGGGTGTTAGCTTGCGATCGAGCTGACTTTTACGTTAAAAACTCAGAAGCTAGAGGGAGCAGAAAAAAACTAGCTAGCACGTATGTGGCTTGCTAAGTTAACGATAGCTGGTTTGCTGAATGCACAAAGCTTGATAATTGCGGGGTAGTTTGCATGACCAGTTGATCCCTTAATAATTGGTAACCCATATGTAATTTAGTTAACATCCTACCTTACTGTTATGGTATTATCAGACTAGACTAGATAGTATTTGAATTATGGACAAATCACACCCCCAATGACCCCCGTATTAGCCATGTAGCCAACGTCAACTTGCTATCGGGGTTGTAGTTAGTACTGCGTTTGCTAGCTGGCTAACTAGCTAGCTAATAACTATTCTGATATGAACCTAGCTGGCATCAAGAATGCCGATAGATTGTAACGTATTGTTGACGGAGGTTTACCAGCTTGAATCCCTGCCGAATTCATGTGTAAGGAGTTCTTGATTAGCTAGAATTTAAGCGAGCTAATGTCAGTGCTTGATAGCTAGCTAACGTTAACTAGTCATCGAATACTGTTGGCGCGCCTACCGTTAACGTTAGATTACCTTGGTCTAGTAATTGTGTTGTTAGGTGCAAGCTAATCTGGATCCGATATTGACAATATAAATTGTGTCGGTAGCTAATATTACTAATTTCTAATAAAACACTCGAAGATTTGGCTTTATATGATTTGGCTTGCAAGCCATCTAGATGACCGGCTAGGCAAATACCTCACCGGATAGCAGAGATGGCTAGCTAAGGGTAGCCTGTTTGGTAAACTAGATGGCAAACTAGATTGGACTGCTTTTTTCCCGTATATGCTCTGTTTGGGGATTCACATTTTGTTAGCAACCTGTATGGGTGTTAAGTCGACTGAAAGCTAAAGTTAGCTTGCTAATTGGACCTTGCACGTTTGTTAAATCTGTCCCCGTTGTGCCGTTATCAGGGTGATTTATGAGCCCATGTGACAACTATTTAAATAGTGAAGTGAGGCAGGCAATTAAAACAACGATGAATTAGTTATAATATGTACTGTATGCACATCAACTCATTTCTGTTGAAATTGGCTCATGCATCGGAATCACGTCGAATCGCTTTGCCTAAATTAGTCGGTTTTTTTTTTGGATGAGGCGCGATATGAATAATTTTAAGTGTTAACTGGTTGCCACTGTATTTTCTGACATGGTAATGTACCCAAATTAGCTGGATTTGTGTTCAGTGCAGTTGACATAACATTAGGAGGAGCAGCTGGTTCAAGTTGGCTGTAAGCATGAAGGGCCATTTAAGTCTTAGCTTGGGGCTCCAGTTGATATTAACTAACGGACATTGCATTGCACGTGTTGTCAAAACAAACTGGTGTGGGAGAGCCCATCTAGAAACAACAGTAATGATTTCAGTTTTATTTATTTAAAAAAAATAAGTTTTGGCTTCAGTTTTACAGACTGCTTTATGATATTTCATGGTGTATAACCTTGATATTTATAATTAAGATTAAGACATATTTCCTATTGGGTTGCTGTGGAGGGAGCCCATGTACATGTTCTCATTTCTATCAGTAGGTTTTTTTTGGGGGGGGGGGGAGAGATGTGCTTGTAGAGAAAATGAGCTTCACGCCTTTGCAACACTGCATAGATTAGCAATGGAGTTATACTTGTTGGGTTGACAGGAATTGAATACATTACAATACATTGTTCCAAAAACAGGACAAGCATTCTGTCATGATTTTTAGCTCAGCGTTTCCCAACCTTCTTCCTTCCGCGGCACACTTTCCATATTTACAGAATATCATGGCACACCACCCTCAAAAGCATAAAAAATAAACGCAGACAGAAAAAAACCGTGAGCGGCGTACTGACGTGACGTGCCGACAGTAGGCCTAAATGTTATTTTGGGGTTTTAATTAAGCAATATGCATTTTAACACCTGACGGCATACCAGAGTGTCAAGGCACACCGGTTGGGAAACACTGTTCTAGCTTAGCGTTTGGCTGTCGGTTCGATGCCAGTTTTACCGTGGGATTGTTTGGCTTTAAATAATAAAACATTGCTGTCGGGGTGAGGAATAGTGAACTAATATAGTGAGCGACATGGGGGTTGCTTGCTGGTGACACTGCTAGAAGAATTATGTTCTTGATTTTCAGAGATCTCATTCTTGGAGTTTGTGCCATACTACGTAACGTATTTACATCTACAGTATACATTTATACACCATCTGCAAGGGGTGGCTGTTCAGTTTGTAGTTATTGAGTTAGTTCCCTTAATGTGACTGGAAGGCCATGCGTCCCAGGTCCCATGTCCAGAAGTATTAATGTATGGGCACGCGCGCGTGTTCACTGATTTTGTGTGAGTGCTACTTGGAGCACGATTTTGCGTGTGATGTGTTGAGTGAGCCTGGGGCTCGTGGTGGACCATCGAAGGGGCCTAGCTGGAGGAGAGATGGCGATCGAAGCCGACTGATCTCCACATGAGTGGAGCGCAACAATGTTTCTGCGAGACTCTGTCACCAATAGCAGCGAGAGGACTCGGTCTGTCACCAATAGCAGCGAGAGGACTCAGTCTGCCACCAATAGCAGCGAGAGGACTCGATCTGTCACCAATAGCAGCGAGAGGACTCGGTCTGTCACCAATAGCAGCGAGAGGACTCGGTCTGCCACCAATAGCAGCAAGAGGGCTCGGTCTGTCACCAATAGCAGTGAGAGGACTCAGTCTGTCACCAATAGCAGGGAGAGGACTCGGTCTGTCACAAATAGCAGCAAGAGGACTCGGTCTGCCACCAATAGCAGCGAGAGGACTCGGTCTGCCACCAATAGCAGAGAGAGGACTCGGTTTGTCACCAATAGCAGTGAGAGGACTCGTTCTGACACCAATAGCAGTGAGAGGACTCGGTCTGTCACCAATAGCAGCGAGAGGACTCGGTCTGTCACCAATAGCAGCGAGAGGACTCGGTCTGTCACCAATAGCAGGGAGAGGACTCGGTCTGTCACCAATAGCAGCGAGAGGACTCGGTCTGTCACCAATAGCAGGGAGAGGACTCGGTCTGCCACCAATAGCAGGGAGAGGACTCGGTCTGTCACCAATAGCAGCGTGAGGACTCGGTCTGTCACCAATAACAGTGAGAGGACTTTGTCACCAATAGCGGGGAGAGGACTCGGTCTGTCACCAATAGCAGCGAGGGCTCGGTCTGCCACCAATAGCAGGGAGAGGACTGGTCTGCACAATAGCAGGATGACTCCGCTGTGCACCAAATGTCGCGAGAGCTCGTCTGCACCAATAGCAGGGAGAGGACTCGGTCTGCCACCAATAGCAGGGAGAGGACTCGGTCTGCCACCAATAGCAGCGAGAGGACTCGGTCTGTCACCAATAGCAGCGAGAGGACTCGGTCTGTCACCAATAGCAGGGAGAGGACTCGGTCTGTCACCAATAGCAGGGAGAGGACTCAGTCTGTCACCAATAGCAGCGAGAGAACTCGGTCTGCCACCAATAGCAGCGAGAGGACTCGGTCACCAATAGCAGCGAGATGACTCGGTCTGTCACCAGTAGCAGCGAGAGGACTCGGTCTGCCACCAATAGCAGGGAGAGAACTCGGTCTGCCACCAATAGCTGGGAGAGGACTCGGTCTGTCACCAATAGCAGGGAGAGGACTCAGTCTGTCACCAATAGCAGGGAGAGGACTCGGTCTGTCACCAATAGCAGGGAGAGGACTCAGTCTGTCACCAATAGCAGCGAGAGAACTCGGTCTGCCACCAATAGCAGCGAGATGACTCTGCCATTAGGGAGACTTGTGCACAAACGCTGCATTAGACCCAGATTCTCTCTCACCTGCCCGTGCTCCAGGGCCTGTGCGTGTAGAGCCGCTCAGTTTTATCCTTCTTTCTCGTCTGTGTCTGCTTCTGTGTTTGTTTTCCCGCTCTGCTATTAGACCCCGTCTGTTATGTCTGCAGTCAGAGCAATAGTAGGTCGAGCTCTTGGGGGCGGCCGGTTGTTTCTTTTTATCAGACTGGAAAATCGAAGCTGTGGTCAGGCCTGTCGTTGAGCGGCGTGAAGTCTGTTTTGGCTAAGTGACGGCTTCGTATCAGCACATCTTTCATGTTACACGTTTCGTAGCGCAGGGGTCATAGGTCACGGTACTTCACATCTTCCTGTGCGTAGCTAAAAATACTTGACTCCGCTGTGCAGAAATGAGTCTGCAGACTTGCATTGCTTGCAGTTACGACAGCAGGGATGTATTCTTAGCCAAAAAACACATTTTATTTATGTTCCAGATGTGTACTTATTAAAAAAAGTGTCCTTCTTAAAATGTAGTTTTAAATAAGCTTATGCGAGTGACTGATATACAAATACAGTTTTTCAAATTTAATATTGAATTACATAATTAAATTGCCACAGGACTGAAATCATATTTCGCATTATTAAACTGTGCAATAGATTCTTGTGGGACAGGCTAAGTAAATGTTTCCCTGTTGAAACCCCTTGTCATGTCTGGACACACAAGTCATTATCAGGTGTTATGAGATGTTATCAACAAGTCATTATCAGGAGCAATAATGCCACCTGCAGGGTTATCGGATGGAGTTATTGCGGAAATATAAGGCTGTAGTAGCAGTATGGTAGGCCGTATTTTTATGTATTTTGCGTAGGAAATGAACATAGCATGCAGACGTTGCAAAAAATGTTTTGCAGAGAGGAAATCACCAGCAGCCAAAGTCTTGTGTAATTAACCTTTACACTTGAACATGGTTCTGATTGGCCCTTCTTTGGGTACTGATTTATCAGTGAGCCCTTCTTATGGGTACTCTGCGTGGGTTGCATTTATGAATGAGCCCTCCATGAGACTTGGATGTAGCCGTTGACAGCATTGGCTGGACCGCGTGTATTGATTTAAAGGTGTTGAGTGTAAGCGATACCCACGCAGACTAATCCGCAGTACGGGAAATGCCCCTCTTAGAAGATGGATGTGGAACAGGAAGAGGCTGGCCTGCTTTAAAACCCAGGTTTGGTTCTGCCGATGAGGAGGTCTATAACCTGGCCTCAAACTGAAGGCTGTGTACGGCTCAAGAATTATGGTGCACAAAAAAACAACATACCTGGATTTGCTTTAGGTCAGTACAGGTTTGCTAATAAGAAGACTGGGGTTACTATCTAGCAATGTGTTAAATCTTTTGCAGAATAGCTGCTGGTGGCAAATTAGCATAGGCTATTGGTATGGAAATCTGTTCCTACTGCACTGTGTGCTGTACTTCCCTGTTACTTTAGCTTAGCATTACCGTGCAATGTCTCCAGCACTTTTAATTATCAGCACAATGGTAATGTTGAGAAAAGCTTATATTTATAAGTCCACCAATAAACATTACTCGCTATATAACTAATAATCGGATCTAACAGATGCACAAGTTGCATGAAAACACCTCACTTTGCGTGGAACATAAAACATTTTAATGGTGGCAGTTAATCTTCCTGAGATTTGAAAGCTTGGAATGTACCAGCTTACTGTTTCCCTGAAGGTTTCAGCACTGTTGACAGTATCTCTCTGTGTACCTCCACAGCTGTAGCTTTGGGTAATGGGGTTATTACCTTACCCACTGTAAGCCTGCTGAAAGCCGTGTATTCCAGCATGGCAGTCCTGCCCACTTCTGGGACGTAACCAATATTTTCTGACCCCTTTTACATCAACCAGTCTCAAAGTGACGGTTACGGTTCAGACCAGCGGAGATTGAAACGGGTCGAGTTTCAACAGTCATGACTGTGAAATATGCAACCGCTGCACAAAACTGCCCCGTGAGATTCTGACCGGTACCCAAGCTGCCCTGACCCTGGCCTGCGTATCGCTGTTATATTCAGTGCCGTCCTCAAGCAGTAAAGTAAGAGCGTCTCTAAATTACTCTGGGCTGCCATGCTCGTTTTTTTAACTGTCCCCCCCAGCTGACCTTAGAGTCAACAGTAGTACCTGAGGTGTGATTGCAGCGCAGGACTATGGCCATGGGGGTCAGTAAAGGTGAAAACTAGACAAGAGGACAGTTCGAGCATTCCGCCGTTTTCCGTATCCCGAAATCAGTCGTCTTCTGGGTGTACTCTTGTGTGTCCTGTTGGTTCTTTCTGAGCTCTGGGATTAAGCTTGGTTGAGCTGCTTGATGAATTTGTGGGTTTGGGATGTGGATTTCACAATGGCATGCATCAGCTGTTGGTTCAGAAGGAAAAGATTAAGGAAAGCAAAGCAACGGTCTGCTAAGGAAAAGAAAGGTCTTGCATTTCCAGCATTTTTCCAACACGCCATTCACTAATCCCACAAGACTCTTAGTGTGTTCAAGCCATTGTGTAACTGATCCACCTGACTGCTGTCTTTACTGAGTATCAGCTAAGCGGCACATTTGATGCTATTGGAGCTGCACCACGCCAGAGTGATGGAAATCAGAAACGCTAATGGACTCTTAGAGTCTCACAGGATAACACAACATGCTTTTTTAACCTAAAGTGTTGGTTGACCCCATTAAGACCACATTCATTCTTT